>NW_024058419.1:0-344609 GCF_016432855.1 Salvelinus namaycush | reverse complement strand
AAAGAGAGGGTCCAGATTGTCTAGCCCAGCTGATTTGTACGGGTCCAGTTTTTGCAGCTCTTTCAGAACATCTGCTACCTGGATTTGGGTGAAGGAGAAGCTGGGGAGGCTCGGGCAAGTAGCTGCGGGGGGTGCGGAGCTGTTGGCCGGAGTTGGGGTAGCCAGGAAGAAAACATGGCCAGCCGTAGAGAATCGCTTATTGAAATTTTCGATTATCATGGATTTATCGGTGGTGACCGTGTTACCTAGCCTCAATGCAGTGGGCAGCTGGGAGGAGGTGCTCTTGTTCTCCATGGACTTTACAGTGTCCCAAAACTTTTTGTTCAAATATTTTTTATTGAACACACACAGGAATGGTGTATAGGTATGAAAGGCAGGTATACAATTTTTAACTAAACATAAAAGAGCAGACAGAAAAAAAGATCCAGAGTTCTGGGTACAAAACAATATTACAAAACAAGACATACAAACAAGGACAGGTAGAAAGAAAGAGGGTGGTGTCACCCCCCCTTATTCCCCCCCTTTATCCCTCCCCCCCTTTATCCCTTCCCCTTATTCCCCTCCCACTGCTCGGGTGGCGGTGCCAGCACATGCTGCCCAAGGTGGATTAAAATATTACAATTGAGAGTGCGTTAAAAAGTACAAATTCACAGCGCCGAATGGTCCAAGTAAGAGAGGAAAGGCTGCCAGATTGATCAAATGTTGATAATTTATTGTTCAGAATATATCTAATCCTTTCTAAGTGTACAGTGTTTGCCAATTCGCTGAGCCATAATTTGGTAGTGGGCGCTTCCCTCTTTTTCCAAACAACAAGATTAGTTTTTTTGCCGAAATGAGACTGTAAGAGATGAGTTGTTTTTGGGGTTGGTTAGTCCGATTAGGGAATCAGATACTCCCAGGATTATCAGAAGCGGGTCTGGGTCAATTGAAGTCTCCAGAACTTCAGAGAGGATCCTAAAAATTCCACACCAGTAACCATACAAGCTAGAGCATAGGGCAAAGCAGTGGAGTAGTGTACCCTGTGCAGCCTGACATTTATCACACATAGGGGATGTATCAGGAAATATCCTATGCAGTTTGGTTTTGGAATAGTGTAATCTGTGTAATACCTTGAATTGTATGAGACGATGTCTGGAGTTAATGGAGCAGGTGTGGATATACTCCAAGCTATCTTCCCAGTCTGCCACCGAAATGTCAGTCCCTAGTTCTTCCTCCCATTTTGCCTTAATGGCATCTGTAGAGGTGTGCTAACCGATTGAAAAGCATCATATAAACGAGATATCAGTTTGTCTGAGGTGGGGGATGTTTTTATGCATCCGTCAAACATGGAAGGCTTAGCGTTCCCAAATGTTGGGAGGTGTTTCTAACATAGTCTCTGATTTGTAGGTATCTGAAAAAGTTACTTCTGGGAAGATTATAAGTTTCCCTCAGCAACTCAAAGGAAGCAAAGGTCCCTTCTATATATAAATCCCCTATGGTACTTATCCCCAACTCTCCCCATTGCTCAAAGGTGTTATCAAGGTTGGAGGGGGCAAAGGAGGGGTTCCTGGCAACAGGGAGCATGAATGACATTGGTCTAAGCTCAAAGTGGGTTTTAATTTGCTTCCAGATTCGGACTGTGCTATGTATAATAGGATTGTTACGATAAAGTGACCTCTCCAGATTGACAGGCGACAAAATCACAGCACCAATAGAGAAGGGGTGACACTCCTCCCGCTCCATACTAAGCCAGCTGGGTGACGGACGTGCGTCATCCAGCAAAAACGTAACGCGCGGAGGTTAGCGGCCCAATAATAAAATATAAAATTTGGGAGAGACAATCCTCCTTCCATTTGGATTTGCAGAGGTGTTTTTTACCTATCCTGTGTGTTTTATAATCCCAGATGAAAGGATTGATAATTGAGTCCAGTTGTTTATGAAAGGATTTAGGTATGAATACTGGGATGTTCTGGTATAGGTAGAGCAGTTGTGGGAGGAAGACCATTTTAATGGCATTAATTCTTCCGAGCAGAGAAATTGGGAGAGTTCTCCAAAATTGTATGTTTGTCTTAGTTTTTGCATCAGCGAGGGGAAATTCTCTTTAAATAGTAAGGAGTATTGTTTGGTAACTACAATTCCTAGATAGGTAAATTTTTCTGAAGATAACTAACTGGAAGATGTTCTAGCCAGGAGGGGTTTTGTAAACCGTATGGGCATTAATTCACTCTTGTTCCAATTTATTCTGTATCCCGAGAAGGTACCAAACAAATAATTACATCAAGAATAGCTGGATATACTAGCTTGGGTTCTGTTACATAGAGGAGAATGTCATCTGCGTATAGGGAATCTTATTTAGAGTATCTTTAGTATTATAGCCGTGTATTGCTGCATCAGATCTAATCGCCTGAGCGAGAGGTTCAATGATTAGGGCGAAGAGCATAGGCGACAGCGCACAACCCTGCCTTGCTCCCTCTGTAGAGGTTAAATCGGGGCGACAATGATTGGTTAGTGAGTATTCTCGCACAGGGGTTCCTATATAAAGCTGGATCCAATTTATGAAACCCATCTCCAATATTAAATTTCTGTAGGACTTTGAAAGATAGGACCACTCAACTTGGTCAAAAGCCTTCTCGGCGTCAAGAGATATAACGGCAAGGTCCACGTTTGGTAACCTCTGAGAATACATAATGTTGAAGAGGCGCCTGAGATTGAAGAATGAGTTTCTGTTCGGGATAAAGCCGGTCTGGTCCGAATGGACCAGTTTGCCAATTAAAGTGCTAAGCCTGTTAGCCAGGGTTTTTGCTAAAATCTTTTGGTCTGTATTGAGGAGGGATATTGGTCTGTATGACCCTACCTCTTCCGGATCTTTACCCTTCTTATGTATAACTGTAATGAATGCTTCATCCAAAGTAGATGGGAGAGCTCCATCCTCTCTGGCCTGAACCAACATTTTGTGCAGGTAGGGAGAGAACATGTGCTGAATGTTTTATAGAATTCACCAGGGTATCCATCTGGGCCCGGGGTCTTGCCACTCTTTAGAGTTTTGATTGTTTCTCGAATTTCTTCAAGAGACATTTCCTCATTCAGGAAGTTAGAATCTTCCTGGTTCAGGGCAGGAAGATTACAGTCATCCAAAAAGTTTTGCATAATTAAGGGGTTAGAATCGGCTTTAGATGTATATAGAGTCTCATAAAACTGACGGAATCTGTCATTGATGTCTTTGGGGGAAGAGAGTAATTCCCCAGATGCAGATTTAACTTTGTGAATCATTCGGTCACTCACATTTTTTCGAAGTTGTCTGGCGAGTAATTTGTGTGGTTTGTCACCAAACTCAAAATATTTTTGCTTGGCGTAGAGAAAAGATTTAGCAATTTTAGCTGAGAGAATCTGATTATATTCAAATTTTAAAGAGGTAATTTTTTTATGTTTCTCCATAGATGGATGTCTAGCATTCTCCCTATCCAGTAAGTGAATTTGTCCCTCCAGTTCTACCAATTTTCCCTTGTTTTGCCTACTCCTGGCAGTCTGATAGGAGATGATACAGCCTCTCAAATAAGCCTTAAGTGTTTCCCACAGTAATGCTGGGGAAGTCTCTGTGTTGTCGTTGGTATCAAAGAAAAACGTTATTTGGTCTTTAAGATGTTCACAGAATGTTGGTTCTGTGAGGAGCTGAGGATTTAACCTCCAGACCCTCTCGTTTGGTACAATGTCACCCAATCTCAGGGAGAAGGTGAGTGGACTGTGGTCCGAGATTATAATATCATGATACTTCACATTACAGGTATAGGGGAGTAGTTTAGCATCAACCAAAAGTAGTCAATTCGAGTATAAACATTGTGAACATGAGAGTGAAAGGGGGGGTTAGTGATCCTCCATATATCAAATAAGTTAGAATTCTTTATGTAGGTATTCAAGAATTCACTTGAATAGGAGGTGGGGGTTCGCCGGGTAGAGGATCTGTCCAAATATTGGTCTAGCACACAGTTAAGGTCCCCTCCAATGATCAGGTTAGTATGGGAGATATCTGGAATCAGGGCAAGGACTCTTTTGAAAAAAGAGGGGTTATCAATGTTTGGCCCATAGATATTTAGTAGAGTTACAGAAGTAGAGTGGATCTCTCCTATTACGATCACATAACGACCCTCTTTATCCACAATAGTGGTTTTATGTAGAAAGGGAATTCCTTTCCGTACCAGAATCGCTGTGCCTCTCGTTTTGGCAGAGAAGTTAGAGTGATACACTTGCCCCACCCACCTACATTTAAGTCTGCTGTGAGAATTATTTTTCAGATGGGTTTCTTGCAAAAATATAATATCAGACGAGAGTGCTTTCAAGTGGGCTAGGACCTTGCCTCTCTTAATTGGTTCGTTTAAACCCTTGACATTCCAGGAAGTGAATGTGAGCCCCGCCCCCCTCTCATTTGTAGTTCCTATGGTGGCCTGCATAACTTGTAACTCAATAAAAAGGTAAGAAAGCGCACCAAACCATCACGATCAGCATATGTAGCAGCTACACCCGAGCAGTATCCAACCAGCCCCTCCCCCCCTGCAAGCCCCTTTACTTCCCACCCTGTTCCCCTACTTTCCCCACTATTTACCCCCCCGATCAACCCACCTTTAACAGGCATACACAAATAGGAGAGAAAAAATAAATAAAAATAAAATAATAAACACATTGTCTGGCCGATGCCAAAAAAGCACGGCGCGACCTCGAACAAGAGGTAAAACAAAAATAAAATCCCAACTGTACGTTCACCTCTCACTATCCTAGAACTTCTACTAACATATGAACTGAGGAGGCTCCCGCGAATAAAGTGTCCAATTAGCATCTAATAAACCTAAAGAGAATAAGTTGCAACTTAAACATATTGCGCACTTAAGCGTCATCTTGGGTCTATCTATCCCTGAGATAAGCAAGATATAGCATCACAAGATTATTTTGCTAAGCACTGCCGGTCTAAACATGAACCATCAGCAACCAACTTAGACAGCCGTACATTTACATATTGTGGGTTAGATCGGAAACAAGAATTTTTCTAAATTAAACGTATCCCCCAGTCAGAAAGTAAATAAATAAAAAGGTTATATACATGTATACATACACACACATACACATACATACATACCCATATATATATATATATATACATACACACATATATATATACATACAAACACATACACACACATACACACACACACACACACATCCCCAAAAAATACATATAAAAGTATATATTTAAAAAAATATATACATATACACACACACACACCCATACATATATACATATGCGCATATACACATACATACCCATACATACAGAAACATTCATGCCCCAGAGTAATAATCTACACTAATTTAAAATATACACATACATAATAGTAAAATGCTAAGAGAAAATAATTATAAAGTACAAATAATAATTATATGTACGCACACCTACATAGACACTACAGAGGGCTGGTGGGGATCTAATCGGGAGAGCGGCCCTCGGCTATAACAAAGGCAGAACGGCACAAAACAACAACTTGCTATCCAGGTGTCTGTGTCTGCCCCTTCCCCACCATCACCCCCAGTCCCCTGCAAGCTTTAAATAAATGGTATTGTAATAACAATAAATGTAAGAATTAAAAAATAAATAACGAAACAAAACAAAAAAATGGGGGAATATAAGTATATTCATCCGAAAGTGTCAATGATCAAACCTGGAAGGCATCCTAAATAGGCATCGCTCTGAACACAGCCAGAATGAAAGTGACTTTAATTGAGAGCCAAGACCGCCCTCCACAGCATCTTACATGTTCGGTAGCCCTTGTTGAGACCGTTCAATACGGTTTCACCCGTTATGGTTTAGTATGGATTCGATTCCATGAGCAGACCCTAACACACAATGACAAGGCACTCTAACCTGTACGGGGGATTGGCGTATGTTCCCGGATAAACTTCTCTGCGTCCAAAACCGAGGAGAGCCAAATCTTCTCACCGGAGGGCGGGGTAATTCTTAGTCTTGCAGGGAAGAGCAAGGCTGGGCGAAGATGGAGTTTGTAGAGTTTGGTCATGACATCTCTGTAGCCGCCATGGTCCTTTGCCACATCGGGCGCATAATCATCATAGACACGGAAGGGGTGCCCTTTATGTAACAGGTTGCCCCTCATTCGGGCCTCGCGCAGGATAAGATCCTTGGTCTTGAAACTGTGACAACAGATGATTACTGGGCGAGGGCGTTGACCCGGTCCAGGCACTGGGACAGGGGCGCGATGTGCACGGTCCAGCTGGGGGTCCGAAGCCAAAACATCCGATCCCATTGCATCCTTCAATAGCTTGGCGAAGAAGTCGGTGGGGCGAGAGCCCGCCTCTACCCCCTCTGCCAGACCAACAACGCGAAGGTTATTACGTCTGGAACGGCCCTCCAGGTCGACCACTTTCACAGAAAGCCTCTGCACACTACCCTGTAGTGACGAGCACAGCTTCTCTAACTCGTCGATCCTACCAGCGCTGAATTCAGAAGCCCTCTCAAGGTCCACAATACTCTGGCCCTGCGAAGCGACCGCTCGAATGGTGCCCTCGATTTTGGTGTCCAGTTCAGCAATAGTAGCCTTAAGATCCTCAGCTAAAGCAACACGTAGTTCTCCCAAAGCCTGGGTAAGTTCTTTAAGTGTCACGTTGTTGCCTGTGCCTTCCGCCATGCCTGTCTCGTTGTTTGGTGTGGAGTAGGCCTCCGATGTGGATTTATTGTCCTTTGGTCGCTTATTACTCGGCATTTTTACACAGAAAGTTACGATGTTGTATTAGAAAGAAACGTTTGTTGTAAAAAGTATCATAAAGTAGGTTAAGTTAGATTATTTCGCAAAAAAGTTGCAGGAGCCTCTCACACACCGCCGTTCACTCCAACATGCTAGCTCCGCCTCCCAAAACTTTTTGGAGTTAGAGCTACACTATGCAAATTTCTGGTTGAAAAATCTACCAGACACAGTCTGGTACCAATCACCATGACAGCCTTGAGTTGGGGAGGAGTGAGCACTTTGGGGTAGCGGTCAGGTCAGATGAAGTGAGGAAGAACAGATATCACAAAGGTTCTGTCGAGCAACAGAGATGCATTGGCTGTTCAGAGGTGTAGGAGTAGACTCAGCATAGGAGAAAGGATTAAATATCAGTGCTTGTGTGAATATGTTTTTTGTCTAATGCAGCTGTCTTGACCCTCTGGGAAGAATAAACTTGGTTTAAGCTTTCATAGTGTCCATCGAGTTTTTACTCTGAGAATTAGAACCTAACAGTTGGCACTGCGAGCAGGGTTCACCACGATTTGCAGTCGAACTAGAGATTCTGAATCAGTGAAACAGAAACAAGGTAGGCACAGTTCCTACACCTGTTATCACTAGTTCTGACAACTTGGGGAGATGAGAGTCGTAGGCTGAACCAATTATAGGGTACGGACCTAGAAAGCCTGAGCTTATTCAGTAATCCAATTGTATTACGACCGGTCGTAGCTTTGTGGTATATGGTAAGTCCTGGAAGGTAAACCCGAACAGGTTGATACCTGTAGAGGGTAACTCCTAGGGTGGGGTTGGTTACCTGCTATACCTGCAACGAGAGGGTGAAAGTCTCAGCCGCAGTGGCCATGCGGCAGTAGAGTGGGTGTGGATGGATAAAGTGACATGCTTGTGTACTAGGATAAAAAGTTGCCATTCAGGGTTAGAAGAAAAGCAATAAGATACTCGAATGCTGTTGGATTTGGCAGTAGCAATAAAGAGAGGTTGGTTTTATGCCCTGTTGGGGTGGGGAACCATGACAGATTATGTGGAAATAGGAAGACAAGTGTGAATAATTTTAGTAATGTGTGTTATCAACAACAGTAATATTTGAACTGATTGGAGATGACTATCCATAAAAATAAAATCCTTCATACAGTGAGGTTAGGGTAGGTTACCATGCATGTCCTGAACCACAGCTGTAGACACAGCCTCCTCCAGGTCCTCAGACACTAGCTTGGAGATCCGTTACAGGATGTCTGTCACCCCACTGAGCCCCTATTGCAGGTTAGGGGTCACATCCACTTGAATGTCCTTCATATGACGAACCTCCTACAGAGCAAATGAGGAATATATGATATTTATGATTCATGTTAGTAACAATACAATATGGGAATTTTATCCCAAAGCTACCTACAGCTAACATATATATTTATGTATGTGATCTATGTAAATAAAGGAATATAACACAGCTGTAAAACTGTGAGGACTATATGGTGGAGGCCTACCCATTTCCCAGGAGCATTGTAAAAAGTGGATTTGGGTACAGTGTTTATTTCCCCCTAATATCTTTGAATATTACACCTAAAACAATATGGCCTACTTCTTTCTACTGCTGATCTGAGACCATTAGGGTTAAACATTACAGATATAAATGCAATATATGGAGTAGAAAAGACTGCCTGCCCACCAGAATCAACATATGTTCTACATGGTCTATTTCTATCTGAATGTACCACCTCAATCAAGCATGTTAATTGATCGTTAAGTCATGTTTGTCAGGTAAACTGTCATTAGTGGCCTATATAAGCCTCATACAGGCCATGTGAAGATATTACCTGTTGATAACACAGACTATTTTCATGATCATGGGAGGTGTGAGAGAATTGCTGCTCTTTGTGTTGACTGTGGGGGTTGTGAAAGGTTGGTTCACTAATGTTTTATTTGGATTGAAGGCATTTGTTTGGGAAATATGCTCAACTTTATCAGTTGGAGATTAAAATTTGACTGTCTGTTTGTTCCGCATTGGTCATCTGCTATTATTAATATATGTAGCTATTTTGTGTCAACTCAACTTCTGTCAACACTTTCTCCTCAGTTTCTTGTTACCTTGTTGGAAAGTCCCAGAAGCAAGAGCAAGTCTCTCTGCAGAGGAGACTTGGAGGTAAGTGTTTCTTTCCACAACCCTTCTAGCTTTGTACTGTGTCTATGGTGCTGCTGTGCTTGACACTCATTCAACACCATAGAGTAACTCAGTTGTCTAAATAATGTTGTCAAACCCTTTGATTTGGTCATTTTGCTTGTGTACCTTAACCTACGTTTTTCAGAGCTGTCATCAAATGACGTTTCCATTGTGCATGCCCTGGCCTTGCTCCGATCCATAGGGTCTGACGCTAAACAAGACAGAAGGTACGGCCTGAAACATATACTTTTAAATCTGTGTTGGGTTCATGTTGCTCAACATTCTAATGGCAATTTGGCCTAGACCGTGTAGAACAGCTGTGTTGCTGTAGAATACCCAACTGTTCCTTTATGTTTTCTCTCTAGAGTATTTCGAGACTAATGAAGTAGAATCCCAAGCTTCTCCAAACCATGGTAGCTCTCCGGCAAATGATGCCCTGTCCTCTGACGACGCTACCTCTGAAGCTGCCACTGGCCCGTCTGACGACGCTACCTCTGAAGCTGCCACTGGCCCGTCTGACGACGCTACCTCTGAAGCTGCCACTGGCCCGTCTGACGACGCTACCTCTGAAGCTGCCACTGGCCCGTCTGACGACGCTACCTCTGAAGCTGCCACTGGCCCGTCTGACGACGCTACCTCTGAAGCTGCCACTGGCCCGTCTGACGACGCTACCTCTGAAGCTGCCACTGGCCCGTCTGACGAAGCTGCCACTGGCCCGTCTGACGACGCTACCTCTGAAGCTGCCACTGGCCCGTCTGACGACGCTACCTCTGAAGCTGCCACTGGCCAGTCTGACGACGCTACCTCTGAAGCTGCCACTGGCCCGTCTGACAACGCTACCTCTGAAGCTGCCACTGGCCAGTCTGACGACGCTACCTCGTGTTAGGATTTATGTTAATGCACTATAGCCTGTTAGCATATTGTTTGAAGATGAATATTGTTTTTTTACACACACACACAATACAGAGGGGGGGGTGTGTGTAGGTGTAAGGACTGACCAACATAGGCCATAAAAGCTGTGGACAGTCTGGAGAGGGGAGGGGTGCATCTCTCTAGGCCAACCAGGAGATTAGAATACTGGACAATACCATATTAGGAACTGTTTCAGTGTAGAATCGACAGACACAAGACGGATCTAATCTACCCAGCAACCAGATGTGGACAAAAGGAACGCGCCAAGGGGCTTGGACAAATCCGAGGGCCAGCAAAGGCGGGGCAAAGTCTAAACCGCGCCCAGCCTCTACTGTGATAGGCCAACAGACGCGTTGGAACTACGTCATCACGGTATAAGAACAGCTGTTTACGTACTTCCTGCCAGTTCCCTGTGTACCCTGCGTGGTGATACAGCGAACCCGTATATACGAAAATTGCATTTGCCATTCATTGTTTGCGGTAATTAAACATAATTAAAGAAAGTTAGCAGACCTTGCTTTTTATTTATCCTGATACCGGATGTGATACACGCAGCGTTCACATGGTGACCCCGACGTAATCCGGGTTAAGGAACTCGCTGGACATAGAACGAGCCAGCTAAGATACCTTTACTGTCGTCGGACGGCGTTACTCACAAAGACCGGTCTTTAAAAAAAAAAAAAAAAAAAGGTAAGCAGATACCTATTGTATAAAATACTGAAGTTCTGCACATTGGCATTATCCAAATTTATTTTGTGCGACGCTTGTTCGATGTAAGTTACCAAATTCCTTATATCCAATATACGAATAGTCTAAAATGCCGTGGACCAGGTAATGGCAAATGCAATTTTATTTGATCAAAATCGTTCAAAGATGCAATGTGTAAATGAAATGTACTGAATGTATGACGTAAGTTGGGGCTTACAAGTATAATTGAGGGTAATATCATACAATAACGAAAGTAATGTACTAGGCTGAGCCAAGTTTGTATGACATAGGTTGGGGCCTACATATGAGGTGAGAACGCAAATAAACGGCAATATAACAATAATAATAGTGGCCAGGGGCCAGTTATATTTGAAATAAGATAAGTTTATAGAATAAATGTAGTACATTGAGTTAAGTCGGCGTACTTATACCAAGTTTGAATGACCTGCGGGTTTTAAAGTGTTTGGGGACACAAAGTTTGTATGGAATAATTTTACCGCGTGAATGAAAGTATATTAGATATTGCAGTCGGGGCTGGTATCTTAGGGGACCCACAGTGCATAGTTGAATGTGTTGAGATTCATTTTGTTTATGTAAAAAAAAAAAAAAGTGTTATACGAGAAATAAGGTAGATTTTATTTCTTTTAATTAATTTACACACATACGTGAGTATACGCACAGACTATATAATGTCTCCAGAAACAAAAGGTTTTGAGGAAGTTGAAATCTGTTCTAGAGATGGATAATGGTAAGGAGAGGAGTGAAAGAGATAGAGAGTGGAAGGAGGGGCTCCCAGTCGACGGGGAACCCGGTGGAATGTTTGGGTGAATCTAATGCCCGGGGTGGAGAGGAATGTACGAGTTTGAGAGTATGGATGTAGAAAGATTACAATTAATGATAAAGTTGATATAGCAGACGGTAGAGATGCTAGAGTGTGGTTGTCTGAAGCCAGAAAAAGAGAGGGAGAGTTACGAAGGGGTTAACTTGCAGATGCTATGGAGAAGGCAAGATAGGGAGGCGCAGATAGGGTTGGCTATGACGGAGAAGATTTTTTAACTGCGGCGCGGGAGACTCGGGTTAGTATCTCAGCCTTGGTACCGAGAGACTAAAATACATTCTTGCGATATAAATTTAGCGAGGTACATGGGGTTTTAAAAAAGTTGGGAGTGGAGAAAGTTGATTTTACTTTTACGATAGTTAACGTAAAACTGCGACAGTATTTGGGATACACAATAACGTTATGCAAATGGGTTTGACCGTTCAGGTACACTATTTACTGTACTTCGGGCAGTATAATTTTGATTAAGAGATGTTGATTGATGTTGTAAATTCTATTCAAGATCCAACATTAGTGATACAATGGTGATAAATTGGTTTTGGTTTATCGAAGCAATGATGTTGTGACTGAGAAGGGACAGAGAAAATGGTTTGTGTCATTTAGAGGGAAAATGCGTGCATTATAGCTTTGAGCCACTTTTCAGAAGTTGTTAAAAGTTTCAAATAGAAAATAGGAAGGTCAGAATAGTTTAATCGTAAAAGTTTATGATAGCTAATGTTAAAGGGACAGTTATAACTACTAGGTTTTGTTTGTAGTAAACGTTTGGGTTAGAGGGTGATTTCTAAATTTCCCAGCGAAAAAATATCTTAAAGGGATACACACACATAAAAGTGGGGGTATGATTTCCAAAGTTACTTTTCAGGGTTGTCTAATCAACCTCCTTGAAGAGCCACTTAAAATGGAGAATATAAGGGCCTTGGCGTCTGAGTTTAAGGTAATGTGATAGATAGTAGTGATGGTGAAAAGTCACTAGAGGGCGCCATTGGACATTTTAAGCTGATTTTAAGCATATGGGCTTAAAAACACAATGAAGACTTGGTTGGTTTCAGGAACTAAGGGACAGCACTGATAACTTTTAAAGTAGATAAGACACTTGACAGAGAATTGTTAGATTTGTGCCAGTATTGATACAAGGGCGGAGCCATGTATCAAAAGGGGGATGGAATAGGACACGTTGTGGTGTGGCCTATTAGTTAAACATTTCTAGAGATGGTGGACTAGGATAATAATGGATGACATTCTAGCTAATCAGATAGAACAGATAGAATGACAGAGGTTCTAGCAGAACACATTAAAATACTGTTAATTAACCAAACCCGTATGTCCATGATTTTATGCTCTACAGGAGAACTACAGGAGGAGATTACCCACATGAATGGGCCAGGGGACTGGGTCTGGGTCCAATCACTAAAGAAAAAGGACTGGAAGCAGCCACGGTGGGAGGAGTCATACCAAGCACTCCTGGTGACTGCATTCGCAGTGAGGATAACTGAAAGAGCTACCTGGGGGGCATATCACACATTGTATTAGGGTAAGACACACTGACTCTGTCGAACAATCACAGGGGTAGGAGCAGAACCAGAACCAACAGGGTACTGGGGGCCAACTCTCTACTGAAGATTTCCTTATACCCGATCTTTCCCCGCTGTGAGCGTTCATAGAAGTGAAAGTGTGGCTTGGCCTCTGGCTGATGATGTGTTCTCTGGGAGAGGGTGGGGCTTTAGAGGAGTATTGGTTGTTCTGAGCTGTCTGATTTGTGGGAGCCATATTCCTGATACACCATGAGCCCCCGAGAAGGCTAAAGAGGGTAACCTGACCCATAGTTTAGACGATGAGGATTTTGTATTAACCAAGCATGAAGGATCACTTAATCTGGATAAGCAGGGAAGAAATTGAGATATTTGTGGAACCAGGAGAATTGAGCCAAAATGTTTGGTTTTAACACCTGTGTATAGGAGTGTGCCAGTGTAGCTGTGTAATGGGCATGGGTGTGCTTATTGGGAATGGAGGAGGGGTTACCCGTACAGCATAGGGAACCCGACAAAAGTAGACAGGTTTCCCATTATCTGGGGAAGGAGTGAGGGGCAGACTGATGTTTGTAAAGGTGATGAAATCCTACTAACCATCAAGTCTATTAAGCTCTCCGATGCAGGTACCTATACCCTGGGATTGGAAAGAATCGGGGCGGATACGATGGGGATGGTTACCGTCACAGTACTGCCAAAACCACCACCAGTTCCAACAGGCCAAGGCCAGGTTCAGCCGAACTCCTCCACCACTTCAAGACCGTGTGCCACATCACCTAAGCTCTCCAATCCGGTACAGGTAATAAATGTAAGGGATATCGCAGACAGTGACCAATTGGGGACTGAAACTGGATATGAGGGTAGGGAGAACATGTGGTTAGCCTATATGAGATACACCGCCAGAACACTTAATAGAAAAGACTGATCTGTGGACATGCTAGACCTGTTCTGGCTACTCACCCATTTGCCCTAAGCAGTGGGGAGGTTGGATGTGCATATTGGAGGGTTTTTACCATAAGCTAAATTCGACCCTGTGTAAAGCTCTGAGTCTTGTGTTCCCAGAAGTCCCCCCCAGAAGGCACCGTGGGGAGTTGAGGCATATGGGGGATATTACAGCTGTATCACTGGTACAGGTAGGGGTATAGACTATGGGAGGCTCCCTACTGCATCACTAATGTCACTATTAATGCCACCTGGCCCGTTGAAGGGCTGAACCAAACTAGAGGTGTTGCTGATGTATGGTGGATGCGTGGACCTGTCAGGCGGTTGACCTCCATTTTGAAAGGAGACTGGCAGGGCACATGTGCTTTGGCCAGTCTGATAACACCATTGACTATTATTAAGGTTACAGCTAACCAACTCCTGGGAGCTACACATGACACAGAGGCGCGGGACCAACCCAGGAGACGGCAGAAACGTGACGCTCCTTGGTCCGAGGGTACAGATAACATCCACACCAACCTGTTGGGGTTCCCTGTAGGGGTCCCCCACGAATTCTGGGCGTTAAACAGAAATGATGGTCTGTGGCATTTGTTGCCCATTATTGGCCCAGCTATTGTTGATGATAAGCAAACTGCCTGGATCAATTATATTTACTATAATCAACAATGAGTTAACCACACCGCACTTATAGGGATGGCTGAACAATTGGATGCCACCTCTCGAACCGCTAGACAAAATAGGCTAGCACTAGACATGATTCTGGCCAACCAGAGAGGTGTTTTGTAAGATGTTTGGAGAACAGTGTTGTACGTTTGTTCCTAATAATACCAGTCCGGATGGGAGCATTTCAAAAGCTCTGAGCGGGTTGGAAAAGTTATCTGTGGAGATAAAGGGTTTTGCAGGTGTGGAGGAGGATGGACTGTTCCCCTGGCTGGGTGGTTGGTTTGGTAAGTACACTACATTGATGGTTACTGGATTTCTGACCCTAGTAGTTGTATTTCTTATGTTAATGTGTTGTGCTGCTTGCATCATACCTTGTCTAAAGAAATCTGTTACAGATGTAGCGAAGGCTGCTGGTATGATGCCTTTGTTTGATGCTCCGGATGGAGATGCTGATACTGAGTCAAACTACAGGAGAAAGATGGGTCTGACTGAGGATGACCTTGGTTTGCTGTGGGTGAAGTGGTCGTATAATAAAAATAAAAATTAATAATAATAAAAAGAAACAATATACTTTTTATCCAGGTCATTACATTAGTCCTCCCTGTTGTGAAGGTTTGAAGTTCCCGGGTGGCAAGGAGCCCACCTGGTACAAGATGTATAGAGGGAGAGACCAGAGGGTTACATTTTTAAAATATATATTCTGTATGTAATCATGTTGTTGTGATGACACCCTGGGGGGTGTCAAAAGGGGGAATCTAAAAACCCCACTGATGTTTTTTTTTAAATATTCTGTATGTAATCATGTTGTTGTGATGACACCCTTGGGGGTGTCAAAAGGGGGCATCTAAAACCCCACTGATGTTTTTATATTGTTTTGCAAAAAAAATAAAAATAATAATAATAATAATAAACTATCCTCCTGGTTGAAGGTTTCATGTTCCTGGGTTCAACGGCAACCCAGTATATGGATATATAAGTTGGTTACACCCCATGGGGGTGTAAAAAAGGGGAAATTGTTAGGATTTATGTTTATGCACTATAGCCTGTTAGCATATTGTTTGAAGATGAATATTGTTTTGTTACACACACAATACAGAGGGGGGTGTGTGTGTAGGTGTAAGGAATGACCAACACAGGCCATAAAAGCTGTGGACAGTCTGGAGAGGGGAGGGGTGCATCTCTCTAGGCCAACCAGGAGATTAGAATACTGGACAATACCATATTAGGAACTGTTTCAGTGTAGAATCGACAGACACAAGACGGATCTAATCTACCCAGCAACCAGATGTGGACAAAAGGAACGCGCCAAGGGGCTTGGACAAATCCGAGGGCCAGCAAAGGCGGGGCAAAGTCTAAACCGCGCCCAGCCTCTACTGTGATAGGCCAACAGACGCGTTGGAACTACGTCATCACGGTATAAGAACAGCTGTTTACGTACTTCCTGCCAGTTCCCTGTGTACCCTGCGTGGTGATACAGCGAACCCGTATATACGAAAATTGCATTTGCCATTCATTGTTTGCGGTAATTAAACATAATTAAAGAAAGTTAGCAGACCTTGCTTTTTATTTATCCTGATACCGGATGTGATACACGCAGCGTTCACACTCGGCAGCTGCGACCGGCCAGTCTGACCATGCCATTGAGGAACTGTTCACTTCTGCATCTGAGCCCCCGTTGACCACAAACATGGATATCTGATGTGGGACATGGTGCTCGGGGTCCATGCAAGAGTTCATGGGTACTCTAGTCCAGGTTATGTGTGTGTAACTGCATTTTCTTGTTTTGGCTCAATTAAACGTTAACTGTAATACGTGTGTCCTCAGTATTGTTTTGACGGTTCCTACTTGGAGTTGAGGTCTATGACCTGACAAGAGTAACTGTGGTGATGGCAACATTTATTTTGCATTATAACCATGCTTTGGCATCAGCAATATGTTTACTTTGACCCCTGTGCTTAAATCACCATTTGCCTTAAGCTACATTTGGTCAAATTATGCTAGTAGCATCACATGATGTGGAATGGGTTCTAGTTCATTTAAACTTGATGGTTGTGGAACTGAGTGTTTGGGGTTGGTACATACAGTGGGGCAAAAAAGTATTTAGTCAGCCACCAATTGTGCAAGTTCTCCCACTTAAAGATGAGAGGCCTGTAATTTTCATCATAGGTACACTTCAACTATGACAGACAAAATGAGAAAAAAAAATCCTGAAAATCACATTGTAGGATTTTTAATGAATTTATTTGCAAATTATGGTGGAATATAAGTATTTGGTCAATAACAAAAGTTTATCTCAATACTTTGTCATTGCCAACAAAGGGTATATAACAGAGGTCAAACGTTTTCTGTAAGTCTTCACAAGGTTTTCACACACTGTTGCTGGTATTTTGGCCCATTCCTCCATGCAGATCTCCTCTAGAGCAGTGATGTTTTGGGGCTGTTGCTGGGCAACACGGACTTTCAACTCCCTCCGAAGATTTTCTATGGGGTTGAGATCTGGAGACTGGCTAGGCCACTCCAGGACCTTGAAATGCTTCTTACGAAGCCACTCCTTCGTTGCCCGGGCGGTGTGTTTGGGATCTTTGTCATGCTGAAAGACCCAGCCACGTTTCATCTTCAATGCCCTTGCTGATGGAAGGAGGTTTTCACTCAAAATCTCACGATACATGGCCCCATTCTTTCCTTTACACGGATCAGTCGTCCTGGTCCCTTTGCAGAAAAACAGCCCCAAAGCATGATGTTTCCACCCCCATGCTTCACAGTAGGTATGGTGTTCTTTGGATGCAACTCAGCATTCTTTGACCTCCAAACACGACGAGTTGAGTTATTACCAAAAAGTTATATTTTGGTTTCATCTGACCATATGACATTCTCCCAATCTTCTTCTGGATCATCCAAATGCTCTCTAGCAAACTTCAGACGGGCCTGGACATGTACTGGCTTAAGCAGGGGGACACGTCTGGCACTGCAGGATTTGAGTCCCTGGCGGCGTAGTGTGTTACTGATGGTAGGCTTTGTTACTTTGGTCCCAGCTCTCTGCAGGTCATTCACTAGGTCCCCCCATGTGGTTCTAGGATTTTTGCTCACCGTTCTTGTGATCATTTTGACCCCACGGGGTGAGATCTTGCGTGGAGCCCCAGATCGAGGGAGATTATCAGTGGTCTTGTATGTCTTCCATTTCCTAATAATTGCTCCCACAGTTGATTTCTTCAAACCAAGCTGCTTACCTATTGCAGATTCACTCTTCCCAGCCTGGTGCAGGTCTACAATTTTGTTTCTGGTGTCCTTTGACAGCTCTTTGGTCTTGGCCATAGTGGAGTTTGGAGTGTGACTGTTTGAGGTTGTGGACAGGTGTCTTTTATACTGATAACAAGTTCAAACAGGTGCCATTAATACAAGTAACGAGTGGAGGACAGAGGAGCCTCTTAAAGAAGAAGTTACAGGTCTGTGAGAGCCAGAAATCTTGCTTGTTTGTAGGTGACCAAATACTTATTTTCCACCATAATTTGCAAATAAATTCATAAAATATCCTACAATGTGATTTTCTGGAATTTTTTTTCTCATCTTGTCTGTCATAGTTGAAGTGTATCTATGATGAAAATTACAGGCCTCTCTCATCTTTTTAAGTGGGAGAACTTGCACAATTGGTGGCTGACTAAATACTTTTTTGCCCCACTGTATGAGGCTGCTAGAATCGGGGTTAATGGTGTCAGTGTTAACTAATATCACGGTTGTCAACTTGCATTTAAATGACTCTGCTGGGTGTCTTCTCTCGTAACTGACTTGGTTTCCTATTAGTGAATGCTTACATGTAAAACCAGCTCTCGTATCATTAGCCCATCGTTTTGGCGGTTGGTCTTCATATCCCAGTGCCAATCCAAACTTTCAGGTTTAAATAAGTCAATGCTAACCTGTCTTAGCTGGCAGGCTGCTATCAGGTCCAGGCTCTCCCAGAGTTGCTTGTAGCGCTGCTAACCTAGGGTTTGAGGGCAGGAACAGTTTGACCAGGATTTCCCACCCACTCCGATTTACATGGGATAAACCATTGGAAGAAACCGGTACATTTCTATGAGAAGCGTGAGGAAGTCTGTTCATACAGGCCTTCTCTAGCCGCATGATGAACGCTCAGGGTGTGCGTCGTAGCAAACCGCACTTAGTCGCCATGAATTCAAAAAGCACGTACACGTAACCTTTAAATGCAGTTAATACAGCAACAAAATTGGCTCCAACTTTTGAGCTACCGGTAGGTATCTGCTGTAATTCAAACATTTCTGTGGCACCGCTTTACTCATTTATGCCAACCAAATCCAGATAGCAAATGTTCTGAAAGAGCTGCAAAACCTGGACCCATACAAATCAGCTGGGCTTGACAATCTAGACCCTCTATTTCTGAAACTATCCGCCGCCATTGTCGCAACCCCTATTACCAGCCTGTTCAACCTCTCTTTCATATCGTCTGAGATCCCCAAGGATTGGAAAGCTGCCGCGGTCATCCCCCTCTTCAAAGGGGGAGACACCCTGGACCCAAACTGTTACAGACCTACAGTGGGGCAAAAAAGTATTTAGTCAGCCACCAATTGTGCAAGTTCTCCCACTTAAAAAGATGAGAGAGGACTGTAATTTTCATCATAGATACACTTCAACTATGACAGACAAAATGAGAAGAAAAAAAATCCAGAAAATCACATTGTAGGATTTTTAATGAATTTATTTGCAAATTATGGTGGAAAATAAGTATTTGGTCAATAACAAAAGTTTATCTCAATACTTTGTTATATACCCTTTGTTGGCAATGACAGAGGTCAAACGTTTTCTGTAAGTCTTCACAAGGTTTTCACACACTGTTGCTGGTATTTTGGCCCATTCCTCCATGCAGATCTCTTCTAGAGCAGTGATGTTTTGGGGCTGTTGCTGGGCAACACGGACTTTCAACTCCCTCCAAAGATGTTCTATGGGGTTGAGATCTGGAGACTGGCTAGGCCACTCCAGGACCTTGAAATGCATCTTACGAAGCCACTCCTTCGTTGCCCGGGCAGTGTGTTTGGGATCATTGTCATGCTGAAAGACCCAGCCACGTTTCATCTTCAATGCCCTTGCTGATGGAAGGAGGTTTTCACTCAAAATCTCACGATACATGGCCCCATTCATTCTGTCCTTTACACGGATCAGTCGTCCTGGTCCCTTTGCAGAAAAACAGCCCCAAAGCATGATGTTTCCACCCCCATGCTTCACAGTAGGTATGGTGTTCTTTGGATGCAACTCAGCATTCTTTGTCCTCCAAACACGACGAGTTGAGTTTTTACCAAAAAGTTATATTTTGGTTTCATCTGACCATATGACATTCTCCCAATCTTCTTCTGGATCATTCAAATGCTCTCTAGCAAACTTCAGACGGGCCTGGACATGTACTGGCTTAAGCAGGGGGACACATCTGGCACTGCAGGATTTGAGTCCCTGGCGGCGTAGTGTGTTACTGATGGTAGGCTTTGTTACTTTGGTCCCAGCTCTCTGCAGGTCATTCACTAGGTCCCCTCTTGTGGTTCTGGGATTTTTGCTCACTGTTTTTGTGATCATTTTGACCCCACGGGGTGAGATCTTGCGTGGAGCCCCAGATCGAGGGAGATTATCAGTGGTCTTGTATGTCTTCCATTTCCTAATAATTGCTCCCACAGTTGATTTCTTCAAACCAAGCTGCTTACCTATTGCAGATTCACTCTTCCCAGCCTGGTGCAGGTCTACAATTTTGTTTCTGGTGTCCTTTGACAGCTCTTTGGTCTTGGCCATAGTGGAGTTTGGAGTGTGACTGTTTGAGGTTGTGGACAGGTGTCTTTTATACTGATAACAAGTTCAAACAGGTGCCATTAATACAGGTAACGAGTGGAGGACAGAGGAGCCTCTTAAAGAAGAAGTTACAGGTCTGTGAGAGCCAGAAATCTTGCTGGTTTGTAGGTGACCAAATACTTATTTTCCACCATAATTTGCAAATAAATTCATAAAAAATCCTACAATGTGATTTTCTGGATTTTTTTCCCTCATTTTGTCTGTCATGGTTGAAGTGTACCTATGATGAAAATTACAGGCCTCTCTCATCTTTTTAAGTGGGAGAACTTGCACAATTGGTGGCTGACTAAATACTTTTTTGCCCCACTGTATATCCATCCTGCCCTGCCTATCTAAGGTCTTCGAAAGCCAAGTCAATTAACAGATCACTGACCATCTCGAATTCCACCGTACCTTCTCCACTGTGCAATCCGGTTTCCGAGCCGGTCACGGGTGCACCTCAGCCACGCTCAAGGTACTAAACGATATCATAACCGCCATCGATAAAAGATAGTACTGTGCAGCCGTCTTCATCGACCTGGCCAAGGCTTTCGACTCTGTCAATCACCATATTCTTATCGGCAGACTCGGTAGCCTCGGTTTTTCTGATAACTGCCTTGCCTGGTTCACCAACTACTTTGCAGACAGAGCTCAGTGTGTCAAATCGGAGGGCATGTTGTCTGGTCCTCTGGCAGTCTCTATGGGGGTACCACAGGGTTCAATTCTCGGGCTGACTCTTTTCTCTGTATATATCAATGATGTTGCTCTTGCTGCGGGCGATTCCCTGATCCACCTCTACGCAGACGACACGATTCTGTATACTTCTGGCCCTTCCTTGGACACTGTGCTATCTAACCTCCAAACGAGCTTCAATGCCATACAACACTCCTTCCGTGGCCTCCAACTTCTCTTAAACGCTAGTAAAACCAAATGCATGCTTTTCAACCGTTCGCTGCCTGCACCCGCCCGCCCGACTAGCATCACCACCCTGGACGGTTCCGACCTAGAATATGTGGACATCTATAAATACCTAGGTGTCTGGCTAGACTGTAAACTCTCCTTCCAGACTCATATTAAACATCTCCAATCCAAAATCAAATCAAGAATCGGCTTTCTATTTCGCAACAAAGCCTCCTTCACTCACGCCGCCAAACTTACCCTAGTAAAACTGACTATCCTACCGATCCTCGACTTCGGCGATGTCATCTACAAAATAGCTTCCAATACTCTACTCAGCAAACTAGATGCAGTTTATTATAGTGCCATCCGTTTTGTAACTAAAACACCTTATACCACCCACCACTGCGACCTGTATGCTCTAGTCGGCTGGCCCTCGCTACATATTCGTCGCCAGACCCGCTAGCTCCAGGTCATCTATAAGTTCATGCTAGGTAAAGCTCCGCCTTATCTCAGTTCACTTGTCACGATAACAACACCCACCCGTAGCACACGCTCCAGCAGGTATATCTCACTGATCATCCCAAAAGCCAATACCTCATTTGGCCGCCTTTCCTTCCAGTTCTCTGCTGCCTGTGACTGGAACGAATTGCAAAAATCCCTGAAACTGGAGACTTTTATTTCCCTCACCAACTTTAAACATCTGCTATCTGAGCAGCTAACCGATCGCTGCAGCTGTACATAGTCCATCTGTAAACAGCCCACCCAATTTACCTACCTCATCCCCTTACTGTTTTTATTTATTTACTTTTCTGCTCTTTTGCACACCAGTATCTCTACTTGCACATGATCATCTGATGATTTATCACTCCAGTGTTAATCTGCTAAATTGTAATTATTCGCTCCTATGGCCTATTTATTGCCTACCTCATGCCTTTTGCACACAATGTATATAGACTCATTTTTCCCCCTACTGTGTTATTGACTTGTTTATTGTTTACTCCATGTGTAACTCTGTGTTGTTGTCTGTTCACACTGCTATGCTTTATCTTGGCCAGGTCGCAGTTGTAAATGACAACTTGTTCTCAACTAGCTTACCTGGTTAAATAAAGGTGAAATAAACAAAAAATCCCAGAGGATCCCAGATGGCTAACAATAACATATCCTGACATAATGTAAACGTTATACATTAAGCTCTCTCCCTCAGTGACATGAATTAGTATATTTCATATTCTCAGAACCCAACAGTAGGTTTTAAGGTGTGGCTGCATGTTTGTCGTGGACGCATCGTCACTCTTGATGTTCTTTTTCCAGATTGCAAGTGAAACACCTTTAGATGTAAGTGCCAGTTGGTAACTTTCTCACACTTGCTTGTTTAAGGTATGGATGCAACACCCCAGTATGTCTGCAGGGGCTGGTCACTGAGATTTACCATGTTTCACATGCTACTAAACTAACCTTCCAAGTAAATATGTTACAAGTCTGAACTGGCCATCCTGGTCTTTCCTCAACTAATTGAAACCTCAGGGACAGACATGCTAAACGACTTTGATGTCAGAGCTCCCATCAGCCCTCTACACCTCGCTGTGAGTAAAGCCTACCTGCTCCTGTAGTGGTCTCCATATGACAAATGGCACCCTATTCCCTACTTAGTACACTACTTTTGACCAGATCCTTATAGGCCCTGATCAAAAGTAGTTAGCACCCTATTCCCTATGTAGTTATCTGGGATGCAGGCATGGTGTTGATTTTCCACAGGAAGTTGACTGTCCAGACAGACTCACACCAAATTCCTATCTATTCCTGATTAGTGTGAAATACATGCATATTCTACACAGTGATGAGGATGATTTCCTTATTTTGCCATTTGAGTTAATCAACCTCCAGGTTTGTTTCTCAATCCCACGCTTGGCAGGGACCTCCGATGTTGATGCTGTGCGGGAGCAAAAACAGGCTCCCGATTTTAAGACTCTGGTCTAGAGGTCTAGCACTGTATTTCTGTTCAGGCGTACCACTGGTCTACTATAGGACATTGATTATATTAAGAGTGTATATCTAGTCAGGCGTACCACGGCCACCACCATGCTATGGAGGTCCTGGCTCAGTCTCTGCTGGATCTAGACAGCCTGAAAGTTTGGATTAGAACTGGGATGAAGACCAACCGCCAAAACGATGGGCTAATGATACGAGAGCTGGTTTTACATGTAAGCATTAACTAATAGGAAACCAAGTCAGTTACGAGAGAAGACTAGTAGACACCCAGCAGAGTCATTTAAATGCAAGTTGACAACCGTGATATTAGTTAGCACTGACACCATTAACCCCGATTCTAGCAACAGCCTCATATGTACAAATCCCAAACACTCAGTTCCACAACCATCAAGTTTAAATGAACTAGAACCCATTCCACATCATGTGATGCTACTAGCATAATTTGACCAAATGTAGCTTAAGTCAAATGGTAGTTTAAGCACAGGGGTCAAAGTAGACATATTGCTGATGCCAAAGCATGGTTATTATGCAAAATAAATGTTGCCATCACCAGTTACTCATGTCAGGTCAAAGACCTCAACTCCAAGTAGGAACCGTCAAAACAATACTGAGGACACAAATATTACAGTTAGCGTTTAATTGAGCCAAAACAAGAAAATGCAGTTACACACACAACCTGGACTAGAGTAACCATGAACTCTTGCATGGACCCCGAGCACCATGTCCCACATCAGATATCCATGTTTGTGGTCAATGGGGGCTGAGATGCAGAAGTCAACAGTTCCTCAATTGCATGGTCAGACTGGCCGGTCGCAGCTTCAGAGGTAGCGTCGTCAGACGGGCCAGTGGCAGCTTCAGAGGTAGCGTCGTCAGACGGGCCAGTGGCAGCTTCAGAGGTAGCGTCGTCAGACGGGCCAGTGGCAGCTTCAGAGGTAGCGTCGTCAGACGGGCCAGTGGCAGCTTCAGAGGTAGCGTCGTCAGACGGGCCAGTGGCAGCTTCAGAGGTAGCGTCGTCAGACGGGCCAGTGGCAGCTTCAGAGGTAGCGTCGTCAGACGGGCCAGTGGCAGCTTCAGAGGTAGCGTCGTCAGACGGGCCAGTGGCAGCTTCAGAGGTAGCGTCGTCAGACGGGCCAGTGGCAGCTTCAGAGGTAGCGTCGTCAGACGGGCCAGTGGCAGCTTCAGAGGTAGCGTCGTCAGACGGGCCAGTGGCAGCTTCAGAGGTAGCGTCGTCAGACGGGCCAGTGGCAGCTTCAGAGGTAGCGTCGTCAGACGGGCCAGTGGCAGCTTCAGAGGTAGCGTCGTCAGACGGGCCAGTGGCAGCTTCAGAGGTAGCGTCGTCAGACGGGCCAGTGGCAGCTTCAGAGGTAGCGTCGTCAGACGGGCCAGTGGCAGCTTCAGAGGTAGCGTCGTCAGACGGGCCAGTGGCAGCTTCAGAGGTAGCGTCGTCAGACGGGCCAGTGGCAGCTTCAGAGGTAGCGTCGTCAGACGGGCCAGTGGCAGCTTCAGAGGTAGCGTCGTCAGACGGGCCAGTGGCAGCTTCAGAGGTAGCGTCGTCAGACGGGCCAGTGGCAGCTTCAGAGGTAGCGTCGTCAGACGGGCCAGTGGCAGCTTCAGAGGTAGCGTCGTCAGACGGGCCAGTGGCAGCTTCAGAGGTAGCGTCGTCAGACGGGCCAGTGGCAGCTTCAGAGGTAGCGTCGTCAGACGGGCCAGTGGCAGCTTCAGAGGTAGCGTCGTCAGACGGGCCAGTGGCAGCTTCAGAGGTAGCGTCGTCAGACGGGCCAGTGGCAGCTTCAGAGGTAGCGTCGTCAGACGGGCCAGTGGCAGCTTCAGAGGTAGCGTCGTCAGACGGGCCAGTGGCAGCTTCAGAGGTAGCGTCGTCAGACGGGCCAGTGGCAGCTTCAGAGGTAGCGTCGTCAGACGGGCCAGTGGCAGCTTCAGAGGTAGCGTCGTCAGACGGGCCAGTGGCAGCTTCAGTAGGTAGCGTCGTCAGACGGGCCAGTGGCAGCTTCAGAGGTAGCGTCGTCAGACGGGCCAGTGGCAGCTTCAGAGGTAGCGTCGTCAGACGGGCCAGTGGCAGCTTCAGAGGTAGCGTCGTCAGACGGGCCAGTGGCAGCTTCAGAGGTAGCGTCGTCAGACGGGCCAGTGGCAGCTTCAGAGGTAGCGTCGTCAGAGGACAGGGCATCATTTGCCGTAGAGCTACCGTGGTTTGGAGAAGCTTGGGATTCTACTTCATTAGTCTCGAAATACTCTAGAGAGAAAACATAAAGGAACAGTTGGGTATTCTACAGCAACACAGCTGTTCTACACGGTCTAGGCCAAATTGCCATTAGAATGTTGAGCAACATGAACCCAACACAGATTTAAAAGTATATGTTTCAGGCCGTACCTTCTCTGTCTTGTTTAGCGTCAGACCCTATGGATCGGAGCAAGGCCAGGGCATGCACAATGGAGACGTCATTTGATGACAGCTCTGAAAAACGTAGGTTAAGGTACACAAGCAAAATGACCAAATCAAAGGGTTTGACAACATTATTTAGACAACTGAGTTACTCTATGGTGTTGAATGAGTGTCAAACACAGCAGCACCATAGACACAGTACAAAGCTAGAAGGGTTGTGGAAAGAAACACTTACCTCCAAGTCTCCTCTGCAGAGAGACTTGCTCTAGCTTCTGGGACTTTCCAACAGGGTAACAAGAAACTGAGGAGAAAGTGTAGACAGAAGTTGAGTTGACAAAATAGCTACATATATTAATAGCAGACGACCAATGCGGAACAAACAGACAGTCAAATTTTAATCTCCAACTGATAAAGTTGAGATTATTTCCCAACCAAATCCCTTCAATCCAAATAAAACATTAGTGAACCAACCTTTCACAACCCCCACAGTCACCACAAAGAGCAGCAATTCTCTCACACCTCCCATGATCATGAAAATAGTCTGTGTTATCAACAGGTAATGTCTTCACATGGCCTGTATGAGGCTTATATAGGCCACTAATGACCTTTTACCTGACAAACATGACTTAACGATCAATTAACATGCTTGATTGAGGTGTTACATTCAGATAGAAATAGACCATGTAGAACGTATGTTGTGCAGGCAATCTTTTCTACTCCATATATTGCATTTATATCTGTAATGTTTAACCCTAATGGTCTCAGCTCAGCAGTAGAAAGAAGTAGGCCTAATTATTTTAGGTGTAATCTTCAAAGATATTAGGGGGAAATAAACACTGTACCCAAATCCACTTTTTACAATGCTCCTGGGAAATGGGTAGGCCTCCACCATATAGTCCTTCACAGTTTTACAGCTGTGTTATATTCCTTTATTTACATAGATCACATACATAAATATATATGTTAGCTGTAGGTAGCTTTGGGATAAAATTCCCATATTGTATTGTTACTAACATAAATCATAATATATCATATTTTCCTCATTTGCTCTGTAGGAGGTTCGTCATATGAAGGACATTCAAGTGGATGTGACCCCTAACCTGCAATAGGGGCTCAGTGGGGTGACAGACATCCTGTAACGGATCTCCAAGCTAGTGTCTGAGGACCTGGAGGAGGCTGTGTCTACAGCTGTGGTTCAGGACAAGCATGGTAACCTACCCTAACCTCACTGTATGAAGGATTTCATTGTTATGGATAGTCATCTCCAATCTGTTCAAATATCACTGTTGTTGATAACACACATTACCAAAATGATTCACACTTGTCTTCCTATTTCCACATAATCTGTCATGGTTCCCCACCTTAACAGGGCATAAAACCAACCTCTCTTTATTGCTCTCTTTATTGCTAATACAACCAAATCCAACAGCGTTCGAGTATCTTAATGCTTTTCTTCTAACCCTGAATGGCAACTTTTTATCCTAGTACACAAGCATGTCATTTTATCCATCCACACCCACTCTACTGCCGCATGTCCACTGCGGCTGAGACTTTCACCCACTCGTTACAGGTATTAGCAGGTAACCAACCCCACCCGGGTCTTACCCCCTAAGACTACGACCGGTCATAATTACAATGGGACTACTGAATAAGCTCAGGCTTTCTAGGTCCGTACCTATAATTGGTTCAGCGTACGACTCTCATCTCCCCAAGATGTCAGAATTAGTGATAACAGGTGTAGGAACTGTGCCTACCTTGTTTCTGTTTCACTGATTCAGAATCTCTAGTTCGACTGCAAATCGTGGTGAACCCTGCTCGCAGTGCCAACTGTTAGGTTCTAATTCTCAGAGTAAAAACTCGACGGACACTATGAAAGCTTAAACCAAGTTTATTCTTCCCAGAGGGTCAAGACAGCTGCATTAGACAAAAAACATATTCACACAAGCACTGATATTTAATCCTTTCTCCTATGCTGAGTCTACTCCTACACCTCTGAACAGCCAATGCATCTCTGTTGCTAGACAGAACCTTTGTGATATCTGTTCTTCCTCACTTCATCTGACCTGACCGCTACCCCAAAGTGCTCACTCCTCCCCAACTCAAGGCTGTCATGTTGATTGGTACCAGACTGTGTCTGGTAGATTTTTCAACCAGAAATTTGCACAGTGTAGCTCTAACTCCAAAAAGTTTTGGGACACTGTAAAGTCCATGGAGAACAAGAGCACCTCCTCCCAGCTGCCCACTGCATTGAGGCTAGGTAACACGGTCACCACCGATAAATCCATGATAATCGAACATTTCAATAAGCATTTCTCTACGGCTGGCCATGTTTTCTTCCTGGCTACCCCAACTCCGGCCAACAGCTCCGCACACCCTGCAGCTACTTGCCCGAGCCTCCCCAGCTTCTCCTTCACCCAAATCCAGGTAGCAGATGTTCTGAAAGAGCTGCAAAAACTGGACCCGTACAAATCAGCTGGGCTAGACAATCTGGACCCTCTCTTTCTAAAATTATCCGCCGCCATTGTTGCAACCCCTATTACCAGTCTGTTCAACCTCTCTTTCGTATCGTCCGAGATCCCTAAAGATTGGAAAGCTGCCGCGGTCATCCCCCTCTTCAAAGGGGGTGACACTCTAGACCCAAACTGTTATAGACCTATATCCATCCTGCCCTGCCTTTCTAAAGTCTTCGAAAGCCAAGTTAATAAACAGATCACTGACCATTTCGAATCCCACCGTACCTTCTCCGCTGTGCAATCCAGTTTCCGAGCTGGTCATGGGTGCACCTCAGCCACGCTCAAGGTACTAAACGATATCATAACCGCCATCGATAAAAGACAGTACTGTGCAGCCGTCTTCATCGACCTGGCCAAGGCTTTCGACTCTGTCAATCACCGTATTCTTATCGGCAGACTCAACAGCCTTGGTTTCTCAAATGACTGTCTCGCCTGGTTCACCAACTACTTCGCAGACAGAGTTCAGTGTGTCAAATTGGAAGGCCTGTTGTCCGGACCTCTGGCAGTCTCTATGGGGGTACCACAGGGTTCAATTCTCAAGCCGACTCTTTTCTCTGTATACATCAATGATGTCGCTCTTGCTGCTGGTGAGTCTCTGATCCACCTCTACGCAGACGACACTATTCTGTATACTTCTGGCCCTTCTTTTGACACTGTGTTAACAACCCTCCAGGCGAGCTTCAATGCCATACAACTCTACTTCCGTGGTCTCCAACTGCTCTTAAATACAAGTAAAACTAAATGCATGCTCTTCAACCGATCGCTGCCTGCACCTGCCCGCCTGTCCAACATCACTACTCTGGACGGCTCTGACTTAGAATATGTGGACAACTACAAATACCTAGGTGTCTGGTTAGACTGTAAACTCTCCTTCCAGACTCACATCAAACATCTCCAATCCAAAGTTAAATCTAGAATTGGCTTCCTATTCCGCAACAAAGCATCCTTCACTCATGCTGCCAAACATACCCTTGTAAAACTGACCATCCTACCAATCCTCGACTTCAGTGATGTCATTTACAAAATAGCCTCCAAAACCCTACTCAATAAATTGGATGCAGTCTATCACAGTGCCATCCGTTTTGTCACCAAAGCCCCATATACTACCCACCACTGCGACCTGTACACTCTCGTTGGCTGGCCCTCGCTTCATACTCGTCGCCAAACCCACTGGCTCCAGGTCATCTACAAGACCCTGCTAGGTAAAGTCCCCCCTTATCTCAGCTCGCTGGTCACCATAGCAGCACCCACCTGTAGCACGCGCTCCAGCAGGTATATCTCTCTGGTCACCCCCAAAACCAATTCTTCCTTTGGCCGCCTCTCCTTCCAGTTCTCTGCTGCCAATGACTGGAACGAACTACAAAAATCTCTGAAACTGGAAACACTTATCTCCCTCACTAGCTTTAAGCACCAGCTGTCAGAGCAGCTCATAGATTACTGCACCTGTACATAGCCCATCTATAATTTAGCCCAAACAACTACCTCTTTACCTACTGTATTTATTTATTTATTTTGCTCCTTTGCACCCCATTATTTCTATCTCTACTTTGCACTTTCTTCCACTGCAAACCAACCATTCCAGTGTTTTTTTTACTTGCTATATTGTATTTACTTCGCCACCATGGCCTTTTTTATATTTTTATTTATTTATATATATATTTTGTTTGCCTTCACCTCCCTTATCTCACCTCACTTGCTCACATTGTATATAGACTTATTTTTCACTGTATTATTGACTGTATGTTTGTTTTACTCCATGTGTAACTATGTGTTGTTGTATGTGTCGAACTGCTTTGCTTTATATTGGCCAGGTCGCAATTGTAAATGAGAACGTGTTCTCAATTTGCCTACCTGGTTAAATAAAGGTGAAATAAAATAAATAAATAAAATATACAATGATACGATGTCTATCTAAGTATATGGTTACGGAGAATAGTCCCATATGAGATGGTTAGGTCACGTCATCCCCTTTCGTGTTGTCGTCGTGGCAACAGGTCGGGAACAGCTCCTGAGTGAAGGCGAGGCATGCAGCCGTGTCTGCCCGTCTCGGTAGTTCGTCAGTTTTCCAGCCTCGTAGTCCAGCAGCATTCTAATGCGGGAGTGTTGACAGTGGCCAGCCACCGCTTCCAGGTGTAACAGTATAACTTTAGTCCGTCCCCTCGCCCCGACCCGGGCGCGAACCAGGGACCCTCTGCACACATCAACAACAGTCACCCACGAAGCATCGTTACCCATCGCTCCACAAAAGCCTCGGCCCTTGAAGAGCAAGGGGAACCACTACTTCAACGTTTCAGAGCAAGTGACGTCACCGACTGAAAGGCTGCTAGCGCGCACCACCGCTACCTAGCTAGCCATTTCACATCGGTTACACAGGCACCCATTGTGCCAGGTGCTCAGCTGGCGCTCATCCAGCGGGAGGCTCTAGGGAAGATCGTTCATTCCCACCATACACCGTTTCCCCTTTTCCTTCCTGGGGATGCCCTCGTACGTTCTCCTGGGAGAGGAGCAGGTGATCGTTGGCCGTGCAAGGGTCAAAGGTCAGGGTGCAGCGGTCTGAGGAGGAGGGCGAAGGGAACATGTGAGAAGACAATTAGGTGTACATAATATCTATGATAGTTTTATGTTAAAGTAAGGAACAACCACATACATTCGCTGAGGTCCTGCTTCCCAGCTAGGTTACATGGAGCAGCTGGACTGGGGATCACAGCCAGGATGGTGCACTTATCCTGGGCTGAACCTACTGAAGTGGGTTGGGGGAGGGGAAGAGAAGAGAAGAGAAGGGAGATTGGTGGAGAGACACAGAGACATATTTTAAAAGATTGGAGGTTACTATCCCTAACAATAAAATCCTTCATACATTGAGGTTAGGTTACCATGCTTGTCCTGCCCCACAGCTGTAGACACAGCCTCCTACAGGTCCTCAGACACTAGCTGGAGATCCCTTACAGGATGTCTGTCACCCCACTGAGCCCCTCCTACAGTTTAGGGGTCACACCCACTTGAATGTCCTTCATATGACGAACCTCCTACAGAGCAAATGAGGAAAATATGATATATTATGACTTATGTTAGTAACAATACAATATGGGAATTTTATCCCAAAGCTACCTACAGCTAACATATATATTTATGTATGTGATCTATGTAAATAAAGGAATATAACACAGCTGTAAAACTGTGAGGACTATATGGTGGAGGCCTACCCATTTCCCAGGAGCATTGTAAAAAGTGGATTTGGGTACAGTGTTTATTTCCCCCTAATATCTTTGAAGATTACACCTAAAATAATTAGGCCTACTTCTTTTTACTGCTGATCTGAGACCATTAGGGTTAAACATTACAGATATAAATGCAATATATGGAGTAGAAAAGATTGCCTGCCCACCAAAGAATCAACATACGTTCTACATGGTCTATTTCTATCTGAATGTAACACCTCAATCAAGCATGTTAATTGATCGTTAAGTCATGTTTGTCAGGTAAAAGGTCATTAGTGGCCTATATAAGCCTCATACAGGCCATGTGAAGACATTACCTGTTGATAACACAGACTATTTTCATGATCATGGGAGGTGTGAGAGAATTGCTGCTCTTTGTGTTGACTGTGGGGGTTGTCAAAGGTTGGTTCACTAATTTGGGTTGAATGGATTTGTTTGGGAAATATGCTTAACTTTATAAGTTGGAGATTCAAATTTGACTTTGTTTCTTCTGCATTGGTCATCTTGTATTCTTCACCACTAATAATATATGTAGCTATTTTGTGTCAACTCAACTTCTGTCAACACTTTCTCAGTTTCTTGTTACCCTGTTGGAAAGTCCCAGAAGCAAGATCAAGTCTCTCTGCAGAGGAGACTTGGAGGTAAGTGTTTCTTTCCACAACCCTTCTAGCTTTGTACTGTGTCTATGGTGCTGCTGTGTTTGACACTCATTCAACACCATAGAGTAACTCAGTTGTCTAAATAATGTTGTCAAACCCTTTGATTTGGTCATTTTGCTTGTGTACCTTAACCTACGTTTTTCAGAGCTGTCATCAAATGACGTCTCCATTGTGCATGCCCTGGCCTTGCTCCGATCCATAGGGTCTGACGCTAAACAAGACAGAGAAGGTACGGCCTGAAACATATACTTTTAAATCTGTGTTGGGTTCATGTTGCTCAACATTCTAATGGCAATTTGGCCTAGACCGTGTAGAACAGCTGTGTTGCTGTAGAATACCCAACTGTTCCTTTTTGTTTTCTCTCTAGAGTATTTTGAGACTAATGAAGTAGAATCCCAAGCTTCTCCAAACCATGGTAGCTCTCCGGCAAATGATGCCCTGTCCTCTGACGACGCTACCTCAAGCTGCCACTGGCCCGTCTGACGACGCTACCTCTGAAGCTGCCACTGGCCCGTCTGACGACGCTACCTCTGAAGCTGCCACTGGCCCGTCTGACGACGCTACCTCTGAAGCTGCCACTGGCCCGTCTGACGACGCTACCTCTGAAGCTGCCACTGGCCCGTCTGACGACGCTACCTCTGAAGCTGCCACTGGCCCGTCTGACGACGCTACCTCTGAAGCTGCCACTGGCCCGTCTGTCGACGCTACCTCTGAAGCTGCCACTGGCCCGTCTGTCGACGCTACCTCTGAAGCTGCCACTGGCCCGTCTGTCGACGCTACCTCTGAAGCTGCCACTGGCCCGTCTGACGACGCTACCTCTGAAGCTGCCACTGGCCCGTCTGACGACGCTACCTCTGAAGCTGCCACTGGCCTGTCTGACGACGCTACCTCTGAAGCTGCCACTGGCCCGTCTGACGACGCTACCTCGGCAGCTGCGACCGGCCAGTCTGACCATGCCATTGAGGAACTGTTCACTTCTGCATCTGAGCCCCCGTTGACCACAATCATGGATATCTGATATGGGACATGGTGCTCGGAGTCCATGCAAGAGTTCATGGGTATTCTAGTCCAGGTTGTGTGTGTGTAACTGCATTATCATGTTTTGGCTCAATTAAACGCTAACTGTAATACTTGTGTCCTCAGTATTGTTTTGAAGGTTCCTACTTGGAGTTGAGGTCTATGACCTGACATGAGTAACTGTGGTGATGGCAACATTTACATTTCCAATCAGCAAACGCAAACACTCCGAATGACCGTTGGTAGCTAGAGGAAGATAAACAAAGAGGATATAGGAACGTGATGATTGACATTCAATAGCTAGAGCAGGTTAAATGGCGAAGATATAAGAATGTGATATGATTGACCGTTGGTAGCTAGAGGAGGATAAACGGAGAGGATATGAGCAGAATGCTGGATGACTATAACCTTCACATGAACAGACATATTTGTAGAACAATGGTGTTGGTAGATGACATCCTCATGATAACACAGCAGATAATAAATAATTTTGGGCCTGAGGCCATCGACGCCTGTCACCTGCTAGCTGTGTACCTGGCTCTGGATAGAAGTCTCCCCTGTGCCCTGATCTAGGATCAGCTTACCCTCCCTAGATCATCAATCATTAGTGGAGAACATGACAAAAAATGACCTTAGATCAGTGTCTAGTGGGCATTTTCACTATACCATGTAACATCCCTAGAGTGGATATTGTTGTCCTAGCAACATGACCAAACAAATGGTTATCTTGGTCAGGAAAACATTTTAATTACAGAATCTCTATGTGATATCCTATGTGTACCTGCAGCGTGGATGTGGGTCCTCTTCATGGACCCCCTCAGAAGTCTTTAACCAGGATGGAGGCTCCCTGGTTGATGAGGACGTCAACACACTCCACAAGACATTTTAAGGCAGACAGGTCCAGAGGGTGCGCCCCTGGCTGTCCCTCACGTCTAGATCCAGCAGAGACTGAACCAGGACCTCCATAGCATGGTGGTGGCCGTGGTATGCCTGAATAGAAACACAAACACAGTCTCAAGCAAAGTCCAGTGGTACACCTGAATAGATACACTCTTAATATAATCAATGTTCTATAGGAGACCAGTGGTACGCCTGAACATAATTTTTTTTCACCTTTATTTAACAAGTTCTCATTTGCAACTGCGACCTGGCCAAGATAAAGCATAGCAATTTGACACATACAACAACACAGAGTTACACATGGAATAAACAAAACATACAGTCAATAATACAGTAGAAAAAAAGAAAACAAAAAGTCTATATACAGTGAGTGCAAATTAGGTAAGATAAGGGAGTTAAGGAAATAGGCCATGGTGGCGAAGTAATTACAATATAGCAATTAAACACTGGAATGGTAGATGTGCAGAAGATGAATGTGCAAGTAGAGATACTGGGGTGCAAAGGAGCAAGATAAATAAATAAATACAGTATGGGAATGAGGTAGATAGATGGGCTGTTTACAGATGGGCTATGTACAGGTGCAGTGATCTGTGAGCTGCTCTGACAGCTGGTGCTTAAAGCTAGTGAGGGAGATATGAGTCTCCAGCTTCAGTGATTTTTGCAGTTCGTTCCAGTCATTGGCAGCAGAGAACTGGAAGGAAAGGCGACCAAAGTAGGAATTGGCTTTGCGGGTGACCAGTGAGATATACCTGCGCATGCTACGAGTGGGTGCTGCTATGGTGACCAGTGAACTGAGATAAGGCGGGGCTTTACCTAGCAGAGACTTGTAGATAACCTGTAGCCAGTGGGTTTGGCGACGAGTATGAAGCGAGGGCCAACCAACGAGAGCATACAGGTCGCAGTGGTGGGTAGTGTATGGGGCTTTATTGACAAAACGGATGGCACTGTGATAGACTGCATCCAATTTGTTGAGTAGAGTGTTGGAGGCTATTTTATAGATGACATCGCCGAAGTCGAGGATTGGTAGGATAGTCAGTTTTACAAGGGTACGTTTGGCAGCATGAGTAAAGGATGCTTTGTTGCGATATAGGAAGCCGATTCTAGATTTAATTTTGGATTGGAGATGCTTAATGTGAGTCTGGATGGAGAGTTTACAGTCTAACCAGACACCTAGGTATTTGTAGTTGTCCACGTATTCTAAGTCAGAGCCGTCCAGAGTAGTGATGCTGGACGGGCGGGCAGGTGCGGGCAGTGATCGATTGAATAGCATGCATTTAGTTTTACTTTCATTTAAGAGCAGTTGGGGGCCACGGAAGGAGAGTTGTATGGCATTGAAGCTCGTCTTGAGGTTAGTTAACACAATGTCCAAAGAGGAGCCAGAAGTATACAGAATGTTGTCGTCTGCGTAGAGGTGTATCAGAGAATCACCAGCAGCAAGAGCGACATCATTGATGTATACAGAGAAGAGAGTCGGCTCGAGAACTGAACCCTGTGGCACCCCCATAGAGACTGCCAGAGGTCCGGACAACAGGCCCTCCGATTTGACACACTGAACTCTATCAGAGAAGTAGTTGGTAAACCAGGCGAGGCAATCATTTGAGAAACCAAGGCTGTCGAGTCTGCCAATAAGAATGTGGTGATTGACAGAGTTGAAAGCCTTGGCTAGGTCGATGAATACGGCTGCACAGTAATGTCTCTTATCGATGGCGGTTATGATGTCGTGGCTGAGGTGCACTGAGGTGCACCCATGACCAGCTCTGAAACTAGATTGCATAGCGGAGAAGGTACGGTGGGATTCGAAATGGTCGGTAATCTGTTTGTTAACTTGGCTTTCAAAGACCTTAGAAAGACAGGGTAGGATAGATATAGGTCTGTAGCAGTTTGGGACTAGAGTGTCACCCCCTTTGAAGAGGGGGATGACCGCGGCAGCTTTCCAATCTTTGGGAATCTCAGACGATACGAAAGAGAGGTTGAACAGGCTAGTAATAGGGGTTGCAACAATTTCGGCACATAATTTTAGAAAGAGAGGATCCAGATTGTCTAGCCCGGCTGATTTGTAGGGGTCCAGATTTTGCAGCTCTTTCAGAACATCAGCTATCTGGATTTGGGTGAAGGAGAAATGGTGGGGGCTTTGGTGGGTTGCTGTGGAGGGTGCCGGGCAGTTGACCGGGGTAGGGGTAGCCAGGTGGAAAGCAAGGCCAGCCGTAGAGAAATGCTTATTGAAATTCTCAATTATAGTGGATTTATCGGTGGTAACAGTGTTTCCTAGCCTCAGAGCAGTGGGCAGCTGGGAGGAGGTGCTCTTATTCTCCATGGACTTTACAGTGTCCCAGAACTTTTGTCAGGTTTTTTTTGTCAGGGTTTTTGGTGGTTTTCCTAAGCCAGGATTCAGACACGGCTAAGACATCCGGGTTGGCAGAGTGTGCTAAAGTAGTGAGTAAAACAAACTTAGGGAGTAGGCTTCTAATGTTAACATGCATGAAACCAAGGCTTATACGGTTACAGAAGTCAACAAATGAGAGCACCTGGGGAGTGGGAGTGGAACTAGGCACTGCAGGACCTGGATTAACCTCTACATCACCAGAGGAACAGAGGAGACGTAGGATAAGGGTACGGCTAAAGGCTATACGAACTGGTCGTCTAGCACGTTCAGAACAGAGAGTAAAAGGAGCAGGTTTCTGGGCACGATAGCATAGATTCAAGGCATAGTGTACAGACAAAGGTAAGGTAGGATGTGAGTACATTGGAGGTAAACCTAGGCATTGAGTAATGATGAGAGAGATATAGTCTCTAGAGACGTTTAAACCAGGTGATGCCATCGCATATGTGGGAGGTGGAACAACATGGTTGGTTAAGGCATATTGAGCAGGGCTAGAGGCTCTACAGGGAAATAAGACAGTAATCACTAACCAGGACAGTAATGGATGAGGCATATTGATATTAGAAAGAGGCATGCGTAGCCAAGTGAACATATGGGTCCAGTGAGTGGTTGTCCTGGCTGGGGACACGGCGATTCAGACAGTTAGCAGGCCGGTGCTAACAAGCAAGCAGATAGTAGGTCGGGGCCAACAAGCTAGCAGTTAGCAGACCGGGGCTAGCAAGCTAGCAGTTAGCAGACCGGGGCTAGCAAGCTAGCAGTTAGCAGACCGGGGCTAGCAAGCTAGCAGTTAGCAGACCGGGGCTAGCAAGCTAGTAGTTAGCAGACCGCGGCTAGCAAGTTAGCAGAAGGGCCTTTGGGGGACGTCTGTTTTTGCCTCTTCGTGCGGTGACGTCGATAGACCAGTCGTGGAGTAGCAGGGTTCCAAGTAGCTCTAGGCAGCTAGCAGGCCGCGGTTAGCAGAATGGGCCTTCAGCGGACGTCACGCCTGAGGGGCCTGAGGGGCCTTTTGACCTAAAGTAGACCAGTGTCTTTCAATCGGGAGCCCATTTTTGCTCCCGCCCAGCATCAACATCGGAGGTCCCTGCCAAGCGTGGGATTGAGAAACAAACACTCTACTTCTCCTCTGAGGTTGATTAACTCAAATGGCAAAATAAGGAAATCATCCTCATCATCACTGTGTAGAATATGCATGTATTTTACACTAATCAGGAATAGATAGGAATTTGGTGTGTGAGTCTGTCTGGACAGTCAACTTCCTGTGGAAAATCAACACCATGCCTGCATCCCAGATAGCACCCTATTCCCTATGTAGTGAACTACTTTTGATCAGGGCCTATAAGGATCTGGTCAAAAGTAGTGTATTAAATAGGGAATAGGGTGCCATTTGTAATATGGAGACCACTACAGGAGCAGGTAGGCTTTACTCACAGCGAGGTGTAGAGGGCTGATGGGAGCTCTGACATCAAAGTCGTTTAGCATGTCTGTCCCTGAGGTTTCAATTAGTTGAGGAAAGACCAGGATGGCCAGTTCAGACTTGTAACATATTTACTTGGAAGGTTAGTCTAGTAGCATGTGAAACATGGTAAATCTCAGTGACCAGCCCCTGCAGACATACTGGGGTGTTGCATCCATACCTTAAACAAGCAAGTGTGAGAAAGTTACCAACTGGCACTTACATCTAAAGGTGTTTCACTTGCAATCTGGAAAAAGAACATCAAGAGTGACAATGCGTCCACGACAAACATGCAGCCACACCTTAAAACCTACTGTTGGGTTCTGAGAATATGAAATATACTAATTCATGTCACTGAGGGAGAGAGCTTAATGTATAACGTTTACATTATGTCAGGATATGTTATTGTTAGCCATCAGGCATCCTATGGGTGGGATCCTCTGGGATGAGAAGAGACACAGTCTGGTACCAATCACCATGACAGCCTTGAGTTGGGGAGGAGTGAGCACTTTGGGGTAGCGGTCAGGTCAGATGAAGTGAGGAAGAACAGATATCACAAAGGTTCTGTCTAGCAACAGAGATGCATTGGCTGTTTAGAGGTGTAGGAGGAGACTCAACATAGGAGAAAGGATTAAATATCAGTGCTTGTGTGAATATGTTTTTTGTCTAATGCAGCTGTCTTGACCCTCTGGGAAGAATAAACTTGGTTTAACTTCTACTTCATCACAATCCCGGATCCGGGAGCACCCCCATCAGTAAAAAAGCTGACTAGCATAGCCTAGCATAGCATCACAAGTAAATACTAGCATCTAAATATCATTAAATCACAAGTCCAAGACACCAGATGAAAGATACACATCTTGTGAATCCAGCCATCATTTCTGATTTTTAAAATGTTTTACAGGGAAGACACAATATGTATTTCTATTAGCTAACCACGATAGCAAAAGACACAACTTTTTTTTCCCACCATTTTTTTCCTGCATAGGTAGCTATCACAATTTCGACCAAATAAAGATATAAATAGTCACTAACCAAGAAACAACTTCATCAGATGACAGTCTGATAACATATTTATTGTATAGCATATGTTTTGTTAGAAAAATGTGCATATTTCAGGTATAAATCATAGTTTTACATTGCAGCCACCATCACAACTCTCACCAAAGCAACTAGAATAACTACAGAGACCAACGTGAATTACCTAAATACTCATCATAAAACATTTATGAAAAATACACAGCGTACAGCAAATGAAAGACAAAGATCTTGTGAATCCAGCCAATATTTCAGATTTTTTAAGTGTTTTACAGCGAAAACACAATATAGCATTATATTAGCTTACTACAATAGCCAACCACACAACAGCATTGATTCAAGCCAACAATAGCGATAACGAATAAACCAGCAAAAGATATTAATTTTTTCACTAACCTTCTCAAACGTCTTCAGATGACAGTCCTATAACATCATATTACACAATACATATAGAGTTTGTTCGAAAATGTGCATATTTAGCGGCACAAATCGTGGTTATACAATATGAATAGTAGCCAAAATGCAAACAAAATGCCGGGAGAAATCTTGGGAGAGGCACCTAATCTAATCAGTAACTAATCATAAACTTGACTAAAAAATACAGGTTGGACAGCAAATGAAAGATACATTAGTTCTTAATGCAACCGCTGTGTTAGATTTTTTAAATTAACGTTACTACGACATACAGCGTGCGTTAAAGCGAGACCGCACCGAAATTAATGGCGGAATAGTAGATTTACATTTTTCAACAGAACAACGAATTAACATCATAAATACTTCTTAGTTTTTGATGAGCTCCCATCAGAATCTTGGGCAAGTTGTCCTTTGTCCAGAGGAATCGTTGCTCGGTTGTAGATTGTCGTCTTCAACTTTGGAATTAGCAGCAAACATTAGCCATGTGGCGAAGACGTGCCCAACTCACCATAATGCAGCACAAATAAAATACCGAAAATCGCAATATACTGATATAAACTGATATAACTCGGTTTAAAATAACTACATTATGATGTTTTTAACACCTATATCGAATAAAATCAGAGCCGGATATATCTAAGGCCTATAACGGCAGCTTTCCAGAACGCAATCCTGAGGTCTGTCTTGCGTCATGGCAAATGTTGAAAAGGCTGGACCCCCGGTTCCATGCCCATTTATATAGCCTCAGATCTGCCTAGCAACTCCATTCCAATTCTCATTGCTTGCTGACATCCAGGGGAAGGCGTATGCAGTGCATGTCGACCAATAGAATACATGCAAATGAATAAACCGACCCTGGAACAGATTGCCTGATTTCAGATTTCTCACTTGCTGACAGGAAGATTGCTCCAACTCGAGTTCTATTTTACTCAAAAATATAATTCAAACGGTTTTAGAAACTAGAGAGTGTTTTCTATCCAATAGTAATAATAATATGCATATTGTACGAGCAAGAATTGAGTACGAGGCAGTTTAATTTGGGAACGAATGTTTTACAAAGTGAAAACAGCACCCCCTATTGAGAAGCTTTCATAGTGTCCGTCGAGTTTTTACTCTGAGAATTAGAACCTAACAGTTGGCACTGCAAGCAGGGTTCACCACGATTTGCAGTCGAACTAGAGATTCTGAATCAGTGAAACAGAAACAAGGTAGGCACAGTTCCTACACCTGTTATCACTAATTCTGACATCTTGGGGAGATGAGAGTCGTAGGCTGAACCAATTATAGGGTACGGACCTAGAAAGCCTGAGCTTATTCAGTAGTCTCATTGTATTACGACCAGTCATAGCTTTGCGGTATTTGGTAAGTCCCGGAAGGTAAACCCGAACAGGTTGATACCTGTAGAGGGTAACTCCTAAGGGGTAAATCCCAAGTAGGTTGGTTCCTGCTAGTACTATAAGAATAGGGTGAGTCCCAGAAGGTAAGCCCGAGCAGGCGGGCACCTAGGGGGTAAGACCCGGGTGGGGTTGGTTACCTGCTATACCTGTAACGAGAGGGTGCAAGTCTCAGCCGCAGTGGACATGCGGCAGTAGAGTGGGTGTGGATGGATAAAGTGACATGCTTGTGTACTAGGATAAAAAGTTGCCATTCAGGGTTAGAAGAAAAGCAATAAGATACTCGAAAGCTGTTGGATTTGGGTGTATTAGCAGTAGCAATAAAGAGAGGTTGGTTTTATGCCCTGTTGGGGTGGGGAACCATGACAGATTATGTGGAAATAGGAAGACAAGTGTGAATAATTTTGGTAATGTGTGTTATCAACAACAGTGATATTTGAACAGATTGGAGATGACTATCCATAACAATGAAATCCTTCATACAGTGAGGTTAGGGTAGGTTACCATGCTTGTCCTGAACCACAGCTGTAGACACAGCCTCCTCCAGGTCCTCAGACACTAGCTTGGAGATCCGTTACAGGATGTCTGTCACCCCACTGAGCCCCTATTGCAGGTTAGGGGTCACATCCACTTGAATGTCCTTCATATGACGAACCTCCTACAGAGCAAATGAGGAAAATATGATATATTATGATTTATGTTAGTAACAATACAATACGGGAATTTTATCCCAAAGCTACCTACAGCTAACATATATATTTATGTATGTGATCTATGTAAATAAAGGAATATAACACAGCTGTAAAACTGTGAAGGACTATATGGTGGAGGCCTACCCATTTCCCAGGAGCATTGTAAAAAGTGGATTTGGGTACAGTGTTTATTTCCCCCTAATATCTTTGAATATTACACCTAAAATAATTAGGCCTACTTCTTTCTACTGCTGATCTGAGACCATTAGGGTTAAACATTACAGATATAAATGCAATATATGGAGTAGAAAAGATTTCCTGCCCACCAGAATCAACATATTTTCTACATGGTCTATTTCTATCTGAATGTAACACCTCAATCAAGCATGTTAATTGATCGTTAAGTCATGTTTGTCAGGGAAACGGTCATTAGTGGCCTATATAAGCCTCATACAGGCCATGTGGAGACACTACCTGTTGATAACACAGACTATTTTCATGATCATGGGAGGTGTGAGAGAATTGCTGCTCTTTGTGTTGACTGTGGGGGTTGCGAAAGGTTGGTTCACTAATGTTTTATTTGGATTGAATGGATTTGTTTGGGAAATATGCTCAACTTTATCAGTTGGAGATTAAAATTTGACTGTTTGTTCCGCATTGGTCATCTGCTATTAATATATGTAGCTATTTTGTGTCAACTCAACTTCTGTCAACACTTTCTCCTCAGTTTCTTGTTACCCTGTTGGAAAGTCCCAGAAGCTAGAGCAAGTCTCTCTGCAGAGGAGACTTGGAGGTAAGTGTTTCTTTCCACAACCCTTCTAGCTTTGTACTGTGTCTATGGTGCTGCTGTGTTTGACACTCATTCAACACCATAGAGTAACTCAGTTGTCTAAATAATGTTGTCAAACCCTTTGATTTGGTCATTTTGCTTGTGTACCTTAACCTACGTTTTTCAGAGCTGTCATCAAATGACGTCTCCATTGTGCATGCCCTGGCCTTGCTCCGATCCATAGGGTCTGACGCTAAACAAGACAGAGAAGGTACGGCCTGAAACATATACTTTTAAATCTGTGTTGGGTTCATGTTGCTCAACATTCGAATGGCAATTTGGCCTAGACCATGTAGAACAGCTGTGTTGCTGTAGAATACTCAACTGTTCATTTTTGTTTTCTCTCTAGAGTATTTCGAGACTAATGAAGTAGAATCCCAAGCTTCTCCAAACCATGGTAGCTCTCCGGCAAATGATGCCCTGTCCTCTGACGACGCTACCTCTGAAGCTGCCACTGGCCCGTCTGACGACGCTACCTCTGAAGCTGCCACTGGCCCGTCTGACGACGCTACCTCTGAAGCTGCCACTGGCCCGTCTGACGACGCTACCTCTGAAGCTGCCACTGGCCCGTCTGACGACGCTACCTCTGAAGCTGCCACTGGCCCGTCTGACGACGCTACCTCTGAAGCTGCCACTGGCCCGTCTGACGACGCTACCTCTGAAGCTGCCACTGGCCCGTCTGACGACGCTACCTCTGAAGCTGCCACTGGCCCGTCTGACGACGCTACCTCTGAAGCTGCCACTGGCCCGTCTGACGACGCTACCTCTGAAGCTGCCACTGGCCCGTCTGACGACGCTACCTCTGAAGCTGCCACTGGCCCGTCTGACGACGCTACCTCTGAAGCTGCCACTGGCCCGTCTGACGACGCTACCTCGGCAGCTGCGACCGGCCAGTCTGACCATGCCATTGAGGAACTGTTGAGTTCTGCATCTCAGCCCCCGTTGACCACAAACATGGATATCTGATGTGGGACATGGTGCTCGGGGTCCATGCAAGAGTTCATGGGTATTCTAGTCCAGGTTGTGTGTGTAACTGCATTTTCTTGTTTTGGCTCAATTAAACGTTAACTGTAATACTTGTGTCCTCAGTATTGTTTTGACGGTTCCTACTTGGAGTTGAGGTCTATGACCTGACATGAGTAACTGTGGTTATGGCAACATTTATTTTGCATTATAACCATGCTTTGGCATCAGCAATATGTTTACTTTGACCCCTGTGCTTAAATCACCATTTGCCTTAAGCTACATTTGGTCAAATTATGCTAGTAGCTTCACATGATGTGGAATGGGTTCTAGTTCATTTAAACTTGATGGTTTTGGAACTGAGTGTTTAGGGTTGGTACATATGAGGCTGCTAGAATTGGGGTTAATGGTGTCAGTGCTAACTAATATCACGGTTGTCAACTTGCATTTAAATGACTCTGCTGGGTGTCTTCTCTCGTAACTGACTTGGTTTCCTATTAGTGAATGCTTACATGTAAAACCAGCTCTCTTTCATTAGCCCATCGTTTTGGCGGTTGGTCTTCATATCCCAGTGCCAATCCAAACTTTCAGGTTTAAATAAGTCAATGCTAACCTGTCTTAGCTGGCAGGCTGCTATCAGGTCCAGGCTCTCCCAGAGTTGCTTGTAGCGCCGCTAACCTAGGGTTTGAGGGCAGGAACAGTTTGACCAGGATTTCCCACCCACTCCGATTTACATGGGATAAACCATTGGAAGAAACCGGTAAATTTCTATGAAGCTTGAGGAAGTCTGTTCATACAGGCCTTCTCTAGCCGCATGATGAACGCTCAGGGTGTGCGTCGTAGCAAACCGTACTTAGTCGCCATGAATTCAAAAAGCACGTACACGCAACCTTTAAATGCAGTTAATACAGCAACAAAATTGGCTCCAACGTTTGAGCTACCGGTAGGTATCTGCTGTAATTCATACATTTCTGTGGCACTGCTTTACTCATTTATGCCAACCAAATCCAGATAGCAAATGTTCTGAAAGAGCTGCAAAACCTGGACCCATACAAATCAGCTGGGCTTGACAATCTAGACCCTCTATTTCTGAAACTATCCGCCGCCATTGTCGCAACCCCTATTACCAGCCTGTTTCACATCTCTTTCATATCGTCTGAGATCTCCAAGGATTGGAAAGCTGCCGCGGTCATCCCCCTCTTCAAAGGGGGAGACACCCTGGACCCAAACTGTTACAGACCTATATCCATCCTGCCCTGCCTAAGGTCTTCGAAAGCCAAGTCAATTAACAGATCACTGACCATCTCGAATTCCACCGTACCTTCTCCACTGTGCAATCTGGTTTCCGAGCCGGTCACGGGTGCACCTCAGCCACGCTCAAGGTACTAAACGATATAACCGCCATCGATAAAAGACAGTACTGTGCAGCCGTCTTCATCGACCTGGCCAAGGCTTTCGACTGTCAATCACCATATTCTTATCGGCAGACTCGGTAGCCTCGGTTTTTCTGATGACTGCCTTGCCTGGTTCACCAACTACTTTGCAGACAGAGCTCAGTGTGTCAAATCGGAGGGCATGTTGTCTGGTCCTCTGGCAGTCTCTTTGGGGGTACCACAGAGTTCAATTCTCGGGCTGACTCTTTTCTCTGTATATATCAATGATGTTGCTCTTGCTGCGGGCGATTCCCTGATCCACCTCTACGCAGACAACACCATTCTGTATACTTCTGGCTCTTCCTTGGACACTGTGCTATCTAACCTCCAAACGAGCTTCAATGCCATACACCACTCCTTCCGTGGCGTCCAACTGCTCTTAAATGCTAGTAAAACCAAATGCATGCTTTTCAACCGTCCGCTGCCTGCACCCGCCCGCCCGACTAGCATCACCACCCTGGACGGTTCAGACCTAGAATATGTGGACATCTATAAATACCTAGGTGTCTGGCTAGACTGTAAACTCTCCTTCCAGACTCATATTAAACATCTCCAATCCAAAATCAAATCAAGAATCGGCTTTCTATTTCGCAACAAAACCTCCTTCACTCACGCCGCCAAACTTACCCTAGTAAAACTGACTATCCTACCGATCCTCGACTTCGGCAATGTCATCTACAAAATAGCTTCCAATACTCTACTCAGCAAACTAGATACAGTTTATCATAGTGCCATCCGTTTTGTTACTAAAACACCTTATACCACCCACCACTGCGACCTGTATGCTTTAGCCGGCTGGCCCTCGCTACATATTCGTCGCCAGACCCGCTGGCTCCAGGTCATCTATAAGTCCATGCTAGGTAAAGCTCTGCCTTATCTCAGTTCACTGGTCACGATAACAACACCCACCCGTAGCACGCGCTCACTGATCATCCCAAAAGCCAACACCTCTTTTGGCCGCCTTTCCTTCCAGTTCTCTGCTGCCTGTGACTGGAACGAATTGCAAAAATCGCTGAAACTGGAGACTTTTATTTCCCTCACCAACTTTAAACATCTGCTATCTGAGCAGCTAACCGATCGCTGCAGCTGTACATAGTCCATCTGTAAACAGCCCACCCAATTTACCTACCTCATCCCCTTACTGTTTTTATTTATTTACTTTTCTGCTCTTTTGCACACCAGTATCTCTACTTGCACATGATCATCTGATGATTTATCACTCCAGTGTTAATCTGCTAAATTGTAATTTTTCGCTCCTATGGCCTATTTATTGCCTACCTCCTCATGCCTTTTGCACACAATGTATATAGACTCATTTTTCCCCCCTACTGTGTTATTGACTTGTTTATTGTTTACTCCATGTGTAACTCTGTGTTGTTGTCTGTTCACACTGCTATGCTTTCTCTTGGCCAGGTCACAGTTGTAAATGAGAACTTGTTCTCAACTAGCCTACCTGGTTAAATAAAGGTGAAATAAATAAATAAATTCAGCGTGTTTTGAAGCAAGTTAAACCGTTATGGCCTATGCAAATTATTTTGTTTGCTACAGGGTAGGCCTTCCAGGTTATTTTATGTAGCCTAAGTTTGTGTATTGAATGTTATTCTACATTTGTTTGTCTGGGTCTCGAGAATCAGTTACCCTTTCTGACCAAGTCTGTAAAATAATGCGAGAACTGGGGGTATTTTGTCTTGAATAGAAGTAATAACGGAGAAGAATGGCAGGGTCTTGACAAGTTTATTTAATTTGATTATGTAGTCCACGTTTGTGTAGGCTCACGTTTAGTTGATGCTGTGACTAAATGAATATTAACTTGATCATTTACTTTATTGCTGGAGAACAGATGCAATAGGTAGGATTGAGAAGATTTGATGTAAATATAGCCTACCTTAGAATGGCACATGATAAACTGCGGGTTTAGATTCACGTGCAATTGATCAACTGCGGCGCTATCCAGTGGGCTGAATCTCCGCTACAGCGTAACTGTTACATTATAGGAGATTCAGATTTGTTTCCTCTGACAAAATCATCACAATAACCGAAGTTTAAACAGCCACAACCTTCCCAAATTCCCTTGATAGCCAGGTGCAAGGGGAGAGGAAAGGACCGAAATGCATCTTTCAGTGAAGGGTAGGCTACTGTAATAACCTCATTTGACCCGTCGGCCAACAGTGGCTCATAGACCTGTTAAAACTAGGCTACATTAATGAAATAGTGTGGTAACTTTGAGTTGATTAATATGCAACAAATACAAGAACCCATTAGTGTATTTCTCCATGTAGAGTGGTATAATCATGTTGGATTTTATTTGCTGCTTAACACCCTGCATCCCACAGCTGGCTTGCTTCTGAAGCTAAGCAGGGTTGGTAATGGTCAGTCCCTAGATTGGAGACCAGTTGCTGCTGGAAGTGGTGTTGGAGGGCCAGTAGGAGTCACTCTTTCCTCTGGTCTAAAATAATATCCCAGGGCAGTGATTGGGGACAGGTGCTGTCTTTCGGGTGGGACGTTAAACATGTGTCCTGACTCTCTGTGGTCACTAAAGATCCCATGGCACTTATTGTTAGAGTAGGGGTGTTAACCCTGGTGTCCTGGCTAAATTCCCGATCTGGTCCTCATACCATCACGGTCATCTAATCATCCCAAGCTTACTATTGGCTCATTCACTCCCCTCTCCCCTGTAACTATTCCCCAGGTTGTTGCTGGAAATGAGAATGTGTTCTCAGTCAACTTACCTGGTTAAATAAAACATATGCTTCTAAATAGCACTTTCGGTTTGAATGGGAAGCTCGGAAATTTCTTGCAATTTCCTCAGGAAGGAAAATTGGTAGATTCTCTGGAAAAGAATGACCGTCCTCCCTCAGCCATTGGGATGAACTTTGCGGGACCCGCATCCGAGTACTCCTACCAGGTACGGACGAGACATGGAGACAAGTGTTCCTTTAATGTTTTGTACTCGTCTCATTAAAAATGGTTTCATACTAAAGACTAGGTCAGAATACATTTGGACTCCCTCGCGCTTTGTCTTTCCCTCTCAAATCAACTCTTCACCGTGAAATGCTTGCTTACGAGACCACCCCAACGATGCAGAGTACAAAACTATAGAATATATGTATACATACAGTACCGATCAAAAGTTTGGACACACCTACTCATTCAAAGGTTTTTCTTTATTTTGACTATTTTCTACATTGTAAAATAATAGTGAAGAACTCAAAACTATGAAATAACATATGGAATCATGTAGTACCCCAAAAAAGTGTTAAACATATCAATATATATTTTATTTATATTTAGCCACCCTTTACCTTGTTGACAGCTTTGCACACACTCGGCATTCTCTCGACCAGCTTCATCTGGATTGCTTTTCCAAAAGGACAGATTTCCACCGGTCTAATGTCCATTGCTCGTGTTTCTTGGCCCAAGCAAGTCTCTTCTTCTTATTGGTGTACTTTAGTAGTGGTTTCTTTGCAGAAATTTGACCATGAAGGCCTAATTCACGCTGTCTCCTCTGAACAGTTGATGTTGAGATGTGTCTGTTACTTTAACTTTAGAGCAGAGGTAACTCTGGGTCTAGTGCTTGATGGATTTTGTGACTGCACTTGAAGAAACGTTCAAAGTTTTTGAAATTTTCCTGATTGACTGAACTTCATGTCTTAAAATAATATTAGACTTTCGTTTCTCTTTGCTTATTTGAGCTGTTCTTGCCATAATATGGACTTGGTATTTTACCAAATAGGGCTATCTTCTGTATACCACCCCTACCTTGTCACAAAACAAGTGATTGGCTCAAACGCACTAAGGAAATAAATTCCACAAATTAACTTTGAACAAGGCACACCTGTTAATTGAAATGCATTCCAGGTGAGGACCTCATGAAGCTGATTGAGAGAATGCCAAGAGTGTGCAAAGCTGTCATCAAGGCAAAGGGTGGCTACTTTGAAGAATCTCAAATATAAAATATATTTAGATTTTTTTGGTTACTACAGGATTCCTTATGTGGTATTTCATACTTTTGATGTTCTACAATGTAGAAAATTGTAAAAAAATAAAGAAACCCTGGAATGAGTAGGTGTGTCCAAACTTTTGACTGGTACTGTATATATTGTAAGTGTAATAAAATACCCAAGAATAAAGCTATATACAAGGAGTTCCAGTTCCAGATCAGTGTGCAGGGGTACGAGGTATTTGAGGTAGATATGTACAAGGCAGGGTAAAGTGACTAGGCATCAGGATAGATAATAATAAGAGCAAAATAAAGAACAGAGCAGCAGCAGCAAATGAGTGTAAAGGTGTGTGTTTGTTTGTGAGAGTGTGTAATGTGTACGCATGTGTGTTTGGGTTGTGTCGGTTTGTGTGTGTGTGGGTTTTGTGTGGGAGTGTGAATGTAGTGTGTGTGTGTGCATATGGTTTGTATACAGTCTAGTGATTGTGGGTAGGGTCAGAGCAAGACCCTTTAACAGCCCTGTTGATATGGATGGGGACGTGCTCTCCCCTCTTGCTCCTATAGTCCACGATCAGCTCCTTGGTCTTACTGACATTGAGGGAGAGGTTGTCCTGGCACCACAATGCCAAGTCTCTGACCTCTCATCGCCTTCGTGTCGTCAGCAAACTTGATGATGGTGTTGGAGTCGTGTGTGGCCACACAGTCATGGGTGAACAGGGAGTACAAGAGGGGACTAAGCACGCATCCCTGAGGGCCTCCCGTGTTGAAGGTCAGTGTGGCAGAGGTGTTCTTGCCTATCCTCACCACCTGGGGCCGGCCCATCAGAAAGTCCAGCATCCAGTTGCAGAAGGAGGTCTTCAGTCCCAAGGTCCCTAGCTTGGAGCGGACTATGGTGTTGAACGCTGGGCTGTAGTCTATGAACAGCATTCTCACATAGTTATTTCCCCTCTTAATTGAGATTGCTTCATCTGTGGATCTGTTGGGGAGATATGCAAATTGGAGTGGGTACAGGGTGTCTGGGATGATTGTGTTGATGTGGTCATGACCAGACTTTCAAAGCACAGATGTGAGTGCTACAGACAGGTTACCTTGGAGTTCTTGGGAACACGGACAATGGTAGTCAGCTTGAAATATGTCGGGATTACAGACTGTCCTGTGAGGATCCAAATAGGTCAGATCAGGTTTGCAATGAATGACTTCAACAAGATCCCTTCTTTTTTTAACCTTTATTTAACTAGGCAAGTCAGTTAAGAACAAATTCTTCGTTTCATTGACGGCCTAGGAACAGTAGGTTAACTGCCTTGTTCAGGGGCAGAACGACAGATTTGTACCTTGTCAGCTCGGGGATTCGATCTTGCAACCTTTCGGTTACTAGTCCAACGCTCTAACCACTAGGCTACGCTGCCGCCCCCTCTCACCCGCAGAGGGGGGAGGAGGGAACTGGTGGGGGTTAACAACTGACGCCCTTTTGCTTTGTTTCAAGAATACTTTTTCCTGACGAAATTCTAACACGTTCAGAAGCAACTACTGGAATAATATATCTAACATAAAACGTGGGGAATGGTCAGAGGTGATCTAAAGAACACTAATGTTGTTTTGTTAGTTATGTAGTCATTATAAATGTTATAAAGGAAATACTGTAACATGGAAAGTACACCCACTACATATGTGAAGTGTCCCTCCAATGTGTTGTGCATGAAATGGAGAAGAACAACAGTAGAAGACTTGTTGGACGATGACTGTTAAGAATGATGATATGAGAGAGACTTCCGCCAATGGCGAAGCTCTAACAAGACGCATCTGCGTAGTGTCCTCGAACTTTCAAACAGTTTTAAGGCATTTTGACATTGTTAAACTGTTCGTTAATAGTGCGTTGGAAGTTAAAACATTTATTGTATCGCCAAAACAAAATATGCCAAATATGTCAAAGCCTCAGACGAGGCATGGAAAAATGCCCCTCTCTGACAGCCCTTCATCGGCCTCGGCGGATGCTAGCTCGGGAAGAAGCACCAGCATGGTTCAGAATGGAGATGGACAAGGGTATAACAAAAATAAATCCAAGAGACACTTTCTGAACCCCTCAGCAAAATTGATGTACTGGTCGATAAACTCCACGAAGACCATAAAGTCACAAATGGACGAGTGACAAAGTTAGAAAAAGACCATGCTGACCACCAGGCTGCCATCCTGGACGTCCGTGAGGAAGTGGACCAAAAATACAAGAAGTTGGAAGACTCCATCGCTAAACTCGAGGAGAAATTTGATTATTATGAACATTTCCAAAGGCACTCGAATTTGAGACTTCAAGGTTTCCCGGAGGTCGTGGAGGGAAGAGACGCGATCTCCTTTCTACAGGATTCCCAAAATTCTGGATCTACCCCCTCCCGCGCACCCACTGGAGATTGGAGATACTGGAGATACTCGGCCTTGTCTCAGGATAGTAAGTTGGTGGTTGAAGGTATCCCTCTAGTGGTGTGGGGGCTGTGCTTTGGCAAAGTGGGTGGGGTTATATCCTGCCTGTTTGGCCCTGTCCAGGGGTATCGTCGGATGGGGCCACAGTGTTTCCCGACCCCTCCTGTCTCAGCCTCCAGTATTTATGCTGCAGTAGTTTATGTGTCGGGGTCTAGGGTCAGTCTGTTATATCTGGTGTATTTCTCCTGTCTTATCCGGTGTCCTGTGTGAATTTAAGTATGCTCTCTAATTCTCTCTGTTTCTCTCTCTCTCGGAGGAGGACATGCCTCAAGACTACCTGGCCTGACTCCTTGCTGTCCCCAGGCCACCTGGCCGTGCTGCTGCTCCAGTCTCAACTGTTCTGCCTGCGGCTATGGAACCCAGACCTGTTCACTGGACGTGCTACCTTGTCCCAGACCTGCTGTTTTCAACTCTCTAGAGACAGCAGAAGCGGTAGAGATACTCTGAATGATCGGCTATGAAAAGCCAAATGACATTTACTCCTGAGGTGCTGACCTGTTTCACCCTCTACAACCACTGTGATTATTATTATCTGACCCTGCTGGTCATCTATGAACATTTGCACATCTTGCCCATGTTCTGTTATAATCTCCACCCGGCACAGCCAGAAGAGGACTGGCCACCCCTCATAGCCTGGTTCCTCTCTAGGTTTCTTCCTAGGTTTTGGCCTTCCTAGGGAGTTTGTCCTAGCTACCGTGCTTCTACACCTGCATTGCTTGCTGTTTGGGGTTTTAGGCTGGGTTTCTGTACAGCACTTTGTGACATCAGTTGATGTAAGAAGGGCTTTATAAATACATTTGATTGATTGACAGTGATGAGCTTTGAGTGCACTATGGTGTTGAACGCTGAGCTGTAGTCAATGAATAGCATTCTCACATAGGTGTTCCTTTTGTCCAGGTGTGAAAGGGCAGTGTGGAGTGCCATAGAGATTGCATCATCTGTGGATCTGTTGGGGCGGTATGCAAATTGGAGTAGGTTTAGGGTTTCTAGGATAATGGTATTGATGTGAGCCATGACCAGCCTTTCAAAAACACAGACGTGAGTGCTACGGGTCGGTAGTTATTTAGGCAGGTTACCTTAGTCTTCTTGGGCACAGGGACTATGGTGCAATGCTTGAAACATGTTGGTATTACAGACTCAGACAGGGAGAGGTTGAAAATGTCAGTGAAGATGCTTGCCAGTTGGTCAGCGCATGCTCGGGTACACATCCTGGTAATCCGTCTGGCCCTGTGGCCTTGTGAATGTTGACCTGTTTAAAGGTCTTACTCACATCAGCTGCGGAGAATGTGATCACACAGTAGTCCGGAACAGCTGGTGCTCTCATGCATGTTACAGTGTTACTTGCTTCGAAGCGAGCATATAAATAATTTAGCTCGTCTGGTAGGCTCGTGTCACTGGGCTGCTCTCGGCTGTGCTTCCCTTTGTAGTCTGTAATAGTTTGCAAGCCCTGCCACATCCGACCAGCATCGGAGCTGGTGTAGTATGATGTGATCTTTTTCCTGTATTGATGCTTTGCCTGGTTGATGGTTCGTCGGAGGGCATAGCGGGATTTCTTATAAGCTTCCAGGTTAGAGTCCCGCTCCTTGAAAGCGGCAGCTCTACCCTTTTAGCTAAGGTTGGATTTTGCCTGTAATCCATGACTTCTGGTTGGGTTATGTACGTATAGTCACTGTGGGGATGACGTCATCGATGCACTTATTGATGAAGCCAGTGACTGATGTGGTGTAATCCTCAATGCCATCGGAAGAATCCCGGAAAATATTCCAGTCTGTGCTAGCAAAACAGTCCTGTAGTTTAGCATCTGCCTCATCTGACCACTTTTTTATTGATCTAGTCACTGGTGCTTCCTGCTTTAATTGTTGCTTGTAAGCAGGAATTCTGAGGATAGAAATATGGTCAGATTAGCCAAATGGAGAGCGAGGGAGAGCTTTGTATGCATCTTTGAATATGGAGTAAAGGTGGTCCAGAGTTTCTTTTCCTCTGGTTGCACATTTAACATGTTGATAGAGAGAGAGACAATACATTCCTGATCAGGTCACTTGGTTAGGAAAAACCCCTGACCCAACACACTGTGTCCCGACACACTGGGTCCCAACCCACTGGCTCCAACCTCCTGGATCCAACCCTCTGGATCCAATCTCCATCTCTTCATTACTTGGTTATGAAAACCCCCTGGTCCCAACACACTGGTCCCAACCCCCTGGTCCCAACCCCCTGGTCCCAACCCCCTGGTCCCAACACACTGGTCCCAACCCCCTGGTCCCAACCCCCTGGTCCCAACACACTGGTCCCAACCCCCTGGTCCCAACACACTTGTCCCAACCCACTGGTCCCAACCCCCTGGCCCAACCTCCATCTCTTCATTACTTGGTTATGAAAACCCCCTGGTCCCAACACACTGGTCCCAACCCCCTGGTCCCAACCCACTGGTCCCAACCCACTGATCCAACCTCCATCTCTTCATTACTTGAAGGAAATCATTCTCGAACACACTAGAGCTCTGTCTTTTCGTGGAGTTGTAATTGAACAGTGACTACACAGTTGAATGTGGGGAGGTGTATGTATGCATTGACTCACATCCACCCCAAGGTCCAGGAGGTACTTGACCATGCTGATCATGCCGCTGGAGGCTGCAGAGTGGAGAGGGGTGTAGGCCCTCTTGTCTTTACAGGACACCTCTGATCCATGAGAGGCCAGCAGTTTCACCACCTCAATGTGCCCTATGGGGGGGAAAAGAGAGACAAAGAGAGAAACAGAGATGGAGAGAGAGACAGACAGATGGAGAGAGACAGAGAGATAGGCAGAGATATAGAGGGAGAGAGAGGTTAGTTTATAGTGGTACACAGCACCATTAGCAATACCTACATCGTGTTAGTACAATTGAAAACCTACATCTTATCAACATACTCAGTCCATCATTCTGACATAATAACACACCAGAGGTAGACCATACAGCTGAGCTGTGAGGCTAACACACAGTCAATTCATTCACTCACTGGGATAAGGACATTAGTCAGAATGTATATGTGTGGTCAACTCATTACCCATGTAAGCAGCCCAGTGGATTGCTCGGCGGTCCTTCTTGTCAAAAGCATTAATGTTGGCTCCTCTGGAGAGAAGCAGCATCACCATCTAACAGGAAAAGGAGAGAGAAACAAAACACAGGCTGAGGAAAACTAAAGCAAGATCTGCTCAAATCTGGCGTCAAAGCCTCTCTTGAACAAACTCAAGCATACAACTAGGGCTGTGACGGTCATGGGACTTCCAGTGTCGGTGATTGACATGCGGTATGTACACAGTCATCGACATAACTGACAGCCGACGGACGGGCGGGGGAAACATTAGCAAAGGAAAACATTAGAGTGTTTAGGCCTAACTGTCTTGCTCATAGCCGTGCGAGTCTCAAGTTAAGGGGAAGCTCATTTTCACCATAAAAAAATATATAAAGCATTCTATGCATCTTCACATTTACAGACTTTTGTAAGATAGCTGACTATTGCTAATGTGATTAGTAAATTGGATAGTCATCATTTAGGCTAATAATATAACTCAATCACTGTTCGCAAAATAACGTCTGTTCAATGCAGCGTGTGGTGGAGTAAGGCTAGGCTAGGCTATGTCAGATATGTTTCTCTTTACAGGATTTTTTTTCCCCTTGTTAAAATATTTTTTATCATGCAATTCTACTACACTTTATATGACTATAGAGATTAGCAGAATCTTTTTCAATATGACTTTAAAGTGGCACTGACCCAGGAATAAAGAAAGTGAATATGCACACTCACCAATGGCAAAAATACTGTTCGCTCAATTAAGTTGAGAATTTTGATAACTAAAAGACAGATTAGTCTTTTCATTGTCTTCTCTTTGAAGCAATAGCCAATTGCTTTCCAAACTATGTTAGCCTGAGATAGTGTTCAGTCTTTCGTGAGATGCACTGTCAGGCTCATGTAAGAAGTCATATTTACACTTGACCACGTCTGTGATCAGTGCAAAAAAAATGGACGTCCTTTAGCTCTGTCCGAACCTCCCCCTTCACCTTGAAAAAGAAAGGTTTGGGAAACCCTGCTTTAACAGGCTAAAACTATTTTAAACCGGTCTTATTTTGAGACTAAGCCTGCTCCAGCCTATAAGAACGAGGAGGAATGTCATAAAGTAAGTAGAACCAGATCATGAACTACAGTATGTAAATTGACAGATACTGAACAAGGTGCATACGGCTGATGGAAGGAGGCATCTGTTCTTAAATTGCTGGAGCACAGAAAGGATGTGTCCAAAACACATCCTACCTTTCCCAATGATGAGTAAAGGCCGTTTGGCCTACCTTTCCCAATGATGAGTAAAGGCCGCTTGGCCTACCTTTCCCAATGATGAGTAAAGACCGTTTGGCCTACCTTTCCCAATGATGAGTAAAGGTCGTTTGGCCTACCTTTCCCAATGATGAGTAAAGACCGTTTGGCCTACCTTTCCCAATGATGAGTAAAGACCGTTTGGCCTACCTTTCCCAATGATGAGTAAAGGCCGTTTGGCCTTCCTTTCCCAATGATGAGTAAAGGCCGTTTGGCCTACCTTTCCCAATGATGAGTAAAGACCGTTTGGCCTACCTTTCCCAATGATGAGTAAAGACCGTTTGGCCTACCTTTCCCAATGATGAGTAAAGGTCGTTTGGCCTACCTTTCCCAATGATGAGTAAAGGCCGTTTGGCCTACCTTTCCCAATGATGAGTAAAGGCCGTTTGGCCTACCTTTCCCAATGATGAGTAAAGGCCGTTTGGCCTACCTTTCCCAATGATAAGTAAAGGCCGTTTGGCCTACCTTTCCCAATGATGAGGAAAGACCGTTTGGCCTACCTTTCCCAATGATAAGTAAAGGCCGCTTGGCCTACCTTTCCCAATGATAAGTAAAGGCCGCTTGGCCTACCTTTCCCAAAGATGAGTAAAGACCGTTTGGCCTACCTTTCCCAATGATGAGTAAAGGCCGTTTGGCCTACCTTTCCCAATGATGATTAAAGGCCGTTTGGCCTACCTTTCCCAATGATGAGTAAAGGTCGTTTGGCTTACCTTTCCCAATGATGAGTAAAAGCCGTTTGGCCTACCTTTCCCAATGATGAGTAAAGGTCGTTTGGCCTACCTTTCCCAATGATAAGTAAAGGACGTTTGGCCTACCTTTCCCAATGATGAGTAAACTTGAGTGTATGCATTATAGATATGGGCTTCATAGAAAGTGTTACAAAGTGTTCTCTGTTCATCTTATCCATCCAGGTTTGGCCGGGGTAGGCCGTCATTGTAAATAATAATTTGTTCTTAACTGACTTGCCTAGTTAAATGAAGGTTAAATAAAAATATATGAAGTGCTTCACTATAAATACGTTTGACTATGTGGTTTGAAGTACTTTACCATTATCTTGCACAAACAGTAAGACTACTGTAGACAGAAATCAATGCAGTAATGTTTTATTAAATAAAGGCTCTGATTAAAATAGTAATAAAATCAGGCATTTGGCTAATTCTTCTTCCCAAAAGCTCCTCTGAATGGTTTGGAGACGGCTCTGGAGATAGCTCGTAACACCCTGACTATGAGAGGGCGTTTACGGGACTGGGACTCCTGGGGAGCAGGGGCCAGTGTGGTTGTCAGGTCCTCCTTGGGTGGGGAAGTGGATGGAACCTCTGGAACCTCACACTCAGCATCTGTGATAAGAATATTTCATAATCAGAAAATGAACGTGTGTGTTTGTCTGTCTGTCTGCCTGTCTATCCGTCTGTCTGTCCACCTGTATCTGTAGTCACTGTTTTAACATGCTGGCCATAGGGTGATACATCAATATGACATTATCGATGCTTATCACTTACTCTGTGAAATACGAGTCTGGTAGGCAGCGCATCCTGTTCAGGGTGGCTCTTCGGTTCCCCTTTTGTCTTGAACAGCTGTTGACAAAACACATCAGGACAACTGAGCCTGTGTAAAATATATGGTATGCATCCCTAAATGCACCCTATTGGCTACGTAAGGCACTACTTTTGACAAGGGCCCATAGTGCTCTGGTCAAAAGTAGTGCACTATATAGGGAATAAGGTGCAATTTGGGACACAGGCATTGACTCTCTCCCATGTGTATTAGGATTGTATTACAGCGGCCTCACTCAACCTCCTAAAGACAATGACAACAGCATTGTTCTAATGCTGAGAGACAATAGGGGTGTAGTGAATCTGTAGGGTACATTTCAGCCCCAGAGCCCCCTACCTTCATCCTGATCTTTGGAATCTTGCCAATTTTGGGTAGGAAGCGCCACTTCCTGTTCTGCGGGCCATGCCGTCAGCCTTTACATCAGCCGGGCTAAGGCCCCTGGCAGGGAATTCCTCAGTAGCATTAAGGTCAGCCACAACGCCATGAGTGATGTCACTTGCGGCATTGCTGGTGTCTAAATAAGAAGAGCAAGCTGGTGTGACTGACCTGGGTACAATAACTGGGAGAAGAGGACGCAACAATGGAAAGCAGTCACTGCGTTCCAAAAGGCATTCTCTTCCCTTTATAGTGCACAACTTTTGAACAGGGCCCATAGGGTCTGGCTCTGGTCAAAAGTAGTGCACTAAACATGGAAGAAGGTGCCATTTTGGACACAACCAGCAAAGTTCACATCATAAAACGCAATGTATTGAGCATCATGTTACAATGAAGTCCTATGCAGATGAAAAGAGGTACTTTCACTTACCACCCTCCATTGCAGACTTGGACAGATCAGTCAGACTGTCCATCACCATGTCTGTCATCAACTTGATGACCTGATCCAAAACCCTGTCAGCAGTGGGTGGCATAGGCCTACCCAAACACTGCCCCAGGAGTCTGCTAACAGAAGTGTGGGCAAAGCTGTAAACGAGCTCTGACGCATAGTCCTTTGACAGCTTCCTCAGTGCTGGATTTGGCAGCGCTGGTTGAGAGAGGCTTCTGTGGCCAGTCATGGATTGAAGCTGGCGTCTTATGGTTATCTCCTGAATGAGACCATGGACCTTTGCGATCAGGTTGCCAGACGCATCTTGAAGGGCTTCAATTGACAGAAGCCTATCCAGATTTTCTTCTGCTGAAGTCATCTCTGGGTCGTCTGTCTTCAATGTGTCCATTATAGTTTTCACTATGATACCGGTGTCAGATATGCTAATTTCTTGTTGGCTCACAAGCGCTGACTGTGAACCTGTCTTGTCCATTGCGTTAGAGGTATGGCATTCTGTCCTTGTGATCTCATCGGCAGCGCTCATGTCAGGCAACAGGTCAAGGCTCTCCAGTAGAGAGTCTAACATGTTAGTGGCTATCAGACACTCCTCACTTGCATTCTTCCCAACAGATGAACTCTCAGAGTTGGCCAATCTGCACTTGATCACATTTAGGATCAAGCTGAGTGTCTTCTTTGCAGTTTTGCTAAAGCCTTCTTGGCTGAATGCCACTGTTCCGTCTTGTAGAGCCACAAGAGGTTCACAACTTTCACTCAATCCACAACCATGGAGAGGAGAGGCGCTCTTCAAACTGGTGTCGCTCACAACTGACATACTCCTGGTGGGCAGACTGACATCCTCACTGCATGTGTCAATTACATGGTGGTCTGTGGAGGAGCCACTCGAAGACACAAGGGCTTTAAACCTCTTAGTCAAACTGACTTTTGAAAATGGCTTCTCACTTCTCACAGACGGCGGGCGGCTTCTGTCCTTAAGAAGAGCAGTGTCAGGGGACTTCGAGCATCTGAGTGTCTCCACAGGGGTGAAGTCCAGCACATCTTTGGCTGTGGTGACTGACACGGGTGGAAAAGACAAAAAGACGTTCAGTCTATCCTTTACTCTGTGGTACATGATTTGAGCAGCAAAAAATGAGTTGTCAAAGACAACTCTGGGATTGAGCTGGGACTGCAGCTTTTTCTCTCCTAGTGGGAAGGAGTCTGCGTCCTCCACTGTGTACTGGGATACACTTTCAAGGTCTTGCATGACCATATTCACTATATCTTCAGTTGTAGAAACCACATGGTGTGAGAAGGTGATGCTAGGCATGCTCTGTGGCAAAGAACAGTTGGCTTCGCTAGCAGCTCTGAGAATGGCCTCACGCACAATCTGTTTGGCCTTAGCTCGGGAACTCAGCACTGTGAAAGCTCTGGATGGAAATGTTAGAGGTTCTGCTGGCTGCACTACGAGATCGCGTGAGCGTGGCAATCTTGGCTGACGTCACGTCACTCGAAATGGTGAGGTCCTCCAATTTCGAAAGTATCGAGTCCAACTTCTGGTTGAAGTCGAAGGACGCATTTGACGTGTTCTCCCCAACGGAAGCGAAGTGGTCTTCCTTTGAAGTCTCCAACCTCAGCACCGAGATCACCTGTTTGATGACCCCTTTAGTGCAGGTGTCGAGGGTGAGCTGGTGGGCTGAGGCTGAGGACATAGAAGAGGTATTACTGTCTGTCTTCTGTACAGGAGATACCTCCACAGTGGTCTCAGTTACAAGTAGTCCAGTGTCATAGAGCTCAATTTGCACAGGAGTATTTTTTCCCTCAGTGAGAAGGTGAGAGGTGAAAAGCTTCCTCAGTTTGTCCAGGGTTTTGGTATAAATCTTCTGGGAACCTGAACTCACTTCCACCCAGAACATTTTGCGACCTGATTTCGTACGCATGGAGGCCTTATTGACCTCAAATACCTCATGCAGGTCGGAAATAATTCCACCAAATAGATCAGAGGATGCTTCCTCAATATTCTCCGTGGAAACACAGACAGACAGAACTTCCGACAGTTTCCCACAAGTGTCAGTTTTATCCAGCATGCCAGTATATGTCACAGCTGCATCCTGAATGACCTGAGTGATGCATTGCTCAGCTTTGACGATATACTCCTCCACTGGTTGACCATGGAGGATGTCAACTTTATCAGCAGGGAGCACCTTCTGAATACTCACATTCTCCTCTGATGGGCGTGGACTGTTGAAGATAATGCTCTCAGTGACCATGTTAGAGGAGGCGAGAGATGAGTCGAGAAGCAAAGACCTGTATATTATCGAGGTGGACAACTCTGGGTGCTTTATCATAGCAGCCTCCTCCAAAATGGCCGACGGGCCCTGGAGGACGTCAGAGATATCCATGTCCTCAATGGTCTCTGCCAGAGACGATAGTAGGTCTCTGGCTGACAGGTTGGTAGGTCTCTGGCTCTCGAGCTCCGTTTTGATTGCTTGACAGACAGTTGCTGCAGCAACAGCAGCGCTACAACACAACTGCTTCAAGGTGGAGTCAGAAATAGATGATGACAGATCTGTCATGGACATGGTGGAGAGTTGACTCTCAGAGACAAAGGGTCTGAGTTTGACAGACACCTGTCTGACCAAGTCCCCAGCAAGAGCTCTCATGTCTATTGCTCCACTAGCTGAGTTGTAGGAGCAGGCACTCTGTGGCCTTGACGGGCTCCTGCTATCCAAAAATCCTGTTATCCCAAAAAGCTCAAGTACAAGATCCACAACATCAGATGACACTTCTGTCATTCTGTTGTTGGACAGAAATTGACTTGGATGAATGGTGCCTGCATTCAGAGTCCAGTCGCAAATAGAGTTGTCGGACTGACTCTGGACTAGTGGAACTAGACAGGTTTCACTTGGACCTTGACCAAAGAGTTCTGCCATTTTGAGCAGAACTGATCTTAAGACCTTTGACTTGGAAATGTTCAGCAGTGGGTCGTTGTTGGACAGTCTGGTGGACGGTCTACTAGCCGATCTCTGAACAACTAGGCTTTGTACTTCTGCCGAAATGGCAGTGAGAAAATAGGTCAAGGGGCTGGTCGCTCGCTCCTTTTTTCCTCCGTTGGCTTTAGCCTTGAAGATGCTATCTATGATGATGACTATAACCTGTCCAGCCAGAGGACCCAATATGGCCTCAAGCTCCCTCTCTAACTCAAGGGGAGACTTGTGGCCATGCGCAATATGCTCTATGGCATGGGAATACATCTTAGCAGACACCATGCTTACCATCTCTTGGGCAAACTGCTGACTTGCTGAGATACTACCAGACAGCGGACCTAGAGTTCCCTGACTGAGACTTCGCATTAGCTCAGCCAATCTGGAGTTGAGAAGGTTCATAACCAACTCTACAATACCCATCATAAACCTGGTGTCCGTTGGTATTTTGACAGGTCTGTATTTCTCCCGTCTACTCCAACTGGACGACAGTACGATGTCACTCTGCGACTGGCCGCTTTGGACCATGTTGAAGACAGAATCCTCAGAGATTCCAAACACAGATCTCAGTGGTGCTGAGTGGGGTCTGTGTCTCATCTCTATCACCACCCTCATGTGAGCAGACATATCGCTCTTCATCCTCACTCAGCAAGGAAGTCATGGACCTGCAGAATGCACAACAGAAATGAATAGTACATGGTAACAAAATACAAAATATGATCCAAGAATTTGGAAGTATCTAAGTAGTATTTCTCACTAAGTGGATCTGGAATGGATATTTGTACTTATAACAAGGGACATGGGAATAATGTTTTTAGAAAGACCTACAAGAAGAGGGGATAGGGGTAAGTACCTATGAGAGGAGGGGAAAGGGGTAGGTACCTGTGAGAGGAGGGGAAAGGGGTAGGTACCTGTGAGAGGAGGGGCTAGGGGTAGGTACCTGTGAAAAGAGGGGCTAGGGGTAGGTACCCGTGAGAAGAGGGGCTAGGGGTAGGTACCTGTGAGAGGGGATAGGGGTAGGTACCTATGAGAGAAGATGATAGGGGTAAGTACCTATGAGAGGAGGGGATAGGGTTAGGTACCTATGAGAGGAGGGGATAGGGTTAGGTACCTATGAGAGGAGGGGATAGGGTTAGGTACCTATGAGAGGAGGGGATAGGGTTAGGTACCTATGAGAGGAGGGGATAGGGTTAGGTACCTATGAGAGGAGGGGATAGGGGTAAGTACCTATGAGAGGAGGGGATAGGGTTAGGTACCTGTGAGAGGAGGGGATAGGGGTTAGGTACCTATGAGAGGAGGGGATAGGGGTAGGTACCTATGAGAGGAGGGGATAGGGGTAAGTACCTGTGAGAGGAGGGGATAGGGTTAGGTACCTATGAGAGGAGGGGATAGGGGTAGGTACCTGTGAGAGGAGGGGATAGGGGTAGGTGCCTATGAGAGGAGGTGATAGGGGTAAGTACCTGTGAGAGGAGGGGAAAGGGGTGGGAGTTCGTGTGCTGCAAGTGGTTCTAGAACTGGTGCGCCTACTGGGTCCTCCACTAAAGCTGAATCTGACGCTGCGGCCAAGAGAAGTCCCTTCTCTTGCCTCATTACTTCCTGATCCAGAAGAGCTTGACGAATCAGAGAGCTCTATCTGCATGGTGAGGTCAAGGGCGGGAATGACCACAGTGGATGTAGACTCCATCACCCAATTTGTGATATCCATGCACCTGGCACTAAACTCATGTCTGCTCATCTGAAATGTTAAAAGACCATACAGAGTTAGTTTGTTAACGGAGCTGCACTGCTGCACCATGTGTTTACTCAAGCTAGTCAATTAAAGCAGTGGTTCAGGATGTTCCACAATGCTGGAAAGGGGGGCCTGAGTGAAAAAGTTTGGGAACCTCTGAATTAAAGGTCCTGCACGATTTCCACCAATAAGAGTTTGGAATGTTTGGTCCATCTTACCAACATTAACTACTTTAGAAGTGACTATAACTCACCCGGCACGCATATTCTCACTCAGCAGATTCCAATGGCTGAAAAGTAAATAAATAAAGGTACACAATTAAACTACATGACATTACCTCTATTCTCTTAGATTACGTTATGGATGGACCTCTACGGAACTAGGCCACATCCAAACATCCCTGATTGGTCATTTGGTCAGTTGAGTCCCTTGTATTTGCCCGAGACTCATCACCTCCTTCTCAAAACCCATTGGACGAGAAGGTCAAAAGGGAGGGCTTTCTCATCCAATGGGTTTTGAGAAGGAGGCGAGAAGAGAGGACGTGAGGAGTATGCAATTGAGATTGTCCCTATGGGTGCGTCCCAAATGGCCCCTATTCCTTAAATACTGAACTATTGTTGACCAAGGCTCTAATAGGGAACATATCTAGGGGATGCATGGGGAAGCCAAAGAGCAACTTACCCATCCTTCATGTCCTGCACAAAGGTGTGTAGGTCTGGGTAGCTTCTCTTTCCCCTGCTGAGGGTGAGGCTGGTCTGGGAGGCTGCAGCCTTGCGGGTCACGCTAGTGAAGGTCACCACTGCAGCCTGATGGGGACGACAGAAAGCAGACTTAGGCTGGAATTCAATCAAATTCGCCATAGCACTGTTAATGCAATGTCTGTTTACGAACTACTGTCTGCATGCACAAACAGAAATGTACACACACACTGTTATCTGGAAGCATTTACCTTTGCCACTCGTTCAGTCTCCTGGGATTGAGATGTCCCGGCTGTTTGTAGATCATCACTCTCCTGCATCACACTCTCTCCTTCGACCTCCAGTGTCAGAGTTGATGTGGCTGTCTTCAGATCAACCTGCTTCAACTCACTCTCACCTTTGGCCTCCTAGATTAGAAGACCTTTACTAGCTCAAGCTTTGAAAATTAATTTGTCATTTTAATCTTCAATGCGTCATTAAAACACAAAACATCATACCTCCTGTGACTGAGATGGGATGACAACGGCCTCGTCCAACTCACTCTCTCCTTCAACCTCCTGTGACTGAGGTGGGATGACAACAGCATCGTCCAACTCAATCTCTCCTTCAACCTCCTGTGACTGAGGTGGGATGACAACAGCATCGTCCAACTCAATCTCTCCTTCAACCTCCTGTGACTGAGGTGGGATGGCAACAGCATCGTCCAACTCAATCTCTCCTTCAACCTTCTGTGACTGAGGTGGGATGACAACAGCATCGTCCAACTCAATCTCTCCTTCAACCTCCTGTGACTGAGGTGGGATGGCAACAGCATCGTCCAACTCAATCTCTCCTTCAACCTCCTGTGACTGATGAGGTGGGATGGCAACAGCATCGTCCAACTCAATCTCTCCTTCAACCTCCTGTGACTGAGGTGGGATGGCAACGGCATCGTCCAACTCAATCTCTCCTTCAACCTCCTGTGACTGATGAGGTGGGATGGCAACAGCATCGTCCAACTCAATCTCTCCTTCAACCTTCTGTGACTGAGGTGGGATGACAACAGCATCGTCCAACTCAATCTCTCCTTCAACCTCCTGTGACTGAGGTGGGATGGCAACGGCATCGTCCAACTCAATCTCTCCTTCAACCTTCTGTGACTGAGGTGGGATGGCAACAGCATCGTCCAACTCAATCTCTCCTTCAACCTCCTGTGACTGAGGTGGGATGGCAACAGCATCGTCCAACTCAATCTCTCCTTCAACCTTCTGTGACTGAGACGTGCCATCTGTCTTCAGATCAGCCTCCTGCATCTCAATCTCTCCTTCAGCCTCTAGTGACAGAGTTTGGATATCTGTCTCTAGAACAGCCTCTTCCAACGTGGTCTGTCTCTCAACCTCTCTGTGATCTTTATCAGATCTAGATACAGAAAAAGGAATCTCTCTAAGGTCACTATAATGTGCTATAATGTGAGTGTGAGGATGTGTTCCAATTATAGAATTAGAATCATAGAAGTAGAATGAATCATTCTAGAATTAGAATAGAATCACTCGAATTATATGGTTCCAATACTCTGAGATGACTCGGCCTATCCAGAGGTATATACAGTATTTAGAGAATTTGGCAAACTTTTAGAAAGGACTCCATGTTAGCGCCTTTGAGCCTTTCATTTACCCAATAAGTCAATTATAAAATAGATGTTCAGTTACATATTATTGTTTAAAATGTCAATATTGCGCATGGGGAGCCAGCTCTCATATGCATATCTTTGATTATACTGTGTCATATAATGTATACATATTGATGTAAATGCAACATAATGCAGATAGATGTCCCATCTCTCTAAATACATGGCTCTGGGCCTACCTCTCCATAGGACCTTTGACCTACTACAGAATCTGTATTTGTAGGCCTATGTGATCCTGTAACCAGTCACAAATGTGTCATTAGTGTAAATCACTTACCTGTCTTCCTTCATAACATCACCGTCATTGATGGGGTCATCCAGGTCTATGAGGGTGAGGTCATTCCCACTGACCTCTGACTCCTGAAAGACAGCACAAAGTCATGTTTGGATGTCACCTACTGTGTCGCCTTTAGCCGTGTTGAAAACAACTGGGAACTCTCTGACTTCCGACTTCAGTGCGTTCAAGACAACCGGGGGGAAAAAACTAACTCCGACAGGGAAAAATCGTTTTCAATAGTCATCCAACTTGGATTTCTAAGTCAGAAGCAGCGCGGCTTGGCGTGTCATGTTTCGGAGGACTCCTGACTCGACCTTTACCTCTCCCGAGCCCGTTGGGAAGTTGCAGTGATGAGACTAGATCGTAACTACCAATTGGATATCACAAAAAAATGACAAAAAATTAAATTAAATAAAGTCGGAAACTCTGGCATCTTTTTAGAGCTCCAACTTTCCGACCTAAAGACCATGGAAGTCATGATTTGACCAAGATCACTTGCCTTGAAAGCACCATTAACCCAACACTCATTGTCACATCATAATGCATCATATGCATAGAAATAGAATCACCAGAACATCATGTCAGGTGTACAGTTCAGTTTACCAGTCAAATTGCCATGGTCAGAGGCTCTATCCTTTCTAGTGATTCTATTTCTACGGTCACATCATAATGCATCATATCTATGCTTGTGTCCGAAATAGCACCCTATTTCCAATATAGTGCACTTCTTTTGGCCGGAGCCCTATAGAGTGCCACAGTAATGAGTCAAAATCCCCATAAAACCTAGTAGTCAAACAGGGAAATGGTTCCAATCGTTTTCCCACCATACATTTTTCCCATAGTGGATTTTAGAAACACTTAAAATAAGGGCTGTGTTTCAGGTAGGCTTACCATTTTGATAACTGTGTAAATCTCTCTAGGACAAGGTGACTTTTATCAATATATTCGCCTGTATTTACCCCCCCAAAATGAAATGCTAATTAGCTGCTAATGTGGCTATCATAAAGAATTTCAAATGATCATGCTGATCGAGGCAAAGGTAAGAATCTCTTGACTAACTATCTAATGTTAGCTAAATGTAGTAATTAATAAATTGGCTACATTTCTTTAAATGGACAATTCTGTGAACTGTTTAGTGCAAGTTTTAAATTGACACAATACCTGTTAGCAAAGGTGTCAGCTAGAAATGACGTTTAGGAGCTTGCAGGGATTTGTAGTTTTGCATGTCTACTTTGATGCTAATTAGACATTTCGAATCTGAGAGTAAATAGAGCCAAATGTATTGCTAAAAGTCACCTTGTCCATGAGAGCTTTACATGGTTATAAAAATGTCACACCACGGTAAACCCACATGAAACACAGCCCTTGTTTTATGTGTTTCTAAAATCGCCTATGGGAAAATTAATGGTGGAAAAACGATTGGAACCATTTCCCTCCCTGTTTGACCGCTAGGTTTTATGGGTATTATGACACCTCCACTGTGGGGCTATATAGACGGGTTGGTTGTTTAGCAACAACACTGGCAAGTAACTGTGGGTAAAATAGACAGGGTAAATAGACAGGGTTTGCTTAGAATGTTGACAACATGTAAACTATATTTAGTCTCTAAATGTTAATTGCAAACAAATACATTTGCATAATGAGCACTTGCTAGCTGAGGTTTAGAGTCATAACAAGATACACGCATTCCGGCCATTGATGAGCGCGCATGTTTTTCGTGACGTCAGCCAACCAGTGTATGTATCTTGGTCAAAAGTAGTGCACTAGCCTACATAGGGAACAGGGTGCCATTTAGGACGGAAATGTGAAGGTGGTGTCATAATAACCTTTGACCCTAGTCCCCCATTTGACCCACAACAGATTCTACTGTACCTTTAGCCAACTCTCATGACTCCCCGGCCATAGACTTTGTAGTTTGATATTACAGAATGAATAGCACATAATTTTATTTATTTAACAATATTTAATCCACAGTAATTAATATAAATGGGGATTTAAAAATAATTATAAACTGGGTGGATCGAGACCTGAATGCTGATTGGCTGAAAGCCATGGTATATCAGACTGTATACCATGGGTATGACAAAACGTGTATTTTTTACTGCTCTAATTATGTTGGTAACCAGTTATAATAAATAGTAATAAGGCACCTCGGGGATTCGTGATATATGGCCAATATACCACATGGCTACGGGCTGTGTCCTAGCACTTCGGGTTGCGTCGTGCGTAAGAACAGCCCCTAGCCGTGGTATATTGACCATATACCACAACCCCTTGGGCCTTATTGCTTAAATAACATGCCTACCTTGAACTCTTTATTCTCCATGTCCTTGCAAAATCAGTACATTTCCTTGCCAAAATGAACGCTCCTCCAGCACTAGCGAGAATCACTGAACTGCTCCCGCGGTTTCTCATCAGTTTCAACGTGTATCAGTGATGACGTAACAATGCTGTACAGATTTGACGCACTTCCAATCTCGTGCTGATGCAACGCTCTGTGCGGTTGTAAATTCACGCATGGAAATCCTGCGAGTTGTAAACAAATGTAGGCTACTATTGCCTTTAAAAATGTAATGTTGTGGACGCAATGCAAAATAAAATAGAATACATAACCCACACCGATAACCCAGAGTTCATCATTAAATAACATTTATTACTCATAAAATATACAGCAAACTTCAGATACTGAAAGAATTCATGGGAGTTTCGAATTCAGTCACTATTTCATATGTACGTGCTAGTTTCATCCGTTTAAAAGAATGAAAATGACACGAACAAACCTGTGAACCTCTTGTTGCTGATTTGGTGAACATAGCAAATGTATTGCACATATTTCCAGTTAAAATGATTTTCAAAAAGAGACAAAAACTGGGATTTGAACATGCAATCACATACAAGGATTGAGTGGTTTCATTTTTTGAAGAAGTTAAAGCAAGCAAAACCTGTTAAAAAACATTGATTATAAGACCAAAGACAAATAATATAGATATTTATTTTCCAACAGAAGAAAATCTAATTGCTGCTGTCCTACCATTGGTTTACACAGTGTTTCTCCTCTCCAAGGGAGACATGTTTTCCACCTCACATGCCTCGGGATAGTATCAGTGCTTTTCACAAACGTTGTAGTACTTAGTGTGCATCATTGTTTTCGCTCATACAGGTGCCCCTACTCTCCTAACCACCCCTCAGTAACTAACGAAGGCATAAAATTATGACATAAATATCACAAGAAAGAATACATGAATTAATCATTTACTTTCAAAAATACTTTCTAGAGGCCAAAGGACAGGTAGGTTTAATAACACAAATGTAATATGTCCCATCAAAAAGTCCTGTTGCTCACATACCGGTATGCAAAACCAGCATCCTAAATGGCACCCTATTTCCTTTAGAGTGCACTGCTTTTGACCAGAACCCTATGGGCCCTGTTCAACAGTAGTGTACTATTCAGTATAGGGAATAGGGTTCCATTTGGGATGCATTAAATCTTTACAATTACTCATGAGAGCAAATACTACGATGTTTTGATTCCCACAGACCTTAAGACATGAATGATTTTATTAAAATGTTTGTTCATAAAAAATGTATGATTTCCCCTCCTCCCACATGGATTACAGACAAGAGGCTAGGTGCGTTCTGACTGTCTTAGTGTGCGGATAAACATGACAATCACTCTCATGAAACTTAAATGAAACTCCTTATGTCTTTTCTCAGCCCAAACACTCAGCCCAATATCTACAGTCAAAACAGGTTTTGAAAATGCTTCTTCCACATCTTTTGGTCCCTGTCTGTTTTGCTCTCAGTGAAGTGCTACTATCCCCTTGGACTACAGGTTATTGCCATCATAAGGTGTCTGTCTGTTGGCCGGACACTTTCTACCGTTTAGGACCTTTGTGGGTAAAGGTAAAGATGGGGTATAGAAGCAGCAGTTCCTCTGAAGTCCAGTATCTGCTGGAAGGACACCTGGTGGTACGAGAGGATGAGTGTGGGCCAGCCAGCCTGTTGTTCCTCCCCCTCTACCTCCCCCCTTTTCTCTCTCTCTCAGTCTGAGGGACTTTTAAGGCTCCTGTGCGGACTGTCTCGGTTCGTGCCCTCCCGAAGCTGGCTGTGGTGATTTAAGACACGCTATATTTATGTGTGTATTTGTTTGTGGCCTCGGGCTCACTTCGCTGTCCCTCTGTCCAGTACGTACCGTTGTAGCAGGCCCAGTGTAGTGGCGTGTAGCCCTGGTTGTCTGTGATGACGGGGAGGGTCCACACTGACTGGGCGGTGTGTAGGAGCCACCCCAGCACCACGATGTGTCCGGACGTCGCCACCAGGTGGACAGGGCTCCGCCCCTTACCTTTCCGAACCAGGAAGCTGGCGCTGTGCTGCACTCCTCGTGACCCGTCACCGCCTAGGAGGAAGGGAGGGGAGACAAGAATGGATTTGAATAATTCATAATCTATTAAATAATAAGGAATCATAATAGGTATATTTGGGCATAATTTATATTCCATGCTAGATCCCACACCAAAGCCATCCCTAGTAGTTCAATGGCCCCATCCCTAGATCAGAACAAGCCTCCCCCTCTCTTTCTGTGTGTGAGCGCGTACAGCCAGCTCTCCTCACTACCCTTCTGTGTAGAGCTGTTCTGTGCCATTTGTCTCTGGCTCCCTTGTTGAGCAATGAGTACACACAGTCTGTGTGTCCGCTCAGCACCGACAGCATCAGAGGGGTTCTGATACACAAGACAACAGGTCATATTACAAACTGGTAATAACCAGGCTGAGTCCCAAATGGCAACCTATTCCCTATATCGTACACTACTGTTGACCTGAGCCCATAGGGCTTTGGTTTAAAGTAGTGCATCAAGTAGGGTATAGGTTGCCATTTGGGATGAAGCCCTAGTGTCAAAATCTCTTTATTTCAGGAATTGTATCCGAAACCCAAATGAGTTACTGTCTATTCCCGTCTTGAACATCCACTGCACTCTGGAGGTCAACATTTCCAATCAGCAAACGCAAACACTCCGAATAACCGTTGTTAGCTAGAGGAAGATAAACAGAGAGGATATAAGAATGTCAGATGATTGACCGTTGGTAGCTGGAGGAGGATAAACAGAGGATATAAGAATGTCCGATGATTGACCGTTGGTAGCTAGAGGAGGATAAACAGAGAGGATATAAGAATGTCAGATGATTGACCGTTGGTAGCTAGAGGAAGATAAACAGAGAGGATATAAGAATGTCAGATGATTGACCGTTGGTAGCTAGAGGAGGATAAACAGAGAGGATATAAGAATGTCAGATGATTGACCTTCAGTAGCTAGAGGTGGAAAAACGGAGAAGATATAAGAATGTGAGATGATTGACCATTGGTAGCTGGAGGAGGATAAACAGAGAGGATATAAGAATGTCAGATGATTGGCCGTTGGTAGCTAGAGGAAGATAAATAGAGAGGATATAAGAATGTGAGATGATTGACCTTCAGTAGCTAGAGGTGGAAAAACGGAGAAGATATAAGAATGTGAGATGATTGACCATTGGTAGCTGGAGGAGGATAAACAGAGAGGATATAAGAATGTCAGATGATTGGCCGTTGGTAGCTAGAGGAGGATAAACAGAGAGGATATAAGAATGTCAGATGATTGACCGTTGGTAGCTGGAGGAGGATAAACAGAGAGGATATAAGAATATCAGATGATTGACCGTTGGTAGCTAGAGGAAGATAAACAGAGAGGATATAAGAATGTCAGATGATTGACCATTGGTAGCTGGAGGAGGATAAACAGAGAGGATATAAGAATATCAGATGATTGACCGTTGGTAGCTAGAGGAAGATAAACAGAGAGGATATAAGAATGTCAGATGATTGACCGTTGGTAGCTGGAGGAGGATAAACAGAGAGGATATAAGAATGTGAGATGATTGACCGTTGGTAGCTAGAGGAGGATAAACAGAGAGGACATAAGAATGTCAGATGATTGACCATTGGTAGCTAAAGGAGCATAAACAGAGAGGATATAAGAATGTGAGATGATTGACCGTTGGTAGCTGGAGGAGGATAAACAGAGAGGATATGAGCAGATTGCTGGATGACTATAACCTTCACATGAACAGACAGATTTGTAGAACAATGGTGTTGGTAGATGACATCCTCAAGATGTTAACACAGCAGATAATAAAGAATTTTGGGGCTGAGGCCATCGAAGCCTGTCACCTGCTAGCTGTGTACCTGGCTCTGGATAGAAGTCTTCCCTGTGCATTGATGTAGGATCAGCTTACCCTCCCTAGATCCTCAATCATTAGTGGAAAACATGACAAAAAATGACCTTAGATCAGTGTCTAGTGGGCATGTTCACACTATACCATGTAACATCCCTAGAGTAGACATTGTCGTCCTAGCAACATTACCAAACAAATGGCCATCTTGGTCAGGAAAACTTTTTAATGACAGAAGCTCTGTGTGATATCCTATGTGTACCTGCAGCGTGGATGGGGGTCCTCTTTAGGGTGAAGTATTTAACCAGGATGGAGGCTCCCTGGTTGATGAGGACGTCAACACACTCCACATGGCATTTTAAGGCAGACAGGTCCAGAGGGTGCGCCCCTGGCTGTCCCTCACGTCTAGATCCAGCAGAGACTGAACCAGGACCTCCATAGCATGGTGGTGGCCGTGGTACGCCTGAATAGAAACACAAACACAGTCTCAAGCAAAGTCCAGTGGTACGCCTGAATAGATATACACTCTTAATATAATCAATGTCCTATAGTAGACCAGTGGTACGCCCGAACAGAAATACTAGTAGACCAGAGTCTTTCAATCGGGAGCCCATTTTTGCTCCCGCCCAGCATCAACATCTGAGGTCCCTGCCAAGCGTGGGATTGAGAAACAAACACTCTACTTCTCCTCTGAGGTTGATTAACTCAAATGGCAAAATAAGGAAATCATCCTCATCATCACTGTGTAGAATATGCATGTATTTTACACTAATCAGGAATAGATAGGAATTTGGTGTGTGAGTCTGTCTGGACAGTCAACTTCCTGTGGAAAATCAACACCATGCCTGCATCCCAGATAGCACCCTATTCCCTATGTAGTTAACTACTTTTGATCAGGGCCTATAAGGATCTGGTCAAAAGTAGTGTACTAAAGAGGGAATAGGGTACCATTTGTCATATGGAGACCACTTCAGGAGCAGGTAGGCTTTACTCACAGCGAGGTGTAGAGGGCTGATGGGAGCTCTGACATCAAAGTCGTTTAGCATGTCTGTCCCTGAGGTTTCAATTAGTTGAGGAAAGACAAGGACTGCCAGTTCAGACTTGTAACATATTTACTTGGAAGGTTAGTCTAGTAGCATGTGAAACATGGTAAATCTCAGTGACCAGCCCCTGCAGACATACTGGGGTGTTGCATCCATACCTTAAACAAGCAAGTGTGAGAAAGTTACCAACTGGCACTTACATCTAAAGGTGTTTCACTTGCAATCTGGAAAAAGAACATCAAGAGTGACAATGCGTCCACGACAAACATGCAGCCACACCTTAAAACCTACTGTTGGGTTCTGAGAATATGAAATATACTAATTCATGTCACTGAGGGAGAGCGCTTAATGTATAACGTTTACATTATGTCAGGATATGTTATTGTTAGCCATCTGGGATTCTCTGGGATTTTTTGTTTATTTCACCTTTATTTAACCAGGTAAGCTAGTTGAGAACAAGTTCTCATTTACAACTGCGACCTGGCCAAGATAAAGCAAAGCAGTGCGACACAAACAACAACACAGAGTTACACATGGAATAAACAAGCGTACAGTCAATAACACAATAGAAAAAAAGAAAGTCTATACAGTGTGTGCAAATGGCGTGAGGAGGTAAGGCAATAAATAGACCATAGTTTCAAAGTAATTAAAATTTAGCAGACTAACACTGGAGTGATAGATGAGCAGATGATGAGCAAGTACTGATACTGGTGTGCAAAAGAGCAGAAAAGTAAATAAAAACAATATGGGGATGAGGTGGGTAGATTGGGGTGGGCTATTTACAGATGAACTATGTATAGCTGCAGTGATCGGTTAGCTGCTCAGATAGCTGATATTTAAAGTTAGTGAGTGAAATGTAAGTCTCCAGCTTCAGCGATTTTTGCAATTCGTTCCAGTCACTGGCAGCAGAGAACTGGAAGGAAAGGCGGCCAAAAGAGGTGTTGGCTTTGGGGATAACCAGTGAGATATACCTGCTGGAGCGCGTGCTACGGGTGGGTGTTGTTATCGTGACCAGTGAGCTGAGATAAGGCGGAGCTTTACCTAGCATAGACTTATAGATGACCTGGAGCCAGTGGGTCTGGCGACGAATATGTAGCGAGGGCCAGCCGACAAGAGCATACAGGTCGTACTGGTGGGTGGTATAAGGGGCTTTGGTAACAAAACGGATGGCACTGTGATAAACTGTATCTAGTTTGTTGAGTAGAGTATTGGAAGCTATTTTGTAGATGACATCGCCAAAGTCGAGGATTGGTAGGATAGTCAGTTTTACTAGGGTAAGTTTGGCGGCGTGAGTGAAGGAGGCTTTGTTGCGAAATAGAAAGCCGATTCTAGATTTGATTTTGGATTGGAGATGTTTGATATGAGTCTGGAAGGAGAGTTTACAGTCTAGCCAAACACCTAGGTATTTGTAGTTGTCCACGTATTCTAGGTCAGAACCGTCCAGAGTAGTGATGCTAGTCGGGCGGGCGGGTGCGGGCAGCGAACGGTTGAAAAGCATGCATTTGGTTTTACTAGCGTTTAAGAGCAGTTGGAGGCCACGGAAGGAGCGTTGTATGGCATTGAAGCTCGTTTGGAGGTTAGTTAACACAGTGTCCAAAGAAGGGCCAGATGTATACAGAATGCTGTCGTCTGCGTAGAGGTGGATCAGGGAATCACACGCAGTAAGAGTGACATCGTTGATATATACAGAGAAAAGTGTCGGCCCGAGAATTGAACCCTGTGGTACTCCCATAGAGACTGCCAGAGGTCCGGACAACAGGCCTTCCAATTCGACACACTGAACTCTGTCTGCGAAGTAGTTGGTGAACCAGGCGAGACAGTCATTTGAGAAACCAAGGCTGTTGAGTCTGCCGATAAGAATACGGTGATTGACAGAGTCGAAAGCCTTGGCCAGGTCGATGAAGACGGCTGCACAGTACTGTCTTTTATCGATGGCGGTTATGATATCGTTTAGTACCTTGAGCGTGGCTGAGGTGCACCCGTGACCGGGGTGCACCCGTGACCGGCTCGGAAACCGTATTGCACAGTGAAGGTACGGTGGAATTCGAGATGGTCAGTGATCTGTTTATTAACTTGGCTTTCGAAGACCTTAGATAGGCAGGGCAGGATGGATATAGGTCTGTAACAGTTTGGGTCCAGGGTGTCTCCCCCTTTGAAGAGGGGGATGACCGCGGCAGCTTTCCAATCCTTGGGGATCTCAGACGATATGAAAGAGAGGTTGAACAGGCTGGTAATAGGGGTTGCGACAATGGCGGCAGATAGTTTCAGAAATTAAGGGTCTAGATTGTCAAGCCCAGCTGATTTGTATGGGTCCAGGTTTTGCAGCTCTTTCAGAACATTTGCTATCTGGATTTGGTTGGCATAAATGAGTAAAGCTGTGCCACAGAAATGTTTGAATTACAGCAGATACCTGCCGGTAGCTCAAAAGTTGGAGCCAATTTTGTTGCTGTATTAACTGCATTTAAAGGTTGCGTGTACGTGCTTTTTGAATTCATGGCGACTAAGTACGGTTTGCTACGACGCACACCCTGAGCGTTCATCATGCGGCTAGAGAAGGCCTGTATGAACAGACTTCCTCAAGCTTCTCATAGAAATTTACCGGTTTCTTCCAATGGTTTATCCCATGTAAATCGGAGTGGGTGGGAAATCCTGGTCAAACTGTTCCTGCCCTCAAACCCTAGGTTAGCGGCGCTACAAGCAACTCTGGGAGAGCCTGGACCTGATAGCAACCTGCCAGCTAAGACAGGTGAGCATTGACTTATTTAAACCTGAAAGTTTGGATTGGCACTGGGATATGAAGACACAACGCCAAAACGATGTGCTAATGATACGAGAGCTGGTTTTACATGTAAGCATTCACTAATAGGAAACCAAGTCAGTTACGAGAGAAGACACCCAGCAGAGTAATTTAAATGCAAGTTGACAACCGTGATATTAGTTAGCACTGACACCATTAACCCCGATTCCAGCAGCCTCATACAGTGGGGCAAAAAAGTATTTAGTCAGCCACCAATTGTGCAAGTTCTCCCACTTAAAGATAAGGCCTGTAATTTATCATAGGTATACTTCAACTATGACAGACAAGAGAAAAAAAATACAGAAAATCACATTGTAGGATTTTTTATGAATTTATTTGCAAATTATGGTGGAAAATAAGTATTTGGTCACCTAAAACAAGCAAGATTTCTGGCTCTCACAGACCTGTAACTTCTTCTTTAAGAGGCTCCTCTGTCCTCCACTCGTTACCTGTATTAATGGCACCTGTTTGAACTTGTTATCAGTATAGAAGACACCTGTCCACAACCACAGTCACACTCCAAACTCCACTATGGCCAAGACCGAAGAGCTGTCAAAGGACACCAGAAACAAAATTGTAGACCTGCACCAGGCTGGGAAGACCAAATTTGCAATAGGTAAGCAGCTTGGTTTGAAGAAATCAACTGTGGGAGCAATTATTAGGAAATGGAAGACATACAAGACCACTGATAATCTCCCTCGATCTGGGGCTCCACGCAAGATCTCACCCCGTGGGGTCAAAATGATCACAAGAACAGTGAGCAAAAATCCCAGAACCACACGGGGGGGGGACCTAGTGAATGACCTGCAGAGAGCTGGGACCAAAGTAACAAAGCCTACCATCAGTAACACACTACGCCGCCAGGGACTCAAAATCCTGCAGTGCCAGACGTCTGTCATAGTTGAAGTGTACCTATGATGAAAATTACAGGCCTCTCATCTTTTTAAGTGGGAGAACTTGCACAATTGGTGGCTGACTAAATACTTTTTTGCACCACTGTATGTACCAACCCCAAACACTCAGTTCCACAACCATCAAGTTTAAATGAACTAGAACCCATTCCACATCATGTGATGCTACTAGCATAATTTGACCAAATGTAGCTTAAGTCAAAGTAGACATATTGCTGATGCCAAAGCATGGTTATAATGCAAAATAAATGTTGACATTACCCCAGTCAGGTCATAGACCTCAACTCCAAGTAGGAACCGTCAAAACAATACTGAGGACACAAGTATTACAGTTAGCGTTTAATTGAGCCAAAACAAGAAAATGCAGTTACACACACAACCTGGACTAGAGTACCCATGAACTCTTGCATGGACCCCGAGCACCATGTCCCACGTCAGATATTCATGTTTGTGGTCAACTGAGATGCAGAAGTCAACAGTTCCTCAATGGCATGGTCACACTGGCCGGTCGCAGCTGCCGAGGTAGCGTCGTCAGACGGGCCAGTGGCAGCTTCAGAGGTAGCGTCGTCAGACGGGCCAGTGGCAGCTTCAGAGGTAGCGTCGTCAGACGGGCCAGTGGCAGCTTCAGAGGTAGCGTCGTCAGACGGGCCAGTGGCAGCTTCAGAGGTAGCGTCGTCAGACGGGCCAGTGGCAGCTTCAGAGGTAGCGTCGTCAGACGGGCCAGTGGCAGCTTCAGAGGTAGCGTCGTCAGACGGGCCAGTGGCAGCTTCAGAGGTAGCGTCGTCAGACGGGCCAGTGGCAGCTTCAGAGGTAGCGTCGTCAGACGGGCCAGTGGCAGCTTCAGAGGTAGCGTCGTCAGACGGGCCAGTGGCAGCTTCAGAGGTAGCGTCGTCAGACGGGCCAGTGGCAGCTTCAGAGGTAGCGTCGTCAGACGGGCCAGTGGCAGCTTCAGAGGTAGCGTCGTCAGACGGGCCAGTGGCAGCTTCAGAGGTAGCGTCGTCAGACGGGCCAGTGGCAGCTTCAGAGGTAGCGTCGTCAGACGGGCCAGTGGCAGCTTCAGAGGTAGCGTCGTCAGACGGGCCAGTGGCAGCTTCAGAGGTAGCGTCGTCAGACGGGCCAGTGGCAGCTTCAGAGGTAGCGTCGTCAGACGGGCCAGTGGCAGCTTCAGAGGTAGCGTCGTCAGACGGGCCAGTGGCAGCTTCAGAGGTAGCGTCGTCAGACGGGCCAGTGGCAGCTTCAGAGGTAGCGTCGTCAGACGGGCCAGTGGCAGCTTCAGAGGTAGCGTCGTCAGACGGGCCAGTGGCAGCTTCAGAGGTAGCGTCGTCAGACGGGCCAGTGGCAGCTTCAGAGGTAGCGTCGTCAGACGGGCCAGTGGCAGCTTCAGAGGTAGCGTCGTCAGACGGGCCAGTGGCAGCTTCAGAGGTAGCGTCGTCAGACGGGCCAGTGGCAGCTTCAGAGGTAGCGTCGTCAGACGGGCCAGTGGCAGCTTCAGAGGTAGCGTCGTCAGACGGGCCAGTGGCAGCTTCAGAGGTAGCGTCGTCAGACGGGCCAGTGGCAGCTTCAGAGGTAGCGTCGTCAGACGGGCCAGTGGCAGCTTCAGAGGTAGCGTCGTCAGACGGGCCAGTGGCAGCTTCAGAGGTAGCGTCGTCAGACGGGCCAGTGGCAGCTTCAGAGGTAGCGTCGTCAGACGGGCCAGTGGCAGCTTCAGAGGTAGCGTCGTCAGACGGGCCAGTGGCAGCTTCAGAGGTAGCGTCGTCAGACGGGCCAGTGGCAGCTTCAGAGGTAGCGTCGTCAGACGGGCCAGTGGCAGCTTCAGAGGTAGCGTCGTCAGACGGGCCAGTGGCAGCTTCAGAGGTAGCGTCGTCAGACGGGCCAGTGGCAGCTTCAGAGGTAGCGTCGTCAGACGGGCCAGTGGCAGCTTCAGAGGTAGCGTCGTCAGACGGGCCAGTGGCAGCTTCAGAGGTAGCGTCGTCAGACGGGCCAGTGGCAGCTTCAGAGGTAGCGTCGTCAGACGGGCCAGTGGCAGCTTCAGAGGTAGCGTCGTCAGACGGGCCAGTGGCAGCTTCAGAGGTAGCGTCGTCAGACGGGCCAGTGGCAGCTTCAGAGGTAGCGTCGTCAGACGGGCCAGTGGCAGCTTCAGAGGTAGCGTCGTCAGACGGGCCAGTGGCAGCTTCAGAGGTAGCGTCGTCAGACGGGCCAGTGGCAGCTTCAGAGGTAGCGTCGTCAGACGGGCCAGTGGCAGCTTCAGAGGTAGCGTCGTCAGACGGGCCAGTGGCAGCTTCAGAGGTAGCGTCGTCAGACGGGCCAGTGGCAGCTTCAGAGGTAGCGTCGTCAGACGGGCCAGTGGCAGCTTCAGAGGTAGCGTCGTCAGACGGGCCAGTGGCAGCTTCAGAGGTAGCGTCGTCAGACGGGCCAGTGGCAGCTTCAGAGGTAGCGTCGTCAGACGGGCCAGTGGCAGCTTCAGAGGTAGCGTCGTCAGACGGGCCAGTGGCAGCTTCAGAGGTAGCGTCGTCAGACGGGCCAGTGGCAGCTTCAGAGGTAGCGTCGTCAGACGGGCCAGTGGCAGCTTCAGAGGTAGCGTCGTCAGACGGGCCAGTGGCAGCTTCAGAGGTAGCGTCGTCAGACGGGCCAGTGGCAGCTTCAGAGGTAGCGTCGTCAGACGGGCCAGTGGCAGCTTCAGAGGTAGCGTCGTCAGACGGGCCAGTGGCAGCTTCAGAGGTAGCGTCGTCAGACGGGCCAGTGGCAGCTTCAGAGGTAGCGTCGTCAGACGGGCCAGTGGCAGCTTCAGAGGTAGCGTCGTCAGACGGGCCAGTGGCAGCTTCAGAGGTAGCGTCGTCAGACGGGCCAGTGGCAGCTTCAGAGGTAGCGTCGTCAGACGGGCCAGTGGCAGCTTCAGAGGTAGCGTCGTCAGACGGGCCAGTGGCAGCTTCAGAGGTAGCGTCGTCAGACGGGCCAGTGGCAGCTTCAGAGGTAGCGTCGTCAGACGGGCCAGTGGCAGCTTCAGAGGTAGCGTCGTCAGACGGGCCAGTGGCAGCTTCAGAGGTAGCGTCGTCAGACGGGCCAGTGGCAGCTTCAGAGGTAGCGTCGTCAGACGGGCCAGTGGCAGCTTCAGAGGTAGCGTCGTCAGACGGGCCAGTGGCAGCTTCAGAGGTAGCGTCGTCAGACGGGCCAGTGGCAGCTTCAGAGGTAGCGTCGTCAGACGGGCCAGTGGCAGCTTCAGAGGTAGCGTCGTCAGACGGGCCAGTGGCAGCTTCAGAGGTAGCGTCGTCAGACGGGCCAGTGGCAGCTTCAGAGGTAGCGTCGTCAGACGGGCCAGTGGCAGCTTCAGAGGTAGCGTCGTCAGACGGGCCAGTGGCAGCTTCAGAGGTAGCGTCGTCAGACGGGCCAGTGGCAGCTTCAGAGGTAGCGTCGTCAGACGGGCCAGTGGCAGCTTCAGAGGTAGCGTCGTCAGACGGGCCAGTGGCAGCTTCAGAGGTAGCGTCGTCAGACGGGCCAGTGGCAGCTTCAGAGGTAGCGTCGTCAGACGGGCCAGTGGCAGCTTCAGAGGTAGCGTCGTCAGACGGGCCAGTGGCAGCTTCAGAGGTAGCGTCGTCAGACGGGCCAGTGGCAGCTTCAGAGGTAGCGTCGTCAGACGGGCCAGTGGCAGCTTCAGAGGTAGCGTCGTCAGACGGGCCAGTGGCAGCTTCAGAGGTAGCGTCGTCAGACGGGCCAGTGGCAGCTTCAGAGGTAGCGTCGTCAGACGGGCCAGTGGCAGCTTCAGAGGTAGCGTCGTCAGACGGGCCAGTGGCAGCTTCAGAGGTAGCGTCGTCAGACGGGCCAGTGGCAGCTTCAGAGGTAGCGTCGTCAGACGGGCCAGTGGCAGCTTCAGAGGTAGCGTCGTCAGACGGGCCAGTGGCAGCTTCAGAGGTAGCGTCGTCAGACGGGCCAGTGGCAGCTTCAGAGGTAGCGTCGTCAGACGGGCCAGTGGCAGCTTCAGAGGTAGCGTCGTCAGACGGGCCAGTGGCAGCTTCAGAGGTAGCGTCGTCAGACGGGCCAGTGGCAGCTTCAGAGGTAGCGTCGTCAGACGGGCCAGTGGCAGCTTCAGAGGTAGCGTCGTCAGACGGGCCAGTGGCAGCTTCAGAGGTAGCGTCGTCAGACGGGCCAGTGGCAGCTTCAGCGGTAGCGTCGTCAGACGGGCCAGTGGTTAATTCAGAGGTAGCGTCGTCAGACGGGCCAGTGGCAGCTTCAGAGGTAGCGTCGTCAGACGGGCCAGTGGCAGCTTCAGAGGTAGCAGCTTCAGAGGTAGCGTCGTCAGAGAACAGGGCATCATTTGCCGTAGAGCTACCATGGTTTGGAGAAGCTTGGGATTCTACTTCATTAGTCTCGAAATACTCTAGAGAGAAAACATAAAGGAACAGTTGGGTATTCTACAGCAACACAGCTGTTCTACATGGTCTAGGCCAAATTGCCATTCGAATGTTGAGCAACATGAACCCAACACAGATTTAAAAGTATATGTTTCAGGCCGTACCTTCTCTGTCTTGTTTAGCGTCAGACCCTATGGATCGGAGCAAGGCCAGGGCATGCACAATGGAGACGTCATTTGATGACAGCTCTGAAAAACGTAGGTTAAGGTACACAAGCAAAATGACCAAATCAAAGGGTTTGACAACATTATTTAGACAACTGAGTTACTCTATGGTGTTGAATGAGTGTCAAACACAGCAGCACCATAGACACAGTACAAAGCTAGAAGGGTTGTGGAAAGAAACACTTACCTCCAAGTCTCCTCTGCAGAGAGACTTGCTCTTGCTTCTGGGACTTTCCAACAGGGTAACAAGAAACTGAGGAGAAAGTGTTGACAGAAGTTGAGTTGACACAAAATAGTTACATATATTAATAGCAGATGACCAATGCGGAACAAACAGTACATTTTAATCTCCAACTGATAAAGTTGAGCATATTTCCCAAACAAATCCATTCAATCCAAATAAAACATTAGTGAACCAACCTTTCACAACCCCCACAGTCACCACAAAGAGCAGCAATTCTCTCACACCTCCCATGATCATGAAAATAGTCTGTGTTATCAACAGGTAATGTCTTCACCTGGCCTGTATGAGGCTTATATAGGCCACTAATGACCGTTTACCTGACAAACATGACTTAACGATCAATTAACATGCTTGATTGAAGTGTTACATTCAGATAGAAATAGACCATGTAGAACGTATGTTGGGCAGGCAATCATTTCTACTCCATATATTGCATTTATATCTGTAATGTTTAACCCTAATGGTCTCAGCTCAGCAGTAGAAAGAAGTAGGCCTAATTATTTTAGGTGTAATCTTCAAAGATATTAGGGGGAAATAAACACTGTACCCAAATCCACTTTTTACAATGCTCCTGGGAAATGGGTAGGCCTCCACCATATAGTCCTTCACAGTTTTACAGCTGTGTTATATTCCTTTATTTACATAGATCACATACATAAATATATATGTTAGCTGTAGGTAGCTTTGGGATACAATTCCCATATTGTATTGTTACTAACATAAATCATAATATATCATATTTTCCTCATTTGCTCTGTAGGAGGTTCGTCATATGAAGGACATTCAAGTGGATGTGACCCCTAACCTGCAATAGGGGCTCAGTGGGGTGACAGACATCCTGTAATGAATCTCCAAGCTAGTGTCTGAGGACCTGGAGGAGGCTGTGTCTACAGCTGTGGTTCAGGACAAGCATGGTAACCTACCCTAACCTCACTGTATGAAGGATTTCATTGTTATGGATAGACATCTCCAATCTGTTCAAATATCACTGTTGTTGATAACACACATTACCAAAATGATTCACACTTGTCTTCCTATTTCCACATAATCTGTCATGGTTCCCCACCTTAACAGGGCATAAAACCAACCTCTCTTTATTGCTCTCTTTATTGCTAATACAACCAAATCCAACAGCGTTCGAGTATCTTAATGCTTTTCTTCTAACCCTGAATGGCAACTTTTTATCCTAATACACAAGCATGTCATTTTATCCATCCACACCCACTCTACTGCCGCATGTCCACTGCGGCTGAGACTTTCACCCACTCGTTACAGGTATTAGCAGGTAACCAACCCCACCCTGGTCTTACCCCCTAGGACTTACCCTTTGCAGGTATCAACCTGTTGTGGTTTACCTTCCAGGACTTACCATATACCACAAAGCTACGACCGGTCATAATTACAATCGGACTACTGAATAAGCTCAGGCTTTCTAGGTCCGTACCCTATAATTGGTTCAGCCTACGACTCTCATCTCCCCAAGATGTCAGAATTAGTGATAACAGGTGTAGGAACTGTGCCTACCTTGTTTCTGTTTCACTGATTCAGAATCTCTAGTTCGACTGCAAATCGTGGTGAACCCTGCTCGCAGTGCCAACTGTTAGGTTCTAATTCTCAGAGTAAAAACTCGACGGACACTATGAAAGCTTAAACCAAGATTATTCTTCCCAGAGGGTCAAGACAGCTGCATTAGACAAAAAACATATTCACACAAGCACTGATATTTAATCCTTTCTCCTATGCTGAGTCTACTCCTACACCTCTGAACAGCCAATGCATCTCTGTTGCTAGACAGAACCTTTGTGATATCTGTTCTTCCTCACTTCATCTGACCTGACCGCTACCCCAAAGTGCTCACTCCTCCCCAACTCAAGGCTGTCATGTTGATTGGTACCAGACTGTGTCTGGTAGATTTTTCAACCAGAAATTTGCACAGTGTAGCTCTAAATCCAAAAAGTTTTGGGACACTGTAAAGTCCATGGAGAACAAGAGCACCTCCTCCCAGCTGCCCACTGCATTGAGGCTAGGTAACACGGTCACCACCGATAAATCCATGATAATCGAACATTTCAATAAGCATTTCTCTACGGCTGGCCATGTTTTCTTCCTGGCTACCCCAACTCCGGCCAACAGCTCCGCACACCCCGCAGCTACTTGCCCGAGCCTCCCCAGCTTCTCCTTCACCCAAATCCAGGTAGCAGATGTTCTGAAAGAGCTGCAAAAACTGGACCCGTACAAATCAGCTGGGCTAGACAATCTGGACCCTCTCTTTCTAAAATTATCCGCCGCCATTGTTGCAACCCCTATTACCAGTCTGTTCAACCTCTCTTTCGTATTGTCCGAGATCCCTAAAGATTGGAAAGCTGCCGCGGTCATCCCCCTCTTCAAAGGGGGTGACACTCTAGACCCAAACTGTTATAGACCTATATCCATCCTGCCCTGCCTTTCTAAAGTCTTCGAAAGCCAAGTTAATAAACAGATCACTGACCATTTCGAATCCCACCGTACCTTCTCCGCTGTGCAATCCAGTTTCCGAGCTGGTCATGGGTGCACCTCAGCCACGCTCAAGGTACTAAACGATATCATAACCGCCATCGAAAAAAGACAGTACTGTGCAGCCGTCTTCATCGACCTGGCCAAGGCTTTTGACTCTGTCAATCACCGTATTCTTATCGGCAGACTCAACAGCCTTGGTTTCTCAAATGACTGTCTCGCCTGGTTCACCAACTACTTCGCAGACAGAGTTCAGTGTGTCAAATTGGAAGGCCTGTTGTCCGGACCTCTGGCAGTCTCTATGGGGGTACCACAGGGTTCAATTCTCAAGCCGACTCTTTTCTCTGTATACATCAATGATGTCGCTCTTGCTGCTGGTGAGTCTCTGATCCACCTCTACGCAGACGACACTATTCTGTATACTTCTGGCCCTTCTTTTGACACTGTTTTAACAACCCTCCAGGCGAGCTTCAATGCCATACAACTCTCCTTCCGTGGTCTCCAACTGCTCTTAAATACAAGTAAAACTAAATGCATGCTCTTCAACCGATCGCTGCCTGCACCTGCCCGCCTGTCCAACATCACTACTCTGGACGGCTCTGACTTAGAATATGTGGACAACTACAAATACCTAGGTGTCTGGTTAGACTGTAAACTCTCCTTCCAGACTCACATCAAACATCTCCAATCCAAAGTTAAATCTAGAATTGGCTTCCTATTCCGCAACAAAGCATCCTTCACTCATGCTGCCAAACATACCCTTGTAAAACTGACCATCCTACCAATCCTCGACTTCGGTGATGTCATTTACAAAATAGCCTCCAAAACCCTACTCAATAAATTGGATGCAGTCTATCACAGTGCCATCCGTTTTGTCACCAAAGCCCCATATACTACCCACCACTGCGACCTGTACACTCTCGTTGGCTGGCCCTCGCTTCATACTCGTCGCCAAACCCACTGGCTCCAGGTCATCTACAAGACCCTGCTAGGTAAAGTCCCCCCTTATCTCAGCTCGCTGGTCACCATAGCAGCACCCACCTGTAGCACGCGCTCCAGCAGGTATATCTCTCTGGTCACCCCCAAAACCAATTCTTCCTTTGGCCGCCTCTCCTTCCAGTTCTCTGCTGCCAATGACTGGAACGAACTACAAAAATCTCTGAAACTGGAAACACTTATCTCCCTCACTAGCTTTAAGCACCAGCTGTCAGAGCAGCTCATAGATTACTGCACCTGTATATAGCCCATCTATAATTTAGCCCAAACAACTACCTCTTTACCTACTGTATTTATTTATTTATTTTGCTCCTTTGCACCCCATTATTTATATCTCTACTTTGCACTTTCTTCCACTGCAAACCAACCATTCCAGTGTTTTTTCACTTGCTATATCGTATTTACTTCGCCACCATGGCCTTTTTTATATTTTTATTTATTTATATATATATTTTGTTTGCCTTCACCTCCCTTATCTCACCTCACTTGCTCACATTGTATATAGACTTATTTTTCACTGTATTATTGACTGTATGTTTGTTTTACTCCATGTGTAACTATGTGTTGTTGTATGTGTCGAACTGCTTTGCTTTATCTTGGCCAGGTCGCAATTGTAAATGAGAACGTGTTCTCAATTTGCCTACCTGGTTAAAAAAAGGTGAAATAAAATAAATAAATAAAAGATACAATGATACGATGTCTATCTAAGTATATGGTTACGGAGAATAGTCCCATATGAGATGGTTAGGTCACGTCATCCCCTTTCGTGTTGTCGTCGTGGCAACAGGTCGGGAACAGCTCCTGAGTGAAGGCGAGGCATGCAGCCGTGTCTGCCCGTCTCCGTAGTTCGTCAGTTTTCCAGCCTCGTAGTCCAGCAGCATTCTAATGCGGGAGTGTTGACAGTGGCCAGCCACCGCTTCCAGGTGTAACAGTATAACTTTAGTCCGTCCCCTCGCCCCGACCCGGGCGCGAACCAGGGACCCTCTGCACACATCAACAACAGTCACCCACGAAGCATCGTTACCCATCGCTCCACAAAAGCCTCGGCCCTTTCAGAGCAAGGGGAACCACTACTTCAACGTTTCAGAGCAAGTGACGTCACCGACTGAAAGGCTGCTAGCGCGCACCACCGCTACCTAGCTAGCCATTTCACATCGGTTACACAGGCACCCATTGTGCCAGGTGCTCAGCTGGCGCTCATCCAGCTGGAGGCTCTAGGGAAGATCGTTCATTCCCACCATACACCGTTTCCCCTTTTCCTTCCTGGGGATGCCCTCGTACGTTCTCCTGGGAGAGGAGCAGGTGATCGTTGGCCGTGCAAGGGTCAAAGGTCAGGGTGCAGCGGTCTGAGGAGGAGGGCGAAGGGAACATGTGAGAAGACAATTAGGTGTACATAATATCTATGATAGTTTTATGTTAAAGTAAGGAACAACCACATACATTCGCTGAGGTCCTGCTTCCCAGCTAGGTTACATGGAGCAGCTGGACTGGGGATCACAGCCAGGATGGTGCACTTATCCTGGGCTGAACCTACTGAAGTGGGTTGGGGGAGGGGAAGAGAAGAGAAGAGAAGGGAGATTGGTGGAGAGACACAGAGACATATTTTAAAAGATTGGAGGTTACTATCCCTAACAATAAAATCCTTCATACATTGAGGTTAGGTTACCATGCTTGTCCTGCCCCACAGCTGTAGACACAGCCTCCTACAGGTCCTCAGACACTAGCTGGAGATCCCTTACAGGATGTCTGTCACCCCACTGAGCCCCTCCTACAGTTTAGGGGTCACACCCACTTGAATGTCCTTCATATGACGAACCTCCTACAGAGCAAATGAGGAAAATATGATATATTATGATTTATGTTAGTAACAATACAATATGGGAATTTTATCCCAAAGCTACCTACAGCTAACATATATATTTATGTATGTGATCTATGTAAATAAAGGAATATAACACAGCTGTAAAACTGTGAGGACTATATGGTGGAGGCCTACCCATTTCCCAGGAGCATTGTAAAAAGTGGATTTGGGTACAGTGTTTATTTCCCCCTAATATCTTTGAAAATTACACCTAAAATAATTAGGCCTACTTCTTTTTACTGCTGAGCTGAGACCATTAGGGTTAAACATTACAGATATAAATGCAATATATGGAGTAGAAAAGATTGCCTGCCCACCAAAGAATCAACATACGTTCTACATGGTCTATTTCTATCTGAATGTAACACCTCAATCAAGCTTGTTAATTGATCGTTAAGTCATGTTTGTCAGGTAAAAGGTCATTAGTGGCCTATATAAGCCTCATACAGGCCATGGGAAGACATTACCTGTTGATAACACAGACTATTTTCATGATCATGGGAGGTGTGAGAGAATTGCTGCTCTTTGTGTTGACTGTGGGGGTTGTCAAAGGTTGGTTCACTAATTTGGGTTGAATGGATTTGTTTGGGAAATATGCCTAACTTTATAAGTTGGAGATTCAAATTTGACTTTCTGTTTCTTCCGCATTGGTCATCTTGTATTCTTCACCACTAAAAATATATGTAGCTATTTTGTGTCAACTCAACTTCTGTCAACACTTTCTCCTCAGTTTCTTGTTACCCTGTTGGAAAGTCCCAGAAGCAAGATCAAGTCTCTCTGCAGAGGAGACTTGGAGGTAAGTGTTTCTTTCCACAACCCTTCTACCTTTGTACTGTGTCTATGGTGCTGCTGTGTTTGACACTCATTCAACACCATAGAGTAACTCAGTTGTCTAAACGTTGTCAAACCCTTTGATTTGGTCATTTTGCTTGTACCTTAACCTACGTTTTTCAGAGCTGTCATCAAATGACGTCTCCATTGTGCATGCCCTGGCCTTGCTCCGATCCATAGGGTCTGACGCTAAACAAGACAGAAGGTACGGCCTGAAACATATACTTTTAAATCTGTGTTGGGTTCATGTTGCTCAACATTCTAATGGCAATTTGGCCTAGACCGTGTAGAACAGCTGTGTTGCTGTAGAATACCCAACTGTTCCTTTTTGTTTTCTCTCGAGTATTTTGAGACTAATGAAGTAGAATCCCAAGCTTCTCCAAACCATGGTAGCTCTCCGGCAAATGATGCCCTGTCCTCTGACGACGCTACCTCTGAAGCTGCCACCGGCCCGTCTGACGACGCTACCTCTGAAGCTGCCACCGGCCCGTCTGACGACGCTACCTCTGAAGCTGCCACCGGCCCGTCTGACGACGCTACCTCTGAAGCTGCCACCGGCCCGTCTGACGACGCTACCTCTGAAGCTGCCACCGGCCCGTCTGACGACGCTACCTCTGAAGCTGCCACCGGCCCGTCTGACGACGCTACCTCTGAAGCTGCCACCGGCCCGTCTGACGACGCTACCTCTGAAGCTGCCACCGGCCCGTCTGACGACGCTACCTCTGAAGCTGCCACCGGCCCGTCTGACGACGCTACCTCTGAAGCTGCCACCGGCCCGTCTGACGACGCTACCTCTGAAGCTGCCACCGGCCCGTCTGACGACGCTACCTCTGAAGCTGCCACCGGCCCGTCTGACGACGCTACCTCTGAAGCTGCCACCGGCCCGTCTGACGACGCTACCTCTGAAGCTGCCACCGGCCCGTCTGACGACGCTACCTCGGAAGCTGCCACCGGCCCGTCTGACGACGCTACCTCGGAAGCTGCCACCGGCCCGTCTGACGACGCTACCTCGGAAGCTGCCACCGGCCCGTCTGACGACGCTACCTCGGAAGCTGCCACCGGCCCGTCTGACGACGCTACCTCGGAAGCTGCCACCGGCCCGTCTGACGACGCAGCTGCGACCGGCCCGTCTGACGACGCAGCTGCGACCGGCCCGTCTGACGACGCAGCTGCGACCGGCCCGTCTGACGACGCAGCTGCGACCGGCCCGTCTGACGACGCAGCTGCGACCGGCCCGTCTGACGACGCAGCTGCGACCGGCCCGTCTGACGACGCAGCTGCGACCGGCCCGTCTGACGACGCAGCTGCGACCGGCCCGTCTGACGACGCAGCTGCGACCGGCCCGTCTGACGACGCAGCTGCGACCGGCCCGTCTGACGACGCAGCTGCGACCGGCCCGTCTGACGACGCAGCTGCGACCGGCCCGTCTGACCATGCCATTGAGGAACTGTTGACTTCTGCATCTCAGCCCCCGTTGACCACAAACATGGATATCTGATGTGGGACATGGTGCTCGGGGTCCATGCAAGAGTTCATGGGTATTCTAGTCCAGGTTGTGTGTGTAACTTCATTTTCTTGTTTTGGCTCAATTAAACGTTAACTGTAATACTTGTGTCCTCAGTATTGTTTTGACGGTTCCTACTTGGAGTTGAGGTCTATGACCTGACATGAGTAACTGGTGATGGCAACATTTATTTTGCATTATAACCATGCTTTGGCATCAGTAATATGTTTACTTTGACCCCTGTGCTTAAATCACCATTTGCCTTAAGCTACATTTGGTCAAATTATGCTAGTAGCTTCACATGATGTGGAATGAGTTCTCTTTCATTTAAACTTGATGGTTGTGGAACTGAGTGTTTGGGGTTGGTACATATGAGGCTGCTAGAATTGGGGTTAATGGTGTCAGTGCTAACTAATATCACGGTTGTCAACTTGCATTTAAATGACTCTGCTGGGTGTCTTCTCTCGTAACTGACTTAGTTTCCTATTAGTGAATGCTTACATATAAAACCAGCTCTCGTATCATTAGCCCATCGTTTTGGCAGTGTCTTCATATCCCAGTGCCAATCCAAACTTTCAGGTTTAAATAAGTCAATGCTCACCTGTCTTAGCTGGCAGGTTGCTATCAGGTCCAGGCTCTCCCAGAGTTGCTTGTAGCGCCGCTAACCTAGGGTTTGAGGGCAGGAACAGTTTGACCAGGATTTCCCACCCACTCCGATTTACATGGGATAAACCATTGGAAGAAACCGGTAAATTTCCATGAGAAGCTTGAGGAAGTCTGTTCATACAGGCCTTCTCTAGCCGCATGATGAACGCTCAGGGTGTGCGTCGTAGCAAACCGTAATTAGTCGCCATGAATTCAAAAAGCACGTACACGCAACCTTTAAATGCAGTTAATACAGCAACAAAATTGGCTCCAACGTTTGAGCTACCGGTAGGTATCTGCTGTAATTCAAACATTTCTGTGGCAATGCTTTACTCATTTATGCCAACCAAATCCAGATAGCAAATGTTCTGAAAGAGCTGCAAAACCTGGACCCATACAAATCAGCTGGGCTTGACAATCTAGACCCTCTATTTCTGAAACTATCCGCCGCCATTGTCGCAACCCCTATTACCAGCCTGTTTCACATCTCTTTCATATCGTCTGAGATCCCCAAGGATTGGAAAGCTGCCGCGGTCATCCCCCTCTTCAAAGGGGGAGACACCCTGGACCTACTGTTAGACCTATATCCATCCTGCCCTGCCTATCTAAGGTCTTCGAAAGCCAAGTCAATTAACAGATCACTGACCATCTCGAATTCCACTGTACCTTCTCCACTGTGCAATCTGGTTTCCGAGCCGGTTTACGGGTGCACCTCAGCCACGCTCAAGGTACTAAACGATATAACCGCCATCGATAAAAGACAGTACTGTGCAGCCGTCTTCATCGACCTGGCCAAGGCTTTCGACTGTCAATCACCATATTCTTATCGGCAGACTTGGTAGCCTCGGTTTTTCTGATGACTGCCTTGCCTGGTTCACCAACTACTTTGCAGACAGAGCTCAGTGTGTCAAATCGGAGGGCATGTTGTCTGGTCCTCTGGCAGTCTCTTTGGGGGTACCACAGGGTTCAATTCTCAGGCTGACTCTTTTCTCTGTATATATCAATGATGTTGCTCTTGCTGCGGGCGATTCCCTGATCCACCTCTACGCAGACGACACCATTCTGTATACTTCTGGCCCTTCCTTGGACACTGTGCTATCTAACCTCCAAACGAGCTTCAATGCCATACACCACTCCTTCCGTGGCCTCCAACTGCTCTTAAATGCTAGTAAAACCAAATGCATGCTTTTCAACCGTTCGCTGCCTGCACCCGCCCGCCCGACTAGCATCACCACCCTGGACGGTTCAGACCTAGAATATGTGGACATCTATAAATACCTAGGTGTCTGGCTAGACTGTAAACTCTCCTTCCAGACTCATATTAAACATCTCCAATCCAAAATCAAATCAAGAATCGGCTTTCTATTTCGCAACAAAGCCTCCTTCACTCACGCCGCCAAACTTACCCTAGTAAAACTGACTATCCTCGACTTCGGCAATGTCATCTACAAAATAGCTTCCAATACTCTACTCAGCAAACTAGATACAGTGTATCATAGTGCCATCCGTTTTGTTACTAAAACACCTTATACCACCCACCACTGCGACCTGTATGCTTTAGTCGGCTGGCCCTCGCTACATATTCGGCTCCAGGTCATCTATAAGTTCATGCTAGGTAAAGCTCCGCCTTATCTCAGTTCACTGGTCACGATAACAACACCCACCCGTAGCACGCGCTCACTGATCATCCCAAAAGCCAACACCTCATTTGGCCGCCTTTCCTTCCAGTTCTCTGCTGCCTGTGACTGGAATGAATTGCAAAAATCGCTGAAACTGGAGACTTTTATTTCCCTCACCAACTTTAAACATCTGCTATCTGAGCAGCTAACCGATCGCTGCAGCTGTACGTAGTCCATCTGTAAACAGCCCACCCAATTTACCTACCTCATCCCCTTACTGTTTTTATTTATTTACTTTTCTGCTCTTTTGCACACCAGTATCTCTACTTGCACATGATCATCTGATGATTTATCACTCCAGTGTTAATCTGCTAAATTGTAATTATTCGCTCCTATGGCCTATTTATTGCCTACCTCATGCCTTTTGCACACAATGTATATAGACTCATTTTCCCCCCCTACTGTGTTATTGACTTGTTTATTGTTTACTCCATGTGTAACTCTGTGTTGTTGTCTGTTCACACTGCTATGCTTTCTCTTGGCCAGGTCGCAGTTGTAAATGAGAACTTGTTCTCAACTAGCCTACCTGGTTAAATATAGGTGAAATAAATAAATAAATTCAGCGTGTTTTGAAGCAAGTTAAACCGTTATGGCCTATGCAAATTATTTTGTTTGCTACAGGGTAGGCCTTCCAGGTTATTTTATGTAGCCTAAGTTTGTGTATTGAATGTTATTCTACATTTGTTTGTCTGGGTCTCGAGAATCAGTTACCCTTTCTGACCAAGTCTGTAAAATAATGCGAGAACTGGGGGTATTTTGTCTTGAATAGAAGTAATAACGGAGAAGAATGGCAGGGTCTTGACAAGTTTATTTAATTTGATTATGTAGTCCACGTTTGTGTAGGCTCACGTTTAGTTGATGCTGTGACTAAATGAATATTAACTTGATCATTTACTTTATTGCTGGAGAACAGATGCAATAGGTAGGATTGAGAAGATTTGATGTAAATATAGCCTACCTTAGAATGGCACATGATAAACTGCGGGTTTAGATTCACGTGCAATTGATCAACTGCGGCGCTATCCAGTGGGCTGAATCTCCGCTACAGCGTAACTGTTACATTATAGGAGATTCAGATTTGTTTCCTCTGACAAAATCATCACAATAACCGAAGTTTAAACAGCCACAACCTTCCCAAATTCCCTTGATAGCCAGGTGCAAGGGGAGAGGAAAGGACCGAAATGCATCTTTCAGTGAAGGGTAGGCTACTGTAATAACCTCATTTGACCCGTCGGCCAACAGTGGCTCATAGACCTGTTAAAACTAGGCTACATTAATGAAATAGTGTGGTAACTTTGAGTTGATTAATATGCAACAAATACAAGAACCCATTAGTGTATTTCTCCATGTAGAGTGGTATAATCATGTTGGATTTTATTTGCTGCTTAACACCCTGCATCCCACAGCTGGCTTGCTTCTGAAGCTAAGCAGGGTTGGTAATGGTCAGTCCCTAGATTGGAGACCAGTTGCTGCTGGAAGTGGTGTTGGAGGGCCAGTAGGAGTCACTCTTTCCTCTGGTCTAAAATAATATCCCAGGGCAGTGATTGGGGACAGGTGCTGTCTTTCGGGTGGGACGTTAAACATGTGTCCTGACTCTCTGTGGTCACTAAAGATCCCATGGCACTTATTGTTAGAGTAGGGGTGTTAACCCTGGTGTCCTGGCTAAATTCCCGATCTGGTCCTCATACCATCACGGTCATCTAATCATCCCAAGCTTACTATTGGCTCATTCACTCCCCTCTCCCCTGTAACTATTCCCCAGGTTGTTGCTGGAAATGAGAATGTGTTCTCAGTCAACTTACCTGGTTAAATAAAACATATGCTTCTAAATAGCACTTTCGGTTTGAATGGGAAGCTCGGAAATTTCTTGCAATTTCCTCAGGAAGGAAAATTGGTAGATTCTCTGGAAAAGAATGACCGTCCTCCCTCAGCCATTGGGATGAACTTTGCGGGACCCGCATCCGAGTACTCCTACCAGGTACGGACGAGACATGGAGACAAGTGTTCCTTTAATGTTTTGTACTCGTCTCATTAAAAATGGTTTCATACTAAAGACTAGGTCAGAATACATTTGGACTCCCTCGCGCTTTGTCTTTCCCTCTCAAATCAACTCTTCACCGTGAAATGCTTGCTTACGAGACCACCCCAACGATGCAGAGTACAAAACTATAGAATATATGTATACATACAGTACCGATCAAAAGTTTGGACACACCTACTCATTCAAAGGTTTTTCTTTATTTTGACTATTTTCTACATTGTAAAATAATAGTGAAGAACTCAAAACTATGAAATAACATATGGAATCATGTAGTACCCCAAAAAAGTGTTAAACATATCAATATATATTTTATTTATATTTAGCCACCCTTTACCTTGTTGACAGCTTTGCACACACTCGGCATTCTCTCGACCAGCTTCATCTGGATTGCTTTTCCAAAAGGACAGATTTCCACCGGTCTAATGTCCATTGCTCGTGTTTCTTGGCCCAAGCAAGTCTCTTCTTCTTATTGGTGTACTTTAGTAGTGGTTTCTTTGCAGAAATTTGACCATGAAGGCCTAATTCACGCTGTCTCCTCTGAACAGTTGATGTTGAGATGTGTCTGTTACTTTAACTTTAGAGCAGAGGTAACTCTGGGTCTAGTGCTTGATGGATTTTGTGACTGCACTTGAAGAAACGTTCAAAGTTTTTGAAATTTTCCTGATTGACTGAACTTCATGTCTTAAAATAATATTAGACTTTCGTTTCTCTTTGCTTATTTGAGCTGTTCTTGCCATAATATGGACTTGGTATTTTACCAAATAGGGCTATCTTCTGTATACCACCCCTACCTTGTCACAAAACAAGTGATTGGCTCAAACGCACTAAGGAAATAAATTCCACAAATTAACTTTGAACAAGGCACACCTGTTAATTGAAATGCATTCCAGGTGAGGACCTCATGAAGCTGATTGAGAGAATGCCAAGAGTGTGCAAAGCTGTCATCAAGGCAAAGGGTGGCTACTTTGAAGAATCTCAAATATAAAATATATTTAGATTTTTTTGGTTACTACAGGATTCCTTATGTGGTATTTCATACTTTTGATGTTCTACAATGTAGAAAATTGTAAAAAAATAAAGAAACCCTGGAATGAGTAGGTGTGTCCAAACTTTTGACTGGTACTGTATATATTGTAAGTGTAATAAAATACCCAAGAATAAAGCTATATACAAGGAGTTCCAGTTCCAGATCAGTGTGCAGGGGTACGAGGTATTTGAGGTAGATATGTACAAGGCAGGGTAAAGTGACTAGGCATCAGGATAGATAATAATAAGAGCAAAATAAAGAACAGAGCAGCAGCAGCAAATGAGTGTAAAGGTGTGTGTTTGTTTGTGAGAGTGTGTAATGTGTACGCATGTGTGTTTGGGTTGTGTCGGTTTGTGTGTGTGTGGGTTTTGTGTGGGAGTGTGAATGTAGTGTGTGTGTGTGCATATGGTTTGTATACAGTCTAGTGATTGTGGGTAGGGTCAGAGCAAGACCCTTTAACAGCCCTGTTGATATGGATGGGGACGTGCTCTCCCCTCTTGCTCCTATAGTCCACGATCAGCTCCTTGGTCTTACTGACATTGAGGGAGAGGTTGTCCTGGCACCACAATGCCAAGTCTCTGACCTCTCATCGCCTTCGTGTCGTCAGCAAACTTGATGATGGTGTTGGAGTCGTGTGTGGCCACACAGTCATGGGTGAACAGGGAGTACAAGAGGGGACTAAGCACGCATCCCTGAGGGCCTCCCGTGTTGAAGGTCAGTGTGGCAGAGGTGTTCTTGCCTATCCTCACCACCTGGGGCCGGCCCATCAGAAAGTCCAGCATCCAGTTGCAGAAGGAGGTCTTCAGTCCCAAGGTCCCTAGCTTGGAGCGGACTATGGTGTTGAACGCTGGGCTGTAGTCTATGAACAGCATTCTCACATAGTTATTTCCCCTCTTAATTGAGATTGCTTCATCTGTGGATCTGTTGGGGAGATATGCAAATTGGAGTGGGTACAGGGTGTCTGGGATGATTGTGTTGATGTGGTCATGACCAGACTTTCAAAGCACAGATGTGAGTGCTACAGACAGGTTACCTTGGAGTTCTTGGGAACACGGACAATGGTAGTCAGCTTGAAATATGTCGGGATTACAGACTGTCCTGTGAGGATCCAAATAGGTCAGATCAGGTTTGCAATGAATGACTTCAACAAGATCCCTTCTTTTTTTAACCTTTATTTAACTAGGCAAGTCAGTTAAGAACAAATTCTTCGTTTCATTGACGGCCTAGGAACAGTAGGTTAACTGCCTTGTTCAGGGGCAGAACGACAGATTTGTACCTTGTCAGCTCGGGGATTCGATCTTGCAACCTTTCGGTTACTAGTCCAACGCTCTAACCACTAGGCTACGCTGCCGCCCCCTCTCACCCGCAGAGGGGGGAGGAGGGAACTGGTGGGGGTTAACAACTGACACCCTTTTGCTTTGTTTCAAGAATACTTTTTCCCGACGAAATTCTAACAAGTTCAGAAGCAACTACTGGAATAATATATCTAACATAAAACGTGGGGAATGGTCAGAGGTGATCTAAAGAACACTAATGTTGTTTTGTTAGTTATGTAGTCATTATAAATGTTATAAAGGAAATACTGTAACATGGAAAGTACACCCACTACATATGTGAAGTGTCCCTCCAATGTGTTGTGCATGAAATGGAGAAGAACAACAGTAGAAGACTTGTTGGACGATGACTGTTAAGAATGATGATATGAGAGAGACTTCCGCCAATGGCGAAGCTCTAACAAGACGCATCTGCGTAGTGTCCTCGAACTTTCAAACAGTTTTAAGGCATTTTGACATTGTTAAACTGTTCGTTAATAGTGCGTTGGAAGTTAAAACATTTATTGTATCGCCAAAACAAAATATGCCAAATATGTCAAAGCCTCAGACGAGGCATGGAAAAATGCCCCTCTCTGACAGCCCTTCATCGGCCTCGGCGGATGCTAGCTCGGGAAGAAGCACCAGCATGGTTCAGAATGGAGATGGACAAGGGTATAACAAAAATAAATCCAAGAGACACTTTCTGAACCCCTCAGCAAAATTGATGTACTGGTCGATAAACTCCACGAAAACCATAAAGTCACAAATGGACGAGTGACAAAGTTAGAAAAAGACCATGCTGACCACCAGGCTGCCATCCTGGACGTCCGTGAGGAAGTGGACCAAAAATACAAGAAGTTGGAAGACTCCATCGCTAAACTCGAGGAGAAATTTGATTATTATGAACATTTCCAAAGGCACTCGAATTTGAGACTTCAAGGTTTCCCGGAGGTCGTGGAGGGAAGAGACGCGATCTCCTTTCTACAGGATTCCCAAAATTCTGGATCTACCCCCTCCCGCGCACCCACTGGAGATTGGAGATACTGGAGATACTCGGCCTTGTCTCAGGATAGTAAGTTGGTGGTTGAAGGTATCCCTCTCGTGGTGTGGGGGCTGTGCTTTGGCAAAGTGGGTGGGGTTATATCCTGCCTGTTTGGCCCTGTCCGGGGGTATCGTCGGATGGGGCCACAGTGTTTCCCGACCCCTCCTGTCTCAGCCTCCAGTATTTATGCTGCAGTAGTTTATGTGTCGGGGGGCTAGGGTCAGTCTGTTATATCTGGTTTATTTCTCCTGTCTTATCCGGTGTCCTGTGTGAATTTAAGTATGCTCTCTAATTCTCTCTGTTTCTCTCTCTCTCGGAGGAGGACATGCCTCAAGACTACCTGGCCTGATGACTCCTTGCTGTCCCCAGGCCACCTGGCCGTGCTGCTGCTCCAGTCTCAACTGTTCTGCCTGCGGCTATGGAACCCTGACCTGTTCACTGGACGTGCTACCTTGTCCCAGACCTGCTGTTTTCAACTCTCTAGAGACAGCAGAAGCGGTAGAGATACTCTGAATGATCGGCTATGAAAAGCCAAATGACATTTACTCCTGAGGTGCTGACCTGTTTCACCCTCTACAACCACTGTGATTATTATTATCTGACCCTGCTGGTCATCTATGAACATTTGCACATCTTGCCCATGTTCTGTTATAATCTCCACCCGGCACAGCCAGAAGAGGACTGGCCACCCCTCATAGCCTGGTTCCTCTCTAGGTTTCTTCCTAGGTTTTGGCCTTCCTAGGGAGTTTGTCCTAGCTACCGTGCTTCTACACCTGCATTGCTTGCTGTTTGGGGTTTTAGGCTGGGTTTCTGTACAGCACTTTGTGACATCAGTTGATGTAAGAAGGGCTTTATAAATACATTTGATTGATTGACAGTGATGAGCTTTGAGTGCACTATGGTGTTGAACGCTGAGCTGTAGTCAATGAATAGCATTCTCACATAGGTGTTCCTTTTGTCCAGGTGTGAAAGGGCAGTGTGGAGTGCCATAGAGATTGCATCATCTGTGGATCTGTTGGGGCGGTATGCAAATTGGAGTAGGTTTAGGGTTTCTAGGATAATGGTATTGATGTGAGCCATGACCAGCCTTTCAAAAACACAGACGTGAGTGCTACGGGTCGGTAGTTATTTAGGCAGGTTACCTTAGTCTTCTTGGGCACAGGGACTATGGTGCAATGCTTGAAACATGTTGGTATTACAGACTCAGACAGGGAGAGGTTGAAAATGTCAGTGAAGATGCTTGCCAGTTGGTCAGCGCATGCTCGGGTACACATCCTGGTAATCCGTCTGGCCCTGTGGCCTTGTGAATGTTGACCTGTTTAAAGGTCTTACTCACATCAGCTGCGGAGAATGTGATCACACAGTAGTCCGGAACAGCTGGTGCTCTCATGCATGTTACAGTGTTACTTGCTTCGAAGCGAGCATATAAATAATTTAGCTCGTCTGGTAGGCTCGTGTCACTGGGCTGCTCTCGGCTGTGCTTCCCTTTGTAGTCTGTAATAGTTTGCAAGCCCTGCCACATCCGACCAGCATCGGAGCTGGTGTAGTATGATGTGATCTTTTTCCTGTATTGATGCTTTGCCTGGTTGATGGTTCGTCGGAGGGCATAGCGGGATTTCTTATAAGCTTCCAGGTTAGAGTCCCGCTCCTTGAAAGCGGCAGCTCTACCCTTTTAGCTAAGGTTGGATTTTGCCTGTAATCCATGACTTCTGGTTGGGTTATGTACGTATAGTCACTGTGGGGATGACGTCATCGATGCACTTATTGATGAAGCCAGTGACTGATGTGGTGTAATCCTCAATGCCATCGGAAGAATCCCGGAAAATATTCCAGTCTGTGCTAGCAAAACAGTCCTGTAGTTTAGCATCTGCCTCATCTGACCACTTTTTTATTGATCTAGTCACTGGTGCTTCCTGCTTTAATTGTTGCTTGTAAGCAGGAATTCGGAGGATAGAAATATGGTCAGATTAGCCAAATGGAGAGCGAGGGAGAGCTTTGTATGCATCTTTGACTATGGAGTAAAGGTGGTCCAGAGTTTCTTTTCCTCTGGTTGCACATTTAACATGTTGATAGAGAGAGAGACAATACATTCCTGATCAGGTCACTTGGTTAGGAAAAACCCCTGACCCAACACACTGTGTCCCGACACACTGGGTCTCAACCCACTGGCTCCAACCTCCTGGATCCAACCCTCTGGATCCAATCTCCATCTCTTCATTACTTGGTTATGAAAACCCCCTGGTCCCAACACACTGGTCCCAACCCCCTGGTCCCAACCCCCTGGTCCCAACCCCCTGGTCCCAACACACTGGTCCCAACCCCCTGGTCCCAACACACTTGTCCCAACCCACTGGTCCCAACCCCCTGGCCCAACCTCCATCTCTTCATTACTTGGTTATGAAAACCCCCTGGTCCCAACACACTGGTCCCAACCGCCTGGTCCCAACCCACTGGTCCCAACCCACTGATCCAACCTCCATCTCTTCATTACTTGAAGGAAATCATTCTCGAACACACTAGAGCTCTGTCTTTTCGTGGAGTTGTAATTGAACAGTGACTACACAGTTGAATGTGGGGAGGTGTATGTATGCATTGACTCACATCCACCCCAAGGTCCAGGAGGTACTTGACCATGCTGATCATGCCGCTGGAGGCTGCAGAGTGGAGAGGGGTGTAGGCCCTCTTGTCTTTACAGGACACCTCTGATCCATGAGAGGCCAGCAGTTTCACCACCTCAATGTGCCCTATGGGGGGGAAAAGAGAGACAAAGAGAGAAACAGAGATGGAGAGAGAGACAGACAGATGGAGAGAGACAGAGAGATAGGCAGAGATATAGAGGGAGAGAGAGGTTAGTTTACAGTGGTACACAGCACCATTAGCAATACCTACATCGTGTTAGTACAATTGAAAACCTACATCTTATCAACATACTCAGTCCATCATTCTGACATAATAACACACCAGAGGTGGACCATACAGCTGAGCTGTGAGGCTAACACACAGCCAATTCATTCACTCACTGGGATAAGGACATTAGTCAGAATGTATATGTGTGGTCAACTCATTACCCATGTAAGCAGCCCAGTGGATTGCTCGGCGGTCCTTCTTGTCAAAAGCATTAATGTTGGCTCCTCTGGAGAGAAGCAGCATCACCATCTAACAGGAAAAGGAGAGAGAAACAAAACACAGGCTGAGGAAAACTAAAGCAAGATCTGCTCAAATCTGGCGTCAAAGCCTCTCTTGAACAAACTCAAGCATACAACTAGGGCTGTGACGGTCATGGGACTTCCGGTGTCGGTGATTGACATGCGGTATGTACACAGTCATCGACATAACTGACAGCCGACGGACGGACGGGGGAAACATTAGCAAAGGAAAACATTAGAGTGTTTAGGCCTAACTGTCTTGCTCATAGCCGTGCGAGTCTCAAGTTAAGGGGAAGCTCATTTTCACCATAAAAAAATATATAAAGCATTCTATGCATCTTCACATTTACAGACTTTTGTAAGATAGCTGACTATTGCTAATGTGATTAGTAAATTGGATAGTCATCATTTAGGCTAATAATATAACTCAATCACTGTTCGCAAAATAACGTCTGTTCAATGCAGCGTGTGGTGGAGTAAGGCTAGGCTAGGCTATGTCAGATATGTTTCTCTTTACAGGATTTTTTCCCCCCTTGTTAAAATATTTTTTATCATGCAATTCTACTACACTTTATATGACTATAGAGATTAGCAGAATCTTTTTCACTATGCTTTAAAGTGGCACTGACCCAGGGATAAAGAAAGTGAATATGCACACTCACCAATGGCAAAAATACTGTTCGCTCAATTAAGTTGAGAATTTTGATAACTAAAAGACAGATTAGTATTTTCATTGTCTTCTCTTTGAAGCAATAGCCAATTGCTTTCCAAACTATGTTAGCCTGAGATAGTGTTCAGTCTTTCGTGAGATGCACTGTCAGGCTCATGTAAGAAGTCATATTTACACTTGACCACGTCTGTGATCAGTGCAAAAAAAATGGACGTCCTTTAGCTCTGTCCGAACCTCCCCCTTCACCTTGAAAAAGAAAGGTTTGGGAAACCCTGCTTTAACAGGCTAAAACTATTTTAAACCGGTCTTATTTTGAGACTAAGCCTACTCCAGCCTATAAGAACGAGGAGGAATGTCATAAAGTAAGTAGAACCAGATCATGAACTACAGTACTGTAAAGTGACAGATACTGAACAAGGTGCATACGGCTGATGGAAGGAGGCATCTGTTCTTAAATTGCTGGAGCACAGAAAGGATGTGTCCAAAACACATCCTACCTTTCCCAATGATGAGTAAAGGCCGCTTGGCCTACCTTTCCCAATGATGAGTAAAGACCGCTTGGCCTACCTTTCCCAATGATGAGTAAAGGTCGTTTGGCCTACCTTTCCCAATGATGAGTAAAGGCCGTTTGGCCTACCTTTCCCAATGATGAGTAAAGGCCTTTTGGCCTACCTTTCCCAATGATGAGTAAAGACCGTTTGGCCTACCTTTCCCAATGATAAGTAAAGACCATTTGGCCTACCTTTCCCAATGATGATTAAAGGCCGTTTGGCCTACCTTTCCCAATGATAAGTAAAGGCCGTTTGGCCTACCTTTCCCAATGATGAGTAAAGGCCTTTTGGCCTACCTTTCCCAATGATGAGTAGAGAGGCCTTTTGGCCTACCTTTCCCAATGATAAGTAAAGGCCGTTTGGCCTACCTTTCCCAATGATGAGTAAAGGCCGTTTGGCCTACCTTTCCCAATGATGAGTAAAGGTCGTTTGGCCTACCTTTCCCAATGATGAGTAAAGGCCGTTTGGCCTACCTTTCCCAATGATGAGTAAAGGCCGTTTGGCCTACCTTTCCCAATGATGAGTAAAGGTCGTTTGGCCTACCTTTCCCAATGATGAGTAAAGGTCGTTTGGCCTACCTTTCCCAATGATGAGTGAAGGTCGTTTGGCCTACCTTTCCCAATGATGAGTGAAGGTCGTTTGGCCTACCTTTCCCAATGATGAGTGAAGGTCGTTTGGCCTACCTTTCCCAATGATGAGTAAAAGTCGTTTGGCCTACCTTTCCCAATGATGAGTGAAGGTCGTTTGGCCTACCTTTCCCAATGATGAGTAAATGTCGTTTGGCCTACCTTTCCCAATGATGACTAAAGGCCGTTTGGCCTACCTTTCCCAATGATAAGTAAAGGACGTTTGGCCTACCTTTCCCAATGATGAGTAAACTTGAGTGTATGCATTATAGATATGGGCTTCATAGAAAGTGTTACAAAGTGTTCTCTGTTCATCTTATCCATCCAGGTTTGGCCGGGGTAGGCCGTCATTGTAAATAATAATTTGTTCTTAACTGACTTGCCTAGTTAAATGAAGGTTAAATAAAAATATATGAAGTGCTTCACTATAAATACGTTTGACTATGTGGTTTGAAGTACTTTACCATTATCTTGCACAAACAGTAAGACTACTGTAGACAGAAATCAATGCAGTAATGTTTTATTAAATAAAGGCTCTGATTAAAATAGTAATAAAATCAGGCATTTGGCTAATTCTTCTTCCCAAAAGCTCCTCTGAATGGTTTGGAGACGGCTCTGGAGATAGCTCGTAACACCCTGACTATGAGAGGGCGTTTACGGGACTGGGACTCCTGGGGAGCAGGGGCCAGTGTGGTTGTCAGGTCCTCCTTGGGTGGGGAAGTGGATGGAACCTCTGGAACCTTAGCATCTGTGATAAGAATATTTCATAATCAGAAAATGAACGTGTGTGTTTGTCTGTCTGTCTGCCTGTCTATCCGTCTGTCTGTCCACCTGTATCTGTAGTCACTGTTTTAACAAGCTGGCCATAGGGTGATACATCAATATGACATTATCGATGCTCATCACTTACTCTGTGAAATACGAGTCTGGTAGGCAGCGCATCCTGTTCAGGGTGGCTCTTCGGTTCCCCTTTTGTCTTGAACAGCTGTTGACAAAACACATCAGGACAACTGAGCCTGTGTAAAATATATGGTATGCATCCCTAAATGCACCCTATTGGCTACGTAAGGCACTACTTTTGACAAGGGCCCATAGTGCTCTGGTCAAAAGTAGTCCACTATATAGGGAATAGGGTGCAATTTGGGACACAGACATTGACTCTCTCCCATGTGTATTAGGATTGTATTACAGCGGCCTCACTCAACCTCCTAAAGACAATGACAACAGCATTGTTCTAATGCTGAGAGACAATAGGGGTGTAGTGAATCTGTAGGGTACATTTCAGCCCCAGAGCCCCCTACCTTCATCCTGATCTTTGGAATCTTGCCAATTTTGGGTAGGAAGCGCCACTTCCTGTTCTGCGGGCCATGCCGTCAGCCTTTACATCAGCCGGGCTAAGGCCCCTGGCAGGGAATTCCTCAGTAGCATTAAGGTCAGCCACAACGCCATGAGTGATGTCACTTGCGGCATTGCTGGTGTCTAAATAAGAAGAGCAAGCTGGTGTGACTGACCTGGGTACAATAACTGGGAGAAGAGGACGCAACAATGGAAAGCAGTCACTGCGTTCCAAAAGGCATTCTCTTCCCTTTATAGTGCACAACTTTTGAACAGGGCCCATAGGGTCTGGCTCTGGTCAAAAGTAGTGCACTAAACATGGAAGAAGGTGCCATTTTGGACACAACCAGCAAAGTTCACATCATAAAACGCAATGTATTGAGCATCATGTTACAATGAAGTCCTATGCAGATGAAAAGAGGTACTTTCACTTACCACCCTCCATTGCAGACTTGGACAGATCAGTCAGACTGTCCATCACCATGTCTGTCATCAACTTGATGACCTGATCCAAAACCCTGTCAGCAGTGGGTGGCATAGGCCTACCCAAACACTGCCCCAGGAGTCTGCTAACAGAAGTGTGGGCAAAGCTGTAAACGAGCTCTGACGCATAGTCCTTTGACAGCTTCCTCAGTGCTGGATTTGGCAGCGCTGGTTGAGAGAGGCTTCTGTGGCCAGTCATGGATTGAAGCTGGCGTCTTATGGTTATCTCCTGAATGAGACCATGGACCTTTGCGATCAGGTTGCCAGACGCATCTTGAAGGGCTTCAATTGACAGAAGCCTATCCAGATTTTCTTCTGCTGAAGTCATCTCTGGGTCGTCTGTCTTCAATGTGTCCATTATAGTTTTCACTATGATACCGGTGTCAGATATGCTAATTTCTTGTTGGCTCACAAGCGCTGACTGTGAACCTGTCTTGTCCATTGCGTTAGAGGTATGGCATTCTGTCCTTGTGATCTCATCGGCAGCGCTCATGTCAGGCAACAGGTCAAGGCTCTCCAGTAGAGAGTCTAACATGTTAGTGGCTATCAGACACTCCTCACTTGCATTCTTCCCAACAGATGAACTCTCAGAGTTGGCCAATCTGCACTTGATCACATTTAGGATCAAGCTGAGTGTCTTCTTTGCAGTTTTGCTAAAGCCTTCTTGGCTGAATGCCACTGTTCCGTCTTGTAGAGCCACAAGAGGTTCACAACTTTCACTCAATCCACAACCATGGAGAGGAGAGGCGCTCTTCAAACTGGTGTCGCTCACAACTGACATACTCCTGGTGGGCAGACTGACATCCTCACTGCATGTGTCAATTACATGGTGGTCTGTGGAGGAGCCACTCGAAGACACAAGGGCTTTAAACCTCTTAGTCAAACTGACTTTTGAAAATGGCTTCTCACTTCTCACAGACGGCGGGCGGCTTCTGTCCTTAAGAAGAGCAGTGTCAGGGGACTTCGAGCATCTGAGTGTCTCCACAGGGTTGAAGTCCAGCACATCTTTGGCTGTGGTGACTGACACGGGTGGAAAAGACAAAAAGACGTTCAGTCTATCCTTTACTCTGTGGTACATGATTTGAGCAGCAAAAAATGAGTTGTCAAAGACAACTCTGGGATTGAGCTGGGACTGCAGCTTTTTCTCTCCTAGTGGGAAGGAGTCTGCGTCCTCCACTGTGTACTGGGATACACTTTCAAGGTCTTGCATGACCATATTCACTATATCTTCAGTTGTAGAAACCACATGGTGTGAGAAGGTGATGCTAGGCATGCTCTGTGGCAAAGAACAGTTGGCTTCGCTAGCAGCTCTGAGAATGGCCTCACGCACAATCTGTTTGGCCTTAGCTCGGGAACTCAGCACTGTGAAAGCTCTGGATGGAAATGTTAGAGGTTCTGCTGGCTGCACTACGAGATCGCGTGAGCGTGGCAATCTTGGCTGACGTCACGTCACTCGAAATGGTGAGGTCCTCCAATTTCGAAAGTATCGAGTCCAACTTCTGGTTGAAGTCGAAGGACGCATTTGACGTGTTCTCCCCAACGGAAGCGAAGTGGTCTTCCTTTGAAGTCTCCAACCTCAGCACCGAGATCACCTGTTTGATGACCCCTTTAGTGCAGGTGTCGAGGGTGAGCTGGTGGGCTGAGGCTGAGGACATAGAAGAGGTATTACTGTCTGTCTTCTGTACAGGAGATACCTCCACAGTGGTCTCAGTTACAAGTAGTCCAGTGTCATAGAGCTCAATTTGCACAGGAGTATTTTTTCCCTCAGTGAGAAGGTGAGAGGTGAAAAGCTTCCTCAGTTTGTCCAGGGTTTTGGTATAAATCTTCTGGGAACCTGAACTCACTTCCACCCAGAACATTTTGCGACCTGATTTCGTACGCATGGAGGCCTTATTGACCTCAAATACCTCATGCAGGTCGGAAATAATTCCACCAAATAGATCAGAGGATGCTTCCTCAATATTCTCCGTGGAAACACAGACAGACAGAACTTCCGACAGTTTCCCACAAGTGTCAGTTTTATCCAGCATGCCAGTATATGTCACAGCTGCATCCTGAATGACCTGAGTGATGCATTGCTCAGCTTTGACGATATACTCCTCCACTGGTTGACCATGGAGGATGTCAACTTTATCAGCAGGGAGCACCTTCTGAATACTCACATTCTCCTCTGATGGGCGTGGACTGTTGAAGATAATGCTCTCAGTGACCATGTTAGAGGAGGCGAGAGATGAGTCGAGAAGCAAAGACCTGTATATTATCGAGGTGGACATCTCTGGGTGCTTTATCATAGCAGCCTCCTCCAAAATGGCCGACGGGCCCTGGAGGACGTCAGAGATATCCATGTCCTCAATGGTCTCTGCCAGAGACGATAGTAGGTCTCTGGCTGACAGGTTGGTAGGTCTCTGGCTCTCGAGCTCCGTTTTGATTGCTTGACAGACAGTTGCTGCAGCAACAGCAGCGCTACAACACAACTGCTTCAAGGTGGAGTCAGAAATAGATGATGACAGATCTGTCATGGACATGGTGGAGAGTTGACTCTCAGAGACAAAGGGTCTGAGTTTGACAGACACCTGTCTGACCAAGTCCCCAGCAAGAGCTCTCATGTCTATTGCTCCACTAGCTGAGTTGTAGGAGCAGGCACTCTGTGGCCTTGACGGGCTCCTGCTATCCAAAAATCCTGTTATCCCAAAAACCTCAAGTACAAGATCCACAACATCGGATGACACTTCTGTCATTCTGTTGTTGGACAGAAATTGACTTGGATGAATGGTGCCTGCATTCAGAGTCCAGTCGCAAATAGAGTTGTCGGACTGACTCTGGACTAGTGGAACTAGACAGGTTTCACTTGGACCTTGACCAAAGAGTTCTGCCATTTTGAGCAGAACTGATCTTAAGACCTTTGACTTGGAAATGTTCAGCAGTGGGTCGTTGTTGGACAGTCTGGTGGACGGTCTACTAGCCGATCTCTGAACAACTAGGCTTTGTACTTCTGCCGAAATGGCAGTGAGAAAATAGGTCAAGGGGCTGGTCGCTCGCTCCTTGTTTCCTCCGTTGGCTTTAGCCTTGAAGATGCTATCTATGATGATGACTATAACCTGTCCAGCCAGAGGACCCAATATGGCCTCAAGCTCCCTCTCTAACTCAAGGGGAGACTTGTGGCCATGCGCAATATGCTCTATGGCATGGGAATACATCTTAGCAGACACCATGCTTACCATCTCTTGGGCAAACTGCTGACTTGCTGAGATACTACCAGACAGCGGACCTAGAGTTCCCTGACTGAGACTTCGCATTAGCTCAGCCAATCTGGAGTTGAGAAGGTTCATAACCAACTCTACAATACCCATCATAAACCTGGTGTCCGTTGGTATTTTGACAGGTCTGTATTTCTCCCGTCTACTCCAACTGGACGACAGTACGATGTCACTCTGCGACTGGCCGCTTTGGACCATGTTGAAGACAGAATCCTCAGAGATTCCAAACACAGATCTCAGTGGTGCTGAGTGGGGTCTGTGTCTCATCTCTCTATCACCACCCTCAGGTGAGGAGACATATCGCTCTTCATCCTCACTCAGCAAGGAAGTCATGGACCTGCAGAAGGCACAACAGAAATGAATAGTACATGGTAACAAAATACAAAATATGATCCAAGAATTTGGAAGTATCTAAGTAGTATTTCTCACTAAGTGGATCTGGAATGGATATTTGTACCTATAACAAGGGACATGGGAATAATGTTTTTAGAAAGACCTACAAGAAGAGGAGGGGAAAGGGGTAAGTACCTATGAGAGGAGGGGAAAGGGGTAAGTACCTGTGAGAGGAGGGGATAAGGGTAGGTACCTGTGAAAGGAGGGGCTAGGGGTAGGTACCTGTGAAAAGAGGGGCTAGGGGTAGCTACCTGTGAGAGTAGGGAAAATGGGTAGCTACCTGTGAGAGGAGGGAAAAGGGGTAGGTACCTGTGAGAGGAGGGAAAGGGGGTAGGTACCTGTGAGAGGAGGGGATAGGGGTAGGTACCTATGAGAGGAGGGGATAGGGGTAAGTACCTATGAGAGGAGGGGATAGGGTTAGGTACCTATGAGAGGAGGGGATAGGGGTAAGTACCTATGAGAGGAGGGGATAGGGGTAAGTACCTATGAGAGGAGGGGATAGGGTTAGGTACCTGTGAGAGGAGGGGATAGGGTTAGGTACCTGTGAGAGGAGGGGATAGGGTTAGGTACCTATGAGAGGAGGGGATAGGGTTAGGTACCTATGAGAGGAGGGGATAGGGGTAAGTACCTATGAGAGGAGGGGATAGGGGTAAGTACCTATGAGAGGAGGGGATAGGGTTAGGTACCTGTGAGAGGAGGGGATAGGGGTAAGTACCTATGAGAGGAGGGGATAGGGTTAGGTACCTATGAGAGGAGGGGATAGGGGTAAGTACCTATGAGAGGAGGGGATAGGGGTAAGTACCTATGAGAGGAGGGGATAGGGTTAGGTACCTATGAGAGGAGGGGATAGGGTTAGGTACCTATGAGAGGAGGGGATAGGGGTAAGTACCTATGAGAGGAGGGGATAGGGGTAAGTACCTATGAGAGGAGGGGATAGGGGTAAGTAGCTATGAGAGGAGGGGATAGGGGTAAGTACCTATGAGAGAAGGGGATAGGGTTAGGTACCTATGAGAGGAGGGGATAGGGTTAGGTACCTATGAGAGGAGGGGATAGGGGTAAGTACCTATGAGAGGAGGGGATAGGGTTAGGTACCTATGAGAGGAGGGGATAGGGTTAGGTACCTATGAGAGGAGGGGATAGGGTTAGGTACCTATGAGAGGAGGGGATAGGGTTAGGTACCTATGAGAGGAGGGGATAGGGGTAAGTACCTATGAGAGGAGGGGATAGGGGTAAGTACCTATGAGAGGAGGGGATAGGGGTAAGTACCTATGAGAGGAGGGGATAGGGTTAGGTACCTATGAGAGGAGGGGATACGGGTAAGTACCTATGAGAGGAGGGGATAGGGTTAGGTACCTATGAGAGGAGGGGATAGGGGTAAGTACCTATGAGAGGAGGGGATAGGGGTAAGTACCTATGAGAGGAGGGGATAGGGTTAGGTACCTATGAGAGGAGGGGATAGGGGTAAGTACCTATGAGAGGAGGGGATAGGGGTAAGTACCTATGAGAGGAGGGGATAGGGGTAAGTACCTATGAGAGGAGGTGATAGGGGTAAGTACCTATGAGAGGAGGGGATAGGGTTAGGTACCTATGAGAGGAGGTGATAGGGGTAGGTACCTGTGAGAGGAGGGGATAGGGTTAGGTACCTATGAGAGGAGGTGATAGGGGTAAGTACCTATGAGAGGAGGGGATAGGGTTAGGTACCTATGAGAGGAGGGGATAGGGTTAGGTACCTATGAGAGGAGGGGATAGGGTTAGGTACCTATGAGAGGAGGGGATAGGGTTAGGTACCTATGAGAGGAGGGGATAGGGTAGGTACCTATGAGAGGAGGGGATAGGGTAAGTACCTATGAGAGGAGGGGATAGGGTTAGGTACCTATGAGAGGAGGGGATAGGGTTAGGTACCTATGAGAGGAGGGGATAGGGGTAGGTACCTATGAGAGGAGGGGATAGGGGTAAGTACCTATGAGAGGAGGGGATAGGGGTAGGTACCTGTGAGAGGAGGGGATAGGGGTAGGTACCTATGAGAGGAGGGGATAGGGTTAAGGTACCTATGAGAGGAGGGGATAGGGGTAGGTACCTATGAGAGGAGGGGATAGGGGTAAGTACCTATGAGAGGAGGGGATAGGGGTAAGTACCTATGAGAGGAGGGGATAGGGGTAAGTACCTATGAGAGGAGGGGATAGGGGTAGGTACCTATGAGAGGAGGGGATAGGGGTAGGTACCTATGAGAGGAGGGGATAGGGGTAGGTACCTATGAGAGGAGGGGATAGGGGTAAGTACCTATGAGAGGAGGGGATAGGGGTAGGTACCTATGAGAGGAGGGGATAGGGGTAAGTACCTATGAGAGGAGGGGATAGGGTTAGGTACCTATGAGAGGAGGGGATAGGGGTAAGTACCTATGAGAGGAGGGGATAGGGGTAAGTACCTATGAGAGGAGGGGATAGGGGTAAGGTACCTATGAGAGGAGGGGATAGGGGTAAGTACCTATGAGAGGAGGGGATAGGTGTAAGTACCTATGAGAGGAGGGGATAGGGGTAAGGTACCTATGAGAGGAGGGGATAGGGTAAGGTACCTATGAGAGGAGGGGATAGGGGTAGGTACCTATGAGAGGAGGGATAGGGGTAAGGTACCTATGAGAGGAGGGGATAGGGGTAAGTACCTATGAGAGGAGGGGATAGGGGTAGGTACCTATGAGAGGAGGGGATAGGGTTAGGTACCTATGAGAGGAGGGGATAGGGTTAGGTACCTATGAGAGGAGGGGATAGGGGTAAGTACCTATGAGAGGAGGGGATAGGGTTAGGTACCTATGAGAGGAGGGGATAGGGTTAGGTACCTATGAGAGGAGGGGATAGGGTTAGGTACCTATGAGAGGAGGGGATAGGGTTAGGTACCTATGAGAGGAGGGGATAGGGGTAAGGTACCTATGAGAGGAGGGGATAGGGTTAGGTACCTATGAGAGGAGGGGATAGGGTTAGGTACCTATGAGAGGAGGGGATAGGGGTAAGTACCTATGAGAGGAGGGGATAGGGGTAAGTACCTATGAGAGGAGGGGATAGGGTTAGGTACCTATGAGAGGAGGGGATAGGGTAGGTACCTATGAGAGGAGGGGATAGGGTAGTACCTATGAGAGGAGGGGATAGGGGTAGGTACCTATGAGAGGAGGGGATAGGGGTAAGTACCTATGAGAGGAGGGGATAGGGGTAAGTACCTATGAGAGGAGGGGATAGGGTAGGTACCTATGAGAGGAGGGGATAGGGGTAGGTACCTATGAGAGGAGGGGATAGGGGTAGGTACCTATGAGAGGAGGGGATAGGGGTAAGTACCTTATGAGAGGAGGGGATAGGGTAGTACCTATGAGAGGAGGGGATAGGGGTAAGTACCATATGAGAGGAGGGGATAGGGGTAAGTACCTATGAGAGGAGGGGATAGGGTAAGGTACCTATGAGAGGAGGGGATAGGGGTAAGGTACCTATGAGAGGAGGGGATAGGGTTAGGTACCTATGAGAGGAGGGGATAGGGGTAAGTACCTATGAGAGGAGGGGATAGGGGTAAGTACCTATGAGAGGAGGGGATAGGGGTAAGTACCTATGAGAGGAGGGGATAGGGGTAGTACCTATGAGAGGAGGGGGATAGGGGTAAGTACCTATGAGAGGAGGGATAGGGGTAAGGTACCTATGAGAGGAGGGGATAGGGGTAAGTACCTATGAGAGGAGGGGATAGGGGTAAGTACCTATGAGAGGAGGGGATAGGGGTAAGTACCTATGAGAGGAGGGGATAGGGGTAAGATACCTATGAGAGGAGGGGATAGGGGTAAGTACCTATGAGAGGAGGGGATAGGGGTAAGTACCTATGAGAGGAGGGGATAGGGTAAGTACCTATGAGAGGAGGGGATAGGGTAAGTACCTATGAGAGGAGGGGATAGGGGTAAGTACCTATGAGAGGAGGTGATAGGGTAAGTACCTATGAGAGGAGGGGATAGGGTTAGGTACCTATGAGAGGAGGTGATAGGGGTAGGTACCTGTGAGAGGAGGGGATAGGGTTAGGTACCTATGAGAGGAGGGGATAGGGGTAAGTACCTATGAGAGGAGGGGATAGGGTTAGGTACCTATGAGAGGAGGGGATAGGGGTAGGTACCTATGAGAGGAGGGGATAGGGTTAGGTACCTATGAGAGGAGGTGATAGGGGTAGGTACCTGTGAGAGGAGGGGATAGGGTTAGGTACCTGTGAGAGGAGGGGATAGGGGTAAGTACCTATGAGAGGAGGGGATAGGGTTAGGTACCTATGAGAGGAGGGGATAGGGTTAGGTACCTATGAGAGGAGGTGATAGGGGTAAGTACCTATGAGAGGAGGGGATAGGGTTAGGTACCTATGAGAGGAGGTGATAGGGGTAAGTACCTATGAGAGGAGGGGCTAGGGGTAAGTACCTATGAGAGGAGGGGATAGGGTTAGGTACCTATGAGAGGAGGGGATAGGGGTAAGTACCTATGAGAGAAGGTGATAGGGGTAAGTACCTATGAGAGGAGGGGATAGGGTTAGGTACCTATGAGAGGAGGGGAAAGGGGTGGGAGTTCGTGTGCTGCAAGTGGTTCTAGAACTGGTGCGCCTACTGGGTCCTCCACTAAAGCTGAATCTGACGCTGCGGCCAAGAGAGGTCCCTTCTCTTGCCTCATTACTTCCTGATCCAGAAGAGCTTGACGAATCAGAGAGCTCTATCTGCATGGTGAGGTCAAGGGCGGGAATGACCACAGTGGATGTAGACTCCATCACCCAATTTGTGATATCCATGCACCTGGCACTAAACTCATGTCTGCTCATCTGAAATGTTAAAAGACCATACAGAGTTAGTTTGTTAACGGAGCTGCACTGCTGCACCATGTGTTTACTCAAGCTAGTCAATTAAAGCAGTGGTTCAGGATGTTCCCCAATGCTGGAAAGGGGGGCCTGAGTGAAAAAGTTTGGGGACCTCTAAATTAAAGGTCCTGCACGATTTCCACCAATAAGAGTTTGGAATGTTTGGTCCATCTTACCAACATGAACTACTTTAGAAGTGACTATAACTCACCCCGGCACGCATATTCTCACTCAGCAGATTCCAATGGCTGAAAAGTAAATAAATAAAGGTACACAATTAAACTACATGACATTACCTCTATTCTCTTAGATTACGTTATGGATGGACCTCTACGGAACTAGGCCACATCCAAACATCCCTGATTGGTCAGTTGAGTCCCTTGTATTTGTCCGAGACTCATCACCTCCTTCTCAAAACCCATTGGACGAGAAGGTCAAAAGGGAGGGCTTTCTCATCCAATGGGTTTTGAGAAGGAGGCGAGAAGAGAGGACGTGAGGAGTATGCAATTGAGATTGTCCCTATGGGTGCGTCCCAAATGGCCCCTATTCCTTAAATACTGAACTATTGTTGACCAAGGCTCTAATAGGGAACATATCTAGGGGATGCATGGGGAAGCCAAAGAGCAACTTACCCATCCTTCATGTCCTGCACAAAGGTGTGTAGGTCTGGGTAGCTTCTCTTTCCCCTGCTGAGGGTGAGGCTGGTCTGGGAGGCTGCAGCCTTGCGGGTCACGCTAGTGAAGGTCACCACTGCAGCCTGATGGGGACGACAGAAAGCAGACTTAGGCTGGAATTCAATCAAATTCGCCATAGCACTGTTAATGCAATGTCTGTTTACGAACTACTGTCTGCATGCACAAACAGAAATGTACACACACACTGTTATCTGGAAGCATTTACCTTTGCCACTCGTTCAGTCTCCTGGGATTGAGATGTCCCGGCTGTTTGTAGATCATCACTCTCCTGCATCACACTCTCTCCTTCGACCTCCAGTGTCAGAGTTGATGTGGCTGTCTTCAGATCAACCTGCTTCAACTCACTCTCACCTTTGGCCTCCTAGATTAGAAGACCTTTACTAGCTCAAGCTTTGAAAATTAATTTGTCATTTTAATCTTCAATGCGTCATTAAAACACAAAACATCATACCTCCTGTGACTGAGATGGGATGACAACGGCCTCGTCCAACTCACTCTCTCCTTCAACCTCCTGTGACTGAGGTGGGATGACAACGGCCTCGTCCAACTCAATCTCTCCTTCAACCTTCTGTGACTGAGATGGGATGACAACGGCATCGTCCAACTCACACTCTCCTTCAACCTCCTGTGACTGAGGTGGGATGACAACAGCATCGTCCAACTCAATCTCTCCTTCAACCTTCTGTGACTGAGACGTGCCATCTGTCTTCAGATCAGCCTCCTGCATCTCAATCTCTCCTTCAGCCTCTAGTGACAGAGTTTGGATATCTGTCTCTAGAACAGCCTCTTCCAACGTGGTCTGTCTCTCAACCTCTCTGTGATCTTTATCAGATCTAGATACAGAAAAAGGAATCTCTCTAAGGTCACTATAATGTGCTATAATGTGAGTGTGAGGATGTGTTCCAATTATAGAATTAGAATCATAGAAGTAGAATGAATCATTCTAGAATTAGAATAGAATCACTCGAATTATATGGTTCCAATACTCTGAGATGACTCGGCCTATCCAGAGGTATATACAGTATTTTGAGAATTTGGCAAACTTTTAGAAAGGACTCCATGTTAGCGCCTTTGAGCCTTTCATTTACCCAATAAGTCAATTATAAAATAGATGTTCAGTTACATATTATTGTTTAAAATGTCAATATTGCGCATGGGGAGCCAGCTCTCATATGGATATCTTTGATTATACTGTGTCATATAATGTATACATATTGATGTAAATGCAACATAATGCAGATAGATGTCCCATCTCTCTAAATACATGGCTCTGGGCCTACCTCTCCATAGGACCTTTGACCTACTACAGAATCTGTATTTGTAGGCCTATGTGATCCTGTAACCAGTCACAAATGTGTCATTAGTGTAAATCACTTACCTGTCTTCCTTCATAACATCACCGTCATTGATGGGGTCATCCAGGTCTATGAGGGTGAGGTCATTCCCACTGACCTCTGACTCCTGAAAGACAGCACAAAGTCATGTTTGGATGTCACCTACTGTGTCGCCTTTAGCCGTGTTGAAAACAACTGGGAACTCTCTGACTTCCGACTTCAGTGCGTTCAAGACAACCGGGTGGAAAAAACTAACTCCGACAGGGAAAAATCGTTTTCAACAGTCATCCAACTTGGATTTCCAAGTCAGAAGCAGCGCGGCTTGGCGTGTCATGTTTCGGAGGACTCCTGACTCGACCTTTACCTCTCCCGAGCCCATTGGGAAGTTGCAGTGATGAGACTAGATCGTAACTACCAATTGGATATCACAAAAAAATGACAAAAAATTTAAATTAAATAAAGTCGGAAACTCTGGCATCTTTTTAGAGCTCCAACTTTCCGACCTAAAGACCATGGAAGTCATGATTTGACCAAGATCACTTGCCTTGAAAGCACCATTAACCCAACACTCATTGTCACATCATAATGCATCATATGCATAGAAATAGAATCACCAGAACATCATGTCAGGTGTACAGTTCAGTTTACCAGTCAAATTGCCATGGTCAGAGGCTCTATCCTTTCTAGTGATTCTATTTCTACGGTCACATCATAATGCATCATATCTATGCTTGTGTCCGAAATAGCACCCTATTTCCAATATAGTGCACTTCTTTTGGCCGGAGCCCTATAGAGTGCCACAGTAATGAGTCAAAATCCCCATAAAACCTAGTAGTCAAACAGGGAAATGGTTCCAATCGTTTTCCCACCATACATTTTTCCCATAGTGGATTTTAGAAACACTTAAAATAAGGGCTGCGTTTCAGGTAGGCTTACCATTTTGATAACTGTGTAAATCTCTCTAGGACAAGGTGACTTTTGTCAATATATTCGCCTGTATTTACCCCCCCAAAATGAAATGCTAATTAGCTGCTAATGTGGCTATCATAAAGAATTTCAAATGCCACGATGATCATGCTGATCGAGGCAAAGGTAAGAATCTCTTGACTAACTATCTAATGTTAGCTAAATGTAGTAATTAATAAATTGGCTACATTTCTTTAAATGGACAATTCTGTGAACTGTTTAGTGCAAGTTTTAAATTGACACAATACCTGTTAGCAAAGGTGTCAGCTAGAAATGACGTTTAGGAGCTTGCAGGGATTTGTAGTTTTGCATGTCTACTTTGATGCTAATTAGACATTTCGAATCTGAGAGTAAATAGAGCCAAATGTATTGCTAAAAGTCACCTTGTCCATGAGAGCTTTACATGGTTATAAAAATGTCACACCACGGTAAACCCACATGAAACACAGCCCTTGTTTTATGTGTTTCTAAAATCGCCTATGGGAAAAATTAATGGTGGAAAAACGATTGGAACCATTTCCCTCCCTGTTTGACCGCTAGGTTTTATGGGTATTATGACACCTCCACTGTGGGGCTATATAGACGGGTTGGTTGTTTAGCAACAACACTGGCAAGTAACTGTGGGTAAAATAGACAGGGTAAATAGACAGGGTTTCGCTTAGAACTGTTGACAACATGTAAACTATATTTAGTCTCTAAATGTTAATTGCAAACAAATACATTTGCATAATGAGCACTTGCTAGCTGAGGTTTAGAGTCATAACAAGATACACGCATTCCGGCCATTGATGAGCGCGCATGTTTTTCGTGACGTCAGCCAACCAGTGTATGTATCTTGGTCAAAAGTAGTGCACTAGCCTACATAGGGAACAGGGTGCCATTTAGGACGGAAATGTGAAGGTGGTGTCATAATAACCTTTGACCCTAGTCCCCCATTTGACCCACAACAGATTCTACTGTACCTTTAGCCAACTCTCATGACTCCCCGGCCATAGACTTTGTAGTTTGATATTACAGAATGAATAGCACATAATTTTATTTATTTAACAATATTTAATCCACAGTAATTAATATAAATGGGGATATAAAAATAATTATAAACTGGGTGGATCGAGACCTGAATGCTGATTGGCTGAAAGCCATGGTATATCAGACTGTATACCATGGGTATGACAAAACGTGTATTTTTTACTGCTCTAATTATGTTGGTAACCAGTTATAATAAATAGTAATAAGGCACCTCGGGGATTCGTGATATATGGCCAATATACCACATGGCTACGGGCTGTGTCCGAACACTTCGGGTTGCGTCGTGCGTAAGAACAGCCCCTAGCCGTGGTATATTGACCATATACCACAACCCCTTGGGCCTTATTGCTTAAATAACATGCCTACCTTGAACTCTTTATTCTCCATGTCCTTGCAAAATCAGAACATTTCCTTGCCAAAATGAACGCTCCTCCAGCACTAGCGAGAATCACTGAACTGCTCCCGCGGTTTCTCATCAGTTTCAACGTGTATCAGTGATGACGTAACAATGCTGTACAGATTTGACGCACTTCCAATCTCGTGCTGATGCAACGCTCTGTGTGGTTGTAAATTCACGCATGGAAATACTGCGAGTTGTAAACAAATGTAGGCTACTATTGCCTTTAAAAATGTAATGTTGTGGACGCAATGCAAAATAAAATAGAATATATAACCCACACCGATAACCCAGAGTTCATCATTAAATAACATTTATTACTCATAAAATATACAGCAAACTTCAGATACTGAAAGAATTCATGGGAGTTTTGAATTCAGTCACTATTTCATATGTACGTGCTAGTTTCATCCGTTTAAAAGAATGATAATGACACGAACAAACCTGTGAACCTCTTGTTGCTGATTTGGTGAACATAGCAAATGTATTGCACATATTTCCAGTTAAAATGATTTTCAAAAAGAGACAAAAACTGGGATTTGAACATGCAATCACATACAAGGATTGAGTGGTTTCATTTTTTGAAGAAGTTAAAGCAAGCAAAACCTGTTAAAAAACATTGATTATAAGACCAAAGACAAATAATATAGATATATATTTTCCAACAGAAGAAAATCTAATTGCTGCTGTCCTACCATTGGTTTACAGTGTTTCTCCTCTCCAAGGGAGACATGTTTTCCACCTCACATGCCTCGGGATAGTATCAGTGCTTTTCACAAACGTTGTAGTACTTAGTGTGCATCATTGTTTTCGCTCATACAGCTGCCCCTACTCTTCTAACCACCCCTCAGTAACTAACGAAGGCATAAAATTATGACATAAATATCACAAGAAAGAACACATGAATTAATCATTTACTTTCTAAAATACTTTCTAGAGGCCAAAGGACAGGTAGGTTTAATAACACAAATGTAATATGTCCCATCAAAAAGTCCTGTTGCTCACATACCGGTATGCAAAACCAGCATCCTAAATGGCACCCTATTTCCTTTAGAGTGCACTGCTTTTGACCAGACCACTATGGGCCCTGTTCAACAGTAGTGTACTATTCAGTATAGGGAATAGGGTTCCATTTGGGATCATGAAATCTGTCTTAGTGTGCGGATAAACATGACAATCACTCTCATGAAACTTAAATGAAACATCACTCCTTATGTCTTTTCTCAGCCCAAACACTCAGCCCAATATCTACAGTCAAAACAGGTTTTGAAAATGCTTCTTCCACATCTTTTGGTCCCTGTCTGTTTTGCTCTCAGTGAAGTGCTACTATCCCCTTGGACTACAGGTTATTGCCATCATAAGGTGTCTGTCTGTTGGCCGGACACTTTCTACCGTTTAGGACCTTTGTGGGTAAAGGTAAAGATGGGGTATAGAAGCAGCAGTTCCTCTGAAGTCCAGTATCTGCTGGAAGGACACCTGGTGGTACGAGAGGATGAGTGTGGGCCAGCCAGCCTGTTGTTCCTCCCCCTCTCCCTCCCCCCTTTTCTCTCTCTCTCAGTCTGAGGGACTTTTAAGGCTCCTGTGCGGACTGTCTCGGTTCGTGCCCTCCCGAAGCTGGCTGTGGTGATTTAAGACACGCTATATTTATGTGTGTATTTGTTTGTGGCCTCGGGCTCACTTCGCTGTCCCTCTGTCCAGTACGTACCGTTGTAGCAGGCCCAGTGTAGTGGCGTGTAGCCCTGGTTGTCTGTGATGACGGGGAGGGTCCACACTGACTGGGCGGTGTGTAGGAGCCACCCCAGCACCACGATGTGTCCGGACGTCGCCACCAGGTGGACAGGGCTCCGCCCCTTACCTTTCCGAACCAGGAAGCTGGCGCTGTGCTGCACTCCTCGTGACCCGTCACCGCCTAGGAGGAAGGGAGGGGAGACAAGAATGGATTTGAATAATTCATAATCTATTAAATAATAAGGAATCATAATAGGTATATTTGGGCATAATTTATATTCCATGCTAGATCCCACACCAAAGCCATCCCTAGTAGTTCAATGGCCCCATCCCTAGATCAGAACAAGCCTCCCCCTCTCTTTCTGTGTGTGAGCGCGTACAGCCAGCTCTCCTCACTACCCTTCTGTGTAGAGCTGTTCTGTGCCATTTGTCTCTGGCTCCCTTGTTGAGCATTGAGTACACACCGTCTGTGTGTCCGCTCAGCACCGACAGCATCAGAGGGGTTCTGATACACAAGACAACAGGTCATATTACAAACTGGTAATAACCAGGCTGAGTCCCAAATGGCAACCTATTCCCTATATCGTACACTACTGTTGACCTGAGCCCATAGGGCTTTGGTTTAAAGTAGTGCATCAAGTAGGGTATAGGTTGCCATTTGGGATGAAGCCCTAGTGTCAAAATCTCTTTATTTCAGGAATTGTATCCGAAACCCAAATGAGTTACTGTCTATTCCCGTCTTCAACATCCACTGCACTCTGGAGGTCAGCATTTCCAATCAGCAAACGCAAACACTCCGAATAACCGTTGTTAGCTAGAGGAAGATAAACAGAGAGGATATAAGAATGTCAGATGATTGACCGTTGGTAGCTGGAGGAAGATAAACAGAGGATATAAGAATGTCCGATGATTGACCGTTGGTAGCTAGAGGAGGATAAACAGAGAGGATATAAGAATGTCAGATGATTGACCGTTGGTAGCTAGAGGAGGATAAACAGAGAGGATATAAGAATGTCAGATGATTGACCGTTGGTAGCTAGAGGAAGATAAACAGAGAGGATATAAGAATGTCAGATGATTGACCGTTGGTAGCTAGAGGAGGATAAACAGAGAGGATATAAGAATGTCAGATGATTGACCTTCAGTAGCTAGAGGTGGAAAAACGGAGAAGATATAAGAATGTGAGATGATTGACCATTGGTAGCTGGAGGAGGATAAACAGAGAGGATATAAGAATGTCAGATGATTGGCCGTTGGTAGCTAGAGGAAGATAAATAGAGAGGATATAAGAATGTGAGATGATTGACCTTCAGTAGCTAGAGGTGGAAAAACGGAGAAGATATAAGAATGTGAGATGATTGACCATTGGTAGCTGGAGGAGGATAAACAGAGAGGATATAAGAATGTCAGATGATTGGCCGTTGGTAGCTAGAGGAGGATAAACAGAGAGGATATAAGAATGTCAGATGATTGACCGTTGGTAGCTGGAGGAGGATAAACAGAGAGGATATAAGAATGTCAGATGATTGACCGTTGGTAGCTGGAGGAGGATAAACAGAGAGGATATAAGAATGTCAGATGATTGACCATTGGTAACTAAAGGAGCATAAACAGAGAGGATATAAGAATGTGAGATGATTGACCGTTGGTAGCTGGAGGAGGATAAACAGAGAGGATATGAGCAGATTGCTGGATGACTATAACCTTCACATGAACAGACAGATTTGTAGAACAGTGGTGTTGGTAGATGACATCCTCATGATGTTAACACAGCAGATAATAAAGAATTTTGGGGCTGAGGCCATCGAAGCCTGTCACCTGCTAGCTGTGTACCTGGCTCTGGATAGAAGTCTCCCCTGTGCATTGATGTAGGACCAGCTTACCCTCCCTAGATCCTCAATCATTAGTGGAAAACATGACAAAAAATGACCTTAGATCAGTGTCTAGTGGGCATGTTCACACTATACCATGTAACATCCCTAGAGTGGACATTGTCGTCCTAGCAACATTACCAAACAAATGGCCATCTTGGTCAGGAAAACTTTTTAATTACAGAAGCTCTGTGTGATATCCTATGTGTACCTGCAGCGTGGATGGGGGTCCTCTTTAGGGTGAAGTATTTAACCAGGATGGAGGCTCCCTGGTTGATGAGGACGTCAACACACTCCACATGGCCTTTAAAGGCAGACAGGTCCAGAGGGTGCGCCCCTGGCTGTCCCTCACGTCTAGATCCAGCAGAGACTGAACCAGGACCTCCATAGCATGGTGGTGGCCGTGGTACGCCTGAATAGAAACACAAACACAGTCTCAAGCAAAGTCCAGTGGTACGCCTGAATAGATATACACTCTTAATATAATCAATGTCCTATAGTAGACCAGTGGTACGCCTGAACAGAAATACAGAGTCTTTCAATCGGGAGCCCATTTTTGCTCCCGCCCAGCATCAACATCTGAGGTCCCTGCCAAGCGTGGGATTGAGAAATAAACACTCTACTTCTCCTCTGAGGTTGATTAACTCAAATGGCAAAATAAGGAAATCATCATCACTCTGTAGAATATGCATGTATTTCACACTAATCAGGAATAGATAGGAATTTGGTGTGTGAGTCTGTCTGGACAGTCAACTTCCTGTGGAAAATCAACACCATGCCTGCATCCCAGATAGCACCCTATTCCCTATGTAGTTAACTACTTTTGATCAGGGCCTATAAGGATCTGGTCAAAAGTAGTGTACTAAGTAGGGAATAGGGTGCCATTTGTCATATGGAGACCACTACAGGAGCAGGTACGCTTTACTCACAGCGAGGTGTAGAGGGCTGATGGGAGCTCTGACATCAAAGTCGTTTAGCATGTCTGTCCCTGAGGTTTCAATTAGTTGAGGAAAGACAAGGACGGCCAGTTCAGACTTGTAACATATTTACTTGGAAGGTTAGTCTAGTAGCATGTGAAACATGGTAAATCTCAGTGACCTGCCCATGCAGACATACTGGGGTGTTGCATCCATACCTTAAACAAGCAAGTGTGAGAAAGTTACCAACTGGCACTTACATCTAAAGGTGTTTCACTTGCAATCTGGAAAAAGAACATCAAGAGTGACAATGCGTCCACGACAAACATGCAGCCACACCTTAAAACCTACTGTTGGGTTCTGAGAATATGAAATATACTAATTCATGTCACTGAGGGAGAGCGCTTAATGTATAACGTTTACATTATGTCAGGATATGTTATTGTTAGCCATCTGGGATTCTCTGGGATTTTTTGTTTATTTCACCTTTATTTAACCAGGTAAGCTAGTTGAGAACAAGTTCTCATTTACAACTGCGACCTGGCCAAGATAAAGCAAAGCAGTGCGACACAAACAACAACACAGAGTTCCACATGGAATAAACAAGCGTACAGTCAATAACACAATAGAAAAAAAGAAAGTCTATACACGTGTGCAAATGGCGTAAGGAAGTAAGGCAATAAATAGGCCATAGTTTCAAAGTAATAAACATTTTGCAGACTAACACTGGAGTGATAGATGAGCAGATGATGATGTGCAAATAGTGATACTGGTGTGCAAAAGAGCAGAAAAGTAAATAAAAACAATATGGGGATGAGGTGGGTAGATTGGGGTGGGCTATTTACACATGAACTATGTATAGCTGCAGTGATCGGTTAGCTGCTCAGATAGCTGATATTTAAAGTTAGTGAGTGAAATGTAAGTCTCCAGCTTCAGCGAATTTTGCAATTCGTTCCAGTCACTGGCAGCAGAGAACTGGAAGGAAAGGCGGCCAAAAGAGGTGTTGGCTTTGGGGATAACCAGTGAGATATACCTGCTGGAGCGCGTGCTACGGGTGGGTGTTGTTATCGTGACCAGTGAGCTGAGATAAGGCGGAGCTTTACCTAGCATAAACTTATAGATGACCTGGAGCCAGTGGGTCTGGCGACGAATATGTAGCGAGGGCCAGCCGACAAGAGCATACAGGTCGTAGTGGTGGGTGGTATAAGGGGCTTTGGTAACAACACGGATGGCACTGTGATAGACTGCATCCAGTTTGCTGAGTAGAGTATTGGAAGCTATTTTGTAGATGACATCGCCAAAGTCGAGGATTGGTAGGATAGTCAGTTTTACTAGGGTAAGTTAGGCGGCGTGAGTGAAGGAGGCTTTGAAGCTCGTTTGGAGGTTAGTTAACACAGTGTCCAAAGAAGGGCCAGATGTATACAGAATGCTGTCGTCTGCATAGAGGTGGATCAGGGAATCACACGCAGCAAGAGTGACATCGTTGATATAGACAGAGAAAAGAGTCGGCCCGAGAATTGAACCCTGTGGTACCCCCATAGAGACTGCCAGAGGTCCGGACAACAGGCCTTCCAATTTGACACACTGAACTCTGTCTGAGAAGTACTTGGTGAACCAGGCGAGACAGTCATTTGAGAAACCAAGGCTGTTGAGTCTGCCGATAAGAATACGGTGATTGACAGAGTCGAAAGCCTTGGCCAGGTCGATGAAGACGGCTGCACAGTACTGTCTTTTATCGATGGCGGTTATGATATCGTTTAGTACCTTGAGCGTGGCTGAGGTGCACCCATGACCAGCTCGGAAACTGGATTGCACAGCGGAGAAGGTACGGTGGGATTCGAAATGGTCAGTGATCTGTTTATTAACTTGGCTTTCGAAGACTTTAGAAAGGCAGGGCACGATGGATATAGGTCTATAACAGTTTGGGTCTAGAGTGTCACCCCCTTTGAAGAGCTTTCCAATCTTTAGGGATCTCGGACGATGCGAAAGAGAGGTTGAACAGACTGGTAATAGGGGTTGCAACAATGGCGGCGGATAATTTTAGAAAGAGAGGGTCCAGATTGTCTAGCCCAGCTGATTTGTACGGGTCCAGTTTTTGCAGCTCTTTCAGAACATCTGCTACCTGGATTTGGGTGAAGGAGAAGCTGGGGAGGCTCGGGCAAGTAGCTGCGGGGGGTGGGGAGCTGTTGGCCGGAGTTGGGGTAGCCAGGAAGAAAACATGGCCAGCCGTAGAGAATCGCTTATTGAAATTTTCGATTATCATGGATTTATCGGTGGTGACCGTGTTACCTAGCCTCAATGCAGTGGGCAGCTGGGAGGAGGTGCGCTTGTTCTCCATGGACTTTACAGTGTCCCAAAACTTTTTGGAGTTAGAGCTACACTATGCAAATTTCTGGTTGAAAAATCTACCAGACACAGTCTGGTACCAATCACCATGACAGCCTTGAGTTGGGGAGGAGTGAGCACTTTGGGGTAGCGGTCAGGTCAGATGAAGTGAGGAAGAACAGATATCACAAAGGTTCTGTCGAGCAACAGAGATGCATTGGCTGTTCAGAGGTGTAGGAGTAGACTCAGCATAGGAGAAAGGATTAAATATCAGTGCTTGTGTGAATATGTTTTTTGTCTAATGCAGCTGTCTTGACCCTCTGGGAAGAATAAACTTGGTTTAAGCTTTCATAGTGTCCATCGAGTTTTTACTCTGAGAATTAGAACCTAACAGTTGGCACTGCGAGCAGGGTTCACCACGATTTGCAGTCGAACTAGAGATTCTGAATCAGTGAAACAGAAACAAGGTAGGCACAGTTCCTACACCTGTTATCACTAATTCTGACATCTTGGGGAGATGAGAGTCGTAGGCTGAACCAATTATAGGGTACGGACCTAGAAAGCCTGAGCTTATTCAGTAATCCAATTGTATTACGACCGGTCGTAGCTTTGTGGTATATGGTAAGTCCTGGAAGGTAAACCCGAACAGGTTGATACCTGTAGAGGGTAACTCCTAGGGTGGGGTTGGTTACCTGCTATACCTGCAACGAGAGGGTGAAAGTCTCAGCCGCAGTGGCCATGCGGCAGTAGAGTGGGTGTGGATGGATAAAGTGACATGCTTGTGTACTAGGATAAAAAGTTGACATTCAGGGTTAGAAGAAAAGCAATAAGATACTCGAATGCTGTTGGATTTGGCAGTAGCAATAAAGAGAGGTTGGTTTTATGCCCTGTTGGGGTGGGGAACCATGACAGATTATGTGGAAATAGGAAGACAAGTGTGAATAATTTTAGTAATGTGTGTTATCAACAACAGTAATATTTGAACTGATTGGAGATGACTATCCATAAAAATAAAATCCTTCATACAGTGAGGTTAAGGTAGGTTACCATGCATGTCCTGAACCACAGCTGTAGACACAGCCTCCTCCAGGTCCTCAGACACTAGCTTGGAGATCCGTTACAGGATGTCTGTCACCCCACTGAGCCCCTATTGCAGGTTAGGGGTCACATCCACTTGAATGTCCTTCATATGACGAACCTCCTACAGAGCAAATGAGGAATATATGATATTTATGATTCATGTTAGTAACAATACAATATGGGAATTTTATCCCAAAGCTACCTACAGCTAACATATATATTTATGTATGTGATCTATGTAAATAAAGGAATATAACACAGCTGCAAAACTGTGAGGACTATATGGTGGAGGCCTACCCATTTCCCAGGAGCATTGTAAAAAGTGGATTTGGGTACAGTGTTTATTTCCCCCTAATATCTTTGAATATTACAACTAAAACAATTAGGCCTACTTCTTTCTACTGCTGATCTGAGACCATTAGGGTTAAACATTACAGATATAAATGCAATATATGGAGTAGAAAAGATTGCCTGCCCACCAGAATCAACATATGTTCTACATGGTCTATTTCTATCTGAATGTAACACCTCAATCAAGCATGTTAATTGATCGTTAAGTCATGTTTGTCAGGTAAACTGTCATTAGTGGCCTATATAAGCCTCATACAGGCCATGTGAAGATATTACCTGTTGATAACACAGACTATTTTCATGATAATGGGAGGTGTGAGAGAATTGCTGCTCTTTGTGTTGACTGTGGGGGTTGTGAAAGGTTGGTTCACTAATGTTTTATTTGGATTGAAGGCATTTGTTTGGGAAATATGCTCAACTTTATCAGTTGGAGATTAAAATTGTTCCGCATTGGTCATCTGCTATTATTAATATATGTAGCTATTTTGTGTCAACTCAACTTCTGTCAACACTTTCTCCTCAGTTTCTTGTTACCCTGTTGGAAAGTCCCAGAAGCAAGAGCAAGTCTCTCTGCAGAGGAGACTTGGAGGTAAGTGTTTCTTTCCACAACCCTTCTAGCTTTGTACTGTGTCTATGGTGCTGCTGTGCTTGACACTCATTCAACACCATAGAGTAACTCACTTGTCTAAATAATGTTGTCAAACCCTTTGATTTGGTCATTTTGCTTGTGTACCTTAACCTACGTTTTTCAGAGCTGTCATCAAATGACGTCTCCATTGTGCATGCCCTGGCCTTGCTCCGATCCATAGGGTCTGACGCTAAACAAGACAGAAGGTACGGCCTGAAACATATACTTTTAAATCTGTGTTGGGTTCATGTTGCTCAACATTCTAATGGCAATTTGGCCTAGACCGTGTAGAACAGCTGTGTTGCTGTAGAATACCCAACTGTTCCTTTATGTTTTCTCTCTAGAGTATTTCGAGACTAATGAAGTAGAATCCCAAGCTTCTCCAAACCATGGTAGCTCTCCGGCAAATGATGCCCTGTCCTCTGACGACGCTACCTCTGAAGCTGCCACTGGCCCGTCTGACGACGCTACCTCTGAAGCTGCCACTGTCCCGTCTGACGACGCTACCTCTGAAGCTGCCACTGGCCAGTCTGACGACGCTACCTCGTGTTAGGATTTATGTTAATGCACTATAGCCTGTTAGCATATTGTTTGAAGATGAATATTGTTTTTTTACACACACACACAATACAGAGGGGGGTGTGTGTGTAGGTGTAAGGACTGACCAACATAGGCCATAAAAGCTGTGGACAGTCTGGAGAGGGGAGGGGTGCATCTCTCTAGGCCAACCAGGAGGTTAGAATACTGGACAATACCATATTAGGAACTGTTTCAGTGTAGAATCGACAGACACAAGACGGATCTAATCTACCCAGTAACCAGATGTGGACAAAAGGAACGCGCCAAGGGGCTTGGACAAATCCGAGGGCCAGCAAAGGCGGGTCAAAGTCTAAACCGCGCCCAGCCTCTACTGTGATAGGCCAACAGACGCGTTGGAACTACGTCATCACGGTATAAGAACAGCTGTTTACGTACTTCCTGCCAGTTCCCTGTGTACCCTGCGTGGTGATACAGCGAACCCGTATATACGAAAATTGCATTTGCCATTCATTGTTTGCGGTAATTAAACATAATTAAAGAAAGTTAGCAGACCTTGCTTTTTATTTATCCTGATACCGGATGTGATACACGCAGCGTTCACATGGTGACCCCGACGTCATCCGGGTTAAGGAACTCGCTGGACATAGAACGAGCCAGCTAAGATACCTTTACTGTCGTCGGACAGCGTTACTCACAAAGACCGGTCTTTAAAAAAAAAAGGTAAGCAGATACCTATTGTATAAAATACTAAAGTTCTGCACATTGGCATTATCCAAATTTATTTTGTGCGACGCTTGTTCGATGTAAGTTACCAAATTCCTTATATCCAATATACGAATAGTCTAAAATGCCGTGGACCAGGTAATGGCAAATGCAATTTTATTTGATCAAAATCGTTCAAAGATGCAATGTGTAAATGAAATGTACTGAATGTATGATGTAAGTTGGGGCTTACAAGTATAATTGAGGGTAATATCATACAATAACGGAAGTAATGTACTAGGCTGAGCCAAGTTTGTATGACGTAGGTTGGGGCCTACATATGAGGTGAGAACGCAAATAAACGGCAATATAACAGTAATAATAGTGGCCAGGGGCCAGTTATATTTGAAATAAGATAAGTTTATAGAATAAATGTAGTACATTGAGTTAAGTCGGTGTACTTATACCAAGTTTGAATGACCTGCGGGTTTTAAAGTGTTTGGGGACACAAAGTTTGTATGGAATAATTTTACCGCGTGAATGAAAGTATATTAGATATTGCAGTCGGGGCTGGTATCTTAGGGGACCCACAGTGCATAGTTGAATGTGTTGAGATTAATTTTGTTTATGTAAAAAAAAAAAAAAAGTGTTATACGAGAAATAAGGTAGATTTTATTTATTTTAATTAATTTACACACATACGTGAGTATACGCACAGACTATATAATGTCTCCAGAAACAGAAAAGGTTTTGAGGAAGTTGAAATCTGTTCTAGAGATGGATAATGGTAAGGAGAGGAGTGAAAGAGATAGAGAGTGGAAGGAGGGGCTCCCAGTCGACGGGGAACCCGGTGGAATGTTTGGGTGAATCTAATGCCCGGGGTGGAGAGGAATGTACGAGTTTGAGAGTATGGATGTAGAAAGATTACAATTAATGATAAAGTTGATATAGCAGACGGTAGAGATGCTAGAGTGTGGTTGTCTGAAGCCAGAAAAAGAGAGGGAGAGTTACGAAGGGGTTAACTTGCAGATGCTATGGAGAAGGCAAGATAGGGAGGCGCAGATAGGGTTGGCTATGACGGAGAAGATTTTTTAACTGCGGCGCGGGAGACTCGGGTTAGTATCTCAGCCTTGGTACCGAGAGACTAAAATACATTCTTGCGATATAAATTTAGCGAGGTACATGGGGTTTTAAAAAAGTTGGGAGTGGAGAAAGTTGATTTTACTTTTACGATAGTTAACGTAAAACTGCGACAGTATTTGGGATACACAATAACGTTATGCAAATGGGTTTGACCGTTCAGGTACACTATTTACTGTACTTCGGGCAGTATAATTTTGATTAAGAGATGTTGATTGATGTTGTAAATTCTATTCAAGATCCAACATTAGTGATACAATGGTGATAAATTGGTTTTGGTTTATCGAAGCAATGATGTTGTGACTGAGAAGGGACAGAGAAAATGGTTTGTGTCATTTAGAGGGAAAATGCGTGCATTATAGCTTTGAGCCACTTTTCAGAAGTTGTTAAAAGTTTCAAATAGAAAATAGGAAGGTCAGAATAGTTTAATCGTAAAAGTTTATGATAGCTAATGTTAAAGGGACAGTTATAACTACTAGGTTTTGTTTGTAGTAAACGTTTGGGTTAGAGGGGGATTTCTAAATTTCCCAGCGAAAAAATATCTTAAAGGGATACACACACATAAAAGTGGGGGTATGATTTCCAAAGTTACTTTTCAGGGTTGTCTGATCAACCTCCTTGAAGAGCCACTTAAAATGGAGAATATAAGGGCCTTGGCGTCTGAGTTTAAGGTAATGTGATAGATAGTAGTGATGGTGAAAAGTCACTAGAGGGCGCCATTGGACATTTTAAGCTGATTTTAAGCATATGGGCTTAAAAACACAATGAAGACTTGGTTGGTTTCAGGAACTAAGGGACAGCACTGATAACTCTTAAAGTAGATAAGACACTTGACAGAGAATTGTTAGATTTGTGCCAGTATTGATACAAGGGCGGAGCCATGTATCAAAAGGGGGATGGAATAGGACACGTTGTGGTGTGGCCTATTAGTTAAACATTTCTAGATATGGTGGACTAGGATAATAATGGATGACATTCTAGCTAATCAGATAGAACAGATAGAATGACAGAGGTTCTAGCAGAACACATTAAAATACTGTTAATTAACCAAACCCGTATGTCCATGATTTTATGCTCTACAGGAGAACTACAGGAGGAGATTACCCACATGAATGGGCCAGGGGACTGGGTCTGGGTCCAATCACTAAAGAAAAAGGACTGGAAGCAGCCACGGTGGGAGGAGTCATACCAAGCACTCCTGGTGACTGCATTCGCAGTGAGGATAACTGAAAGAGCTACCTGGGGGGCATATCACACATTGTATTAGGGTAAGACACACTGACTCTGTCGAACAATCACAGGGGTAGGAGCAGAACCAGAACCAACAGGGTACTGGGGGCCAACTCTCTACTGAAGATTTCCTTATACCCGATCTTTCCCCGCTGTGAGCGTTCATAGAAGTGAAAGTGTGGCTTGGCCTCTGGCTGATGATGTGTTCTCTGGGAGAGGGTGGGGCTTTAGAGGAGTATTGGTTGTTCTGAGCTGTCTGATTTGTGGGAGCCATATTCCTGATACACCATGAGCCCCCGAGAAGGCTAAAGAGGGTAACCTGACCCATAGTTTAGACGATGAGGATTTTGTATTAACCCAGCATGAAGGATCACTTAATCTGGATAAGCAGGGAAGAAATTGAGATATTTGTGGAACCAGGAGAATTGAGCCAAAATGTTTGGTTTTAACACCTGTGTATAGGAGTGTGCCAGTGTAGCTGTGTAATGGGCATGGGTGTGCTTATTGGGAATGGAGGAGGGGTTACCCGTACAGCATAGGGAACCCGACAAAAGTAGACAGGTTTCCCATTATCTGGGGAAGGAGTGAGGGGCAGACTGATGTTTGTAAAGGTGATGAAATCCTACTAACCATCAAGTCTATTAAGCTCTCCGATGCAGGTACCTATACCCTGGGATTGGAAAGAATCGGGGCGGATACGATGGGGATGGTTACCGTCACAGTACTGCCAAAACCACCACCAGTTCCAACAGGCCAAGGCCAGGTTCAGCCGAACTCCTCCACCACTTCAAGACCGTGTGCCACATCACCTAAGCTCTCCAATCCGGTACAGGTAATAAATGTAAGGGATATCGCAGACAGTGACCAATTGGGGACTGAAACTGGATATGAGGGTAGGGAGAACATGTGGTTAGCCTATATGAGATACACCGCCAGAACACTTAATAGAAAAGACTGATCTGTGGACATGCTAGACCTGTTCTGGCTACTCACCCATTTGCCCTAAGCAGTGGGGAGGCTGGATGTGCATATTGGAGGGTTTTTACCATAAGCTAAATTCGACCCTGTGTAAAGCTCTGAGTCTTGTGTTCCCAGAAGTCCCCCCCAGAAGGCACCGTGGGGAGTTGAGGCATATGGGGGATATTACAGCTGTATCACTGGTACAGGTAGGGGTATAGACTATGGGAGGCTCCCTACTGCATCACTAATGTCACTATTAATGCCACCTGGCCCGTTGAAGGGCTGAACCAAACTAGAGGTGTTGCTGATGTATGGTGGATGCGTGGACCTGTCAGGCGGTTGACCTCCATTTTGAAAGGAGACTGGCAGGGCACATGTGCTTTGGCCAGTCTGATAACACCATTGACTATTATTAAGGTTACAGCTAACCAACTCCTGGGAGCTACACATGACACAGAGGCGCGGGACCAACCCAGGAGACGGCAGAAACGTGACGCTCCTTGGTCCGAGGGTACAGATAACATCCACACCAACCTGTTGGGGTTCCCTGTAGGGGTCCCCCACGAATTCTGGGCGTTAAACAGAAATGATGGTCTGTGGCATTTGTTGCCCATTATTGGCCCAGCTATTGTTGATGATAAGCAAACTGCCTGGATCAATTATATTTACTATAATCAACAATGAGTTAACTTCTTGCGAGTATAGGGGGTGCTGTTTCGACTTAGCATAAATTCGTCTCCAGATTAAACTGCCTAGTACTCAATTCTTGCTCGTACAATATGCATATTATTATTATTATTGGATAGAAAACACTCTCTAGTTTCTATAACCGTTGGAATTATGTCTCTGAGTGGAACAGAACTCATTCTACAGCACTTTTCCTGCCAGGGAGTGAGATTTCAGAAATCTTGGTCCCTGTTCCCAGTTCAGTTTTTAAGTCCCTGTGAATCCTATGGGGCTACAAACACTGCCTACGCCTTCCTCTAGATGTCAGTAAGTGGTGACAATTTGAATGGAGTCGATTGCGCAATCAGGGACTTTATAAAAGACAGAAAGGCGGAAGGAGCTTTCTTTTCTTCAATGCGCTCGACGCACGATGGACGTCGGACTGGCCTCTTTCCAAGCTTTGGTTTAGCCAGTAATATATCGCCGGTCATGTTTTTACTCGTTATAGGTGTTAAAAACATCATAAGGTAGTTAATTTAAACCGTTTTATAGCAATTTATATCCGTTTAGTGCGATTTTGAGGCATTTCTTTGTGACGCACTTTGAAGAGTTGGACACTTTTCCTGTAGATGCCGAACGTTAGTGGCCATTTCGACGGGACAAGAGGACATCTTTCGACCAAAAGACGATTAGACCGGAGAAAGGATACATTGCCCAAGATTCTGATGGAAGATCAGCTCATAGTAAGAACTATTTATGATGATAAATCGTTGTTCTGTAGAAAAATGTTAAACGCATATTCCGCCATTTTCTTTGGGGTAGCTTCGCTTTGGCGCACCCGGTATTGCACAGTAAGGATAATTTAAAAAATGTAATTCAGCGATTGCATTAAGAACTAAATTGTCTTTCAATAGCTGTCCACCCTGTATTTTTTAGTCAAGTTTATGAATATTTATTCATTAGACTAGATCACTGTCCAATATGGCGCCCGACATTTTCAGGCCAGTTTTGCTACTATTCTCATTGTATAACCACGTTTTTTTGTGGCTAAATATGCACATTTTCGAACAAACTCTATATGTATGTTGTAATATGATGTTACAGGAGTGTCATCGGAAGAATTCTGAGAAGGTTAGTGAAAAAATTAATACATTTTGGTGGTGATAATGCTATCGCTCTTTTTGCCTTGAATCAATGCTCGGGTAACGTTTGCACATGTGGTATGCTAATATAACGATTTATTGTGTTTTCGCTGTAAAACACTTAGAAAATCTGAAATATTGTCTGAATTCACAAGATCTGTGTCTTTCCATTGCTGTGAGCTGTGTATTTTTAAGAAATGTTTTATGATTAGTAATTAGGTAATACACGTTGCTCTCTGTATTTATTCTAGTCGAGTTGTGATGGTGGGTGCAATTGTAAACTATGATTTCTACCTGAAATATGCACATTTTTCTAACAAAACCTATCCTATACAATAAATATGTTATCAGACTGTCATCTGATGAGGTTTTTTCTTGGTTAGTGGCTATCAATATCTTTATTTGGCCGAATTGGTGATAGCTACTGGTGGAGAGAAAAAATGGTGGACAAAGAAAAATGGTGTCTTTTGCTAACGTGGTTAGCTAATAGATTTACATATTGTGTCTTCCCTGTAAAACATTTTACAAAACAGAAATGATTGCTGGATTCACAAGAAGTGGATCTTTCATCTGGTATCTTGGACTTGTGATTGAATGATATTTAGATGCTAGTATTTACTTGTGACGCTATGCTAGCTATGCTATTCAGCTTTTTTACTGGTGGGGGGGTGGGGGGTGCTCCCGGATCCGGGTTTCTGAATCGGTAGAAGTTAACCACACCGCACTTATAGGGATGGCTGAACAATTGGATGCCACCTCTCGAACCGCTAGACAAAATAGGCTAGCACTAGACATGATTCTGGCCAACCAGAGAGGTGTTTTGTAAGATGTTTGGAGAACAGTGTTGTACGTTTGTTCCTAATAATACCAGTCCGGATGGGAGCATTTCAAAAGCTCTGAGCGGGTTGGAAAAGTTATCTGTGGAGATAAAGGGTTTTGCAGGTGTGGAGGAGGATGGACTGTTCCCCTGGCTGGGTGGTTGGTTTGGTAAGTACACTACATTGATGGTTACTGGATTTCTGACCCTAGTAGTTGTATTTCTTATGTTAATGTGTTGTGCTGCTTGCATCATACCTTGTCTAAAGAAATCTGTTACAGATGTAGCGAAGGCTGCTGGTATGATGCCTTTGTTTGATGCTCCGGATGGAGATGCTGATACTGAGTCAAACTACAGGATAAAGATGGGTCTGACTGAGGATGACCTTGGTTTGCTGTGGGTGAAGTGGTCGTATAATAAAAATAAAAATTAATAATAATAAAAAGAAACAATATACTTTTTATCCAGGTCATTACATTAGTCCTCCCTGTTGTGAAGGTTTGAAGTTCCCGGGTGGCAAGGAGCCCACCTGGTACAAGATGTATAGAGGGAGAGACCAGAGGGTTACATTTTTAAAATATATATTCTGTATGTAATCATGTTGTTGTGATGACACCCTGGGGGGTGTCAAAAGGGGGAATCTAAAAACCCCACTGATGTTTTTTTTTTTTAATATTCTGTATGTAATCATGTTGTTGTGATGACACCCTGGGGGGTGTCAAAAGGGGGCATCTAAAACCCCACTGATGTTTTTTTTTTTTTTAAATAAAATAAAATATCCTCCAGGTTGAAGGTTTCATGTTCCTGGGTTCAACGGCAACCCAGTATATGGATATATAAAAAGGGGGAAATTGTTAGGATTTATGTTTATGCACTATAGCCTGTTAGCATATTGTTTGAAGATGAATATTGTTTTGTTACACACACACACAATACAGAGGGGGGTGTGTGTGTAGGTGTAAGGAATGACCAACACAGGCCATAAAAGCTGTGGACAGTCTGGAGAGGGGAGGGGTGCATCTCTCTAGGCCAACCAGGAGATTAGAATACTGGACAATACCATATTAGGAACTGTTTCAGTGTAGAATCGACTGACACAAGACGGATCTAATCTACCCAGCAACCAGATGTGGACAAAAGGAACGCGCCAAGGGGCTTGGACAAATCCGAGGGCCAGCAAATGCGGGGCAAAGTCTAAACCGCGCCCAGCCTCTACTGTGATAGGCCAACAGACGCGTTGGAACTACGTCATCACGGTATAAGAACAGCTGTTTACATACTTCCTGCCAGTTCCCTGTGTACCCTGCGTGGTGATACAGCGAACCCGTATATACGAAAATTGCATTTGCCATTCATTGTTTGCGGTAATTAAACATAATTAAAGAAAGTTAGCAGACCTTGCTTTTTATTTATCCTGATACCGGATGTGATACACGCAGCGTTCACACTCGGCAGCTGCGACCGGCCAGTCTGACCATGCCATTGAGGAACTGTTCACTTCTGCATCTGAGCCCCCGTTGACCACAAACATGGATATCTGATGTGGGACATGGTGCTCGGGGTCCATGCAAGAGTTCATGGTTACTCTAGTCCAGGTTATGTGTGTGTAACTGCATTTTCTTGTTTTGGCTCAATTAAACGTTAACTGTAATACTTGTGTCCTCAGTATTGTTTTGACGGTTCCTACTTGGAGTTGAGGTCTATGACCTGACATGAGTAACTGTGGTGATGGCAACATTTATTTTGCATTATAACCATGCTTTGGCATCAGCAATATGTTTACTTTGACCCCTGTGCTTAAATCACCATTTGCCTTAAGCTACATTTGGTCAAATTATGCTAGTAGCATCACATGATGTGGAATGGGTTCTAGTTCATTTAAACTTGAACTGAGTGTTTGGGGTTGGTACATACAGTGGGGCAAAAAAGTATTTAGTCAGCCACCAATTGTGCAAGTTCTCCCACTTAAAGATGAGAGGCCTGTAATTTTCATCATAGGTACACTTCAACTATGACAGACAAAATGAGAAAAAAAAATCCTGAAAATCACATTGTAGGATTTTTAATGAATTTATTTGCAAATTATGGTGGAATATAAGTATTTGGTCAATAACAAAAGTTTATCTCAATACTTTGTCATTGCCAACAAAGGGTATATAACAGAGGTCAAATGTTTTCTGTAAGTCTTCACAAGGTTTTCACACACTGTTGCTGGTATTTTGGCCCATTCCTCCATGCAGATCTCCTCTAGAGCAGTGATGTTTTGGGGCTGTTGCTGGGCAACACGGACTTTCAACTCCCTCCGAAGATTTTCTATGGGGTAGAGCTCTGGAGACTGGCTAGGCCACTCCAGGACCTTGAAATGCTTCTTACGAAGCCACTCCTTCGTTGCCCGGGCGGTGTGTTTGGGATCTTTGTCATGCTGAAAGACCCAGCCACGTTTCATCTTCAATGCCCTTGCTGATGGAAGGAGGTTTTCACTCAAAATCTCACGATACATGGCCCCATTCTTTCCTTTACACGGATCAGTCGTCCTAGTCCCTTTGCAGAAAAACAGCCCCAAAGCATGATGTTTCCACCCCCATGCTTCACAGTAGGTATGGTGTTCTTTGGATGCAACTCAGCATTATTTGACCTCCAAACACGACGAGTTGAGTTTTTACCAAAAAGTTATATTTTGGTTTCATCTGACCATATGACATTCTCCCAATCTTCTTCTGGATCATCCAAATGCTCTCTAGCAAACTTCAGACGGGCCTGGACATGTACTGGCTTAAGCAGGGGGACACGTCTGGCACTGCAGGATTTGAGTCCCTGGCGGCGTAGTGTGTTACTGATGGTAGGCTTTGTTACTTTGGTCCCAGCTCTCTGCAGGTCATTCACTAGGTCCCCCCGTGTGGTTCTAGGATTTTTGCTCACCGTTCTTGTGATCATTTTGACCCCACGGGGTGAGATCTTGCGTGGAGCCCCAGATCGAGGGAGATTATCAGTGGTCTTGTATGTCTTCCATTTCCTAATAATTGCTCCCACAGTTGATTTCTTCAAACCAAGCTGCTTACCTATTGCAGATTCACTCTTCCCAGCCTGGTGCAGGTCTACAATTTTGTTTCTGGTGTCCTTTGACAGCTCTTTGGTCTTGGCCATAGTGGAGTTTGGAGTGTGACTGTTTGAGGTTGTGGACAGGTGTCTTTTATACTGATAACAAGTTCAAACAGGTGCCATTAATACAGGTAACGAGTGGAGGACAGAGGAGCCTCTTAAAGAAGAAGTTACAGGTCTGTGAGAGCCAGAAATCTTGCTTGTTTGTAGGTGACCAAATACTTATTTTCCACCATAATTTGCAAATAAATTCATAAAAAATCCTACAATGTGATTTTCTGGATTTTTTCCCCTCATTTTGTCTGTCATAGTTGAAGTGTATCTATGATGAAAATTACAGGCCTCTCTCATCTTTTTAAGTGGGAGAACTTGCACAATTGGTGGCTGACTAAATACTTTTTTGCACCACTGTATGAGGCTGCTAGAATCGGGGTTAACTAATATCACGGTTGTCAACTTGCATTTAAATGACTCTGCTGGGTGTCTTCTCTCGTAACTGACTTGGTTTCTTATTAGTGAATGCTTACATGTAAAACCAGCTCTCGTATCATTAGCCCATCGTTTTGGCGGTTGGTCTTCATATCCCAGTGCCAATCCAAACTTTCAGGTTTAAATAAGTCAATGCTAACCTGTCTTAGCTGGCAGGCTGCTATCAGGTCCAGGCTCTCCCAGAGTTGCTTGTAGCGCCGCTAACCTAGGGTTTGAGGGCAGGAACAGTTTGACCAGGATTTCCCACCCACTCCGATTTACATGGGATAAACCATTGGAAGAAACCGGTAAATTTCTATGAGAAGCGTTTTTTGCCCCACTGTATATCCATCCTGCCCTGCCTATCTAAGGTCTTCGAAAGCCAAGTCAATTAACAGATCACTGACCATCTCGAATTCCACCGTACCTTCTCCACTGTGCAATCCGGTTTCCGAGCCGGTCACGGGTGCACCTCAGCCACGCTCAAGGTACTAAACGATATCATAACCGCCATCGATAAAAGATAGTACTGTGCAGCCGTCTTCATCGACCTGGCCAAGGCTTTCGACTCTGTCAATCACCATATTCTTATCGGCAGACTCGGTAGCCTCGGTTTTTCTGATAACTGCCTTGCCTGGTTCACCAACTACTTTGCAGACAGAGCTCAGTGCGTCAAATCGGAGGGCATGTTGTCTGGTCCTCTGGCAGTCTCTATGGGGGTACCACAGGGTTCAATTCTCGGGCCGACTCTTTTCTCTGTATATATCAATGATGTTGCTCTTGCTGCGGGCGATTCCCTGATCCACCTCTACGCAGACGACACGATTCTGTATACTTCTGGCCCTTCCTTGGACAATGTGCTATCTAACCTCCAAACGAGCTTCAATGCCATACAACACTCCTTCCGTGGCCTCCAACTTCTCTTAAACGCTAGTAAAACCAAATGCATGCTTTTCAACCGTTCGCTGCCTGCATCCGCCCGCCCGACTAGCATCACCACCCTGGACGGTTCCGACCTAGAATATGTGGACATCTATAAATACCTAGGTGTCTGGCTAGACTGTAAACTCTCCTTCCAGACTCATATTAAACATCTCCAATCCAAAATCAAATCAAGAATCGGCTTTCTATTTCGCAACAAAGCCTCCTTCACTCACGCCGCCAAACTTACCCTAGTAAAACTGACTATCCTACCGATCCTCGACTTCGGCAATGTCATCTACAAAATAGCTTCCAATACTCTACTCAGCAAACTAGATGCAGTTTATTATAGTGTCATCCGTTTTGTAACTAAAACACCTTATACCACCCACCACTGCGACCTGTATGCTCTAGTCGGCTGGCCCTCGCTACATATTCGTCGCCAGACCCGCTAGCTCCAGGTCATCTATAAGTTCATGCTAGGTAAAGCTCCGCCTTATCTCAGTTCACTGGTCACGATAACAACACCCACCCGTAGCACACGCTCCAGCAGGTATATCTCACTGATCATCCCAAAAGCCAACACCTCATTTGGCCGCCTTTCCTTCCAGTTCTCTGCTGCCTGTGACTGGAACGAATTGCAAAAATCGCTGAAACTGGAGACTTTTATTTCCCTCACCAACTTTAAACATCTGCTATCTGAGCAGCTAACCGATCGCTGCAGCTGTACATAGTCCATCTGTAAACAGCCCACCCAATTTACCTACCTCATCCCCTTACTGTTTTTATTTATTTACTTTTCTGCTCTTTTGCACACCAGTATCTCTACTTGCACATGATCATCTGATGATTTATCACTCCAGTGTTAATCTGCTAAATTGTAATTATTCGCTCCTATGGCCTATTTATTGCCTACCTCATGCCTTTTGCACACAATGTATATAGACTCATTTTTCCCCCTACTGTGTTATTGACTTGTTTATTGTTTACTCCATGTGTAACTCTGTGTTGTCTGTTCACACTGCTATGCTTTATCTTGGCCAGGTCGCAGTTGTAAATGACAACTTGTTCTCAACTAGCTTACCTGGTAAAATAAAGGTGAAATAAACAAAAAATCCCAGAGGATCCCAGATGGCTAACAATAACATATCCTGACATAATGTAAACGTTATACATTCAGCTCTCTCCCTCAGTGACATGAATTAGTATATTTCATATTCTCAGAACCCAACAGTAGGTTTTAAGGTGTGGCTGCATGTTTGTCGTGGACGCATTGTCACTCTTGATGTTCTTTTTCCAGATTGCAAGTGAAACACCTTTAGATGTAAGTGCCAGTTGGTAACTTTCTCACACTTGCTTGTTTAAGGTATGGATGCAACACCCCAGTATGTCTGCAGGGGCTGGTCACTGAGATTTACCATGTTTCACATGCTACTAGACTAACCTTCCAAGTAAATATGTTACAAGTCTGAACTGGCCATCCTGGTCTTTCCTCAACTAATTGAAACCTCAGGGACAGACATGCTAAACGACTTTGATGTCAGAGCTCCCATCAGCCCTCTACACCTCGCTGTGAGTAAAGCCTACCTGCTCCTGTAGTGGTCTCCATATGACAAATGGCACCCTATTCCCTACTTAGTACACTACTTTTGATCAGGGCCTATAAGGATCTGGTCAAAAGTAGTGTACTAAGTAGGGAATAGGGTGCTATCTGGGATGCAGGCATGGTGTTGATTTTCCACAGGAAGTTGACTGTCCAGACAGACTCACACCAAATTCCAATCTATTCCTGATTAGTGTGAAATACACGCATTTCTACACAGTGATGATTTCCTTATTTTGCCATTTGAGTTAATCAACCTCAGGGGAGAAGTAGAGTGTTTGTTTCTCAATCCCACGCTTGGCAGGGACCTCAGAAGTTGCTGTGCGGGAGCAAAAACGGGCTCCCGATTGAAAGACTCTGGTCTAGAGGTCTAGCACTGTATTTCTGTTCAGGCGTACCACTGGACTTTGCTTGAGACTGTGTTTCTATTCAGGCGTACCACGGCCACCACCATGCTATGGAGGTCCTGGCTCAGTCTCTGCTGGATCTAGACAGCCTGAATTTAACCTGAAAGTTTGGATTAGAACTGGGATATGAAGACCAACCGCCAAAACGATGGGCTAATGATACGAGAGCTGGTTTTACATGTAAGCATTAACTAATAGGAAACCAAGTCAGTTACGAGAGAAGACTAGTAGACACCCAGCAGAGTCATTTAAAAGCAAGTTGACAACTGTGAAATTAGTTGGCACTGACACCATTAACCCCGATTCTAGCAACAGCCTCATATGTACAAATCCCAAACACTCAGTTCCACAACCATCAAGTTTAAATGAACTAGAACCCATTCCACATCATGTGATGCTACTAGCATAATTTGACCAAATGTAGCTTAAGTCAAATGGTAGTTTAAGCACACGGGTCAAAGTAGACATATTGCTGATGCCAAAGCATGGTTATAATGCAAAATAAATGTTGCCATCACCAGTTACTCATGTCAGGTCAAAGACCTCAACTCCAAGTAGGAACCGTCAAAACAATACTGAGGACACAAGTATTACAGTTAGCGTTTAATTGAGCCAAAACAAGAAAATGAAGTTACACACACAACCTGGACTAGAGTAACCATGAACTCTTGCATGGACCCCGAGCACCATGTCCCACGTCAGATATCCATGTTTGTGGTCAACGGGGGCTGAGATGCAGAAGTCAACAGTTCCTCAATGGCATGGTCAGACTGGCCGGTCGCAGCTTCAGAGGTAGCGTCGTCAGACGGGCCGGTCGCAGCTTCAGAGGTAGCGTCGTCAGACGGGCCGGTCGCAGCTTCAGAGGTAGCGTCGTCAGACGGGCCGGTGGCAGCTTCAGAGGTAGCGTCGTCAGACGGGCCGGTGGCAGCTTCAGAGGTAGCGTCGTCAGACGGGCCGGTGGCAGCTTCAGAGGTAGCGTCGTCAGACGGGCCGGTGGCAGCTTCAGAGGTAGCGTCGTCAGACGGGCCGGTCGCAGCTTCAGAGGTAGCGTCGTCAGACGGGCCGGTCGCAGCTTCAGAGGTAGCGTCGTCAGACGGGCCGGTCGCAGCTTCAGAGGTAGCGTCGTCAGACGGGCCGGTCGCAGCTTCAGAGGTAGCGTCGTCAGACGGGCCGGTCGCAGCTTCAGAGGTAGCGTCGTCAGACGGGCCGGTCGCAGCTTCAGAGGTAGCGTCGTCAGACGGGCCGGTCGCAGCTTCAGAGGTAGCGTCGTCAGACGGGCCGGTCGCAGCTTCAGAGGTAGCGTCGTCAGACGGGCCGGTCGCAGCTTCAGAGGTAGCGTCGTCAGACGGGCCGGTCGCAGCTTCAGAGGTAGCGTCGTCAGACGGGCCGGTCGCAGCTTCAGAGGTAGCGTCGTCAGACGGGCCAGTGGCAGCTTCAGAGGTAGCGTCGTCAGAGGACAGGGCATCATTTGCCGTAGAGCTACCGTGGTTTGGAGAAGCTTGGGATTCTACTTCATTAGTCTCGAAATACTCTAGAGAGAAAACATAAAGGAACAGTTGGGTATTCTACAGCAACACAGCTGTTCTACACGGTCTAGGCCAAATTGCCATTAGAATGTTGAGCAACATGAACCCAACACAGATTTAAAAGTATATGTTTCAGGCCGTACCTTCTCTGTCTTGTTTAGCGTCAGACCCTATGGATCGGAGCAAGGCCAGGGCATGCACAATGGAGACGTCATTTGATGACAGCTCTGAAAAACGTAGGTTAAGGTACACAAGCAAAATGACCAAATCAAAGGGTTTGACAACATTATTTAGACAACTGAGTTACTCTATGGTGTTGAATGAGTGTCAAACACAGCAGCACCATAGACACAGTACAAAGCTAGAAGGGTTGTGGAAAGAAACACTTACCTCCAAGTCTCCTCTGCAGAGAGACTTGCTCTAGCTTCTGGGACTTTCCAACAGGGTAACAAGAAACTGAGGAGAAAGTGTTGACAGAAGTTGAGTTGACACAAAATAGCTACATATATTAATAATAGCAGACGACAGATGCGGAACAAACAGTCAAATTTTAATCTCCAACTGATAAAGTTGAGATTATTTCCCAACCAAATCCCTTCAATCCAAATAAAACATTAGTGAACCAACCTTTCACAACCCCCACAGTCAACACAAAGAGCAGCAATTCTCTCACACCTCCCATGATCATGAAAATAGTCTGTGTTATCAACAGGTAATGTCTTCACATGGCCTGTATGAGGCTTATATAGGCCACTAATGACCTTTTACCTGACAAACATGACTTAACGATCAATTAACATGCTTGATTGAGGTGTTACATTCAGATAGAAATAGACCATGTAGAACGTATGTTGGGCAGGAAATCTTTTCTACTCCATATATTGCATTTATATCTGTAATGTTTAACCCTAATGGTCTCAGCTCAGCAGTAGAAAGAAGTAGGCCTAATTATTTTAGGTGTAATCTTCAAAGATATTAGGGGGAAATAAACACTGTACCCAAATCCACTTTTTACAATGCTCCTGGGAAATGGGTAGGCCTCCACCATATAGTCCTTCACAGTTTTACAGCTGTGTTATATTCCTTTATTTACATAGATCACATACATAAATATATATGTTAGCTGTAGGTAGCTTTGGGATAAAATTCCCATATTGTATTGTTACTAACATAAATCATAATATATCATATTTTCCTCATTTGCTCTGTAGGAGGTTCGTCATATGAAGGACATTCAAGTGGATGTGACCCCTAACCTGCAATAGGGGCTCAGTGGGGTGACAGACATCCTGTAACGGATCTCCAAGCTAGTGTCTGAGGACCTGGAGGAGGCTGTGTCTACAGCTGTGGTTCAGGACAAGCATGGTAACCTACCCTAACCTCACTGTATGAAGGATTTCATTGTTATGGATAGTCATCTCCAATCTGTTCAAATGTCACTGTTGTTATTCACACTTGTCTTCCTATTTCCACATAATCTGTCATGGTTCCCCACCTTAACAGGGCATAAAACCAACCTCTCGTTATTGCTCTCTTTATTGCTAATACAACCAAATCCAACAGCGTTCGAGTATCTTAATGCTTTTCTTCTAACCCTGAATGGCAACTTTTTATCCTAGTACAAAAGCATGTCATTTTATCCATCCACACCCACTCTACTGCCGCATGTCCACTGCGGCTGAGACTTTCACCCACTCGTTACAGGTATTAGCAGGTAACCAACCCCACCCGGGTCTTACCCCCTAGGACTTACCCTTTGCAGGTATCAACCTGTTGTGGTTTACCTTCCAGGACTTACCATATACCACAAAGCTACGACCGGTCATAATTACAATGGGACTACTGAATAAGCTCAGGCTTTCTAGGTCCGTACCCAATAATTGGTTCAGCGTACGACTCTCATCTCCCCAAGATGTCAGAATTAGTGATAACAGGTGTAGGAACTGTGCCTACCTTGTTTCTGTTTCACTGATTCAGAATCTCTAGTTCGACTGCAAATCGTGGTGAACCCTGCTCGCAGTGCCAACTGTTAGGTTCTAATTCTCAGAGTAAAAACTCGACGGACACTATGAAAGCTTAAACCAAGTTTATTCTTCCCAGAGGGTCAAGACCACTGCATTAGACAAAAAACATATTCACACAAGCACTGATATTTAATCCTTTCTCCTATGCTGAGTCTACTCCTACACCTCTGAACAGCCAATGCATCTCTGTTGCTAGACAGAACCTTTGTGATATCTGTTCTTCCTCACTTCATCTGACCTGACCGCTACCCCAAAGTGCTCACTCCTCCCCAACTCAAGGCTGTCATGTTGATTGGTACCAGACTGCGTCTGGTAGATTTTTCAACCAGAAATTTGCACAGTGTAGCTCTAACTCCAAAAAGTTTTGGGACACTGTAAAGTCCATGGAGAACAAGAGCACCTCCTCCCAGCTGCCCACTGCATTGAGGCTAGGTAACACGGTCACCACCGATAAATCCATGATAATCGAACATTTCAATAAGCATTTCTCTACGGCTGGCCATGTTTTCTTCCTGGCTACCCCAACTCCGGCCAACAGCTCCGCACACCCCGCAGCTACTTGCCCGAGCCTCCCCAGCTTCTCCTTCACCCAAATCCAGGTAGCAGATGTTCTGAAAGAGCTGCAAAAACTGGACCCGTACAAATCAGCTGGGCTAGACAATCTGGACCCTCTCTTTCTAAAATTATCCGCCGCCATTGTTGCAACCCCCATTACCAGTCTGTTCAACCTCTCTTTCGTATCGTCCGAGATCCCTAAAGATTGGAAAGCTGCCGCGGTCATCCCCCTCTTCAAAGGGGGTGACACTCTAGACCCAAACTGTTATAGACCTATATCCATCCTGCCCTGCCTTTCTAAAGTCTTCGAAAGCCAAGTTAATAAACAGATCACTGACCATTTCGAATCCCACCGTACCTTCTCCGCTGTGCAATCCAGTTTCCGAGCTGGTCATGGGTGCACCTCAGCCACGCTCAAGGTACTAAACGATATCATAACCGCCATCGATAAAAGACAGTACTGTGCAGCCGTCTTCATCGACCTGGCCAAGGCTTTCGACTCTGTCAATCACCGTATTCTTATCGGCAGACTCAACAGTCTTGGTTTCTCAAATGACTGTCTCGCCTGGTTCACCAACTACTTCGCAGACAGAGTTCAGTGTGTCAAATTCGAAGGCCTGTTGTCCGGACCTCTGGCAGTCTCTATGGGAGTACCACAGGGTTCAATTCTCGGGCCGACACTTTTCTCTGTATATATCAACGATGTCACTCTTGCTGCGTGTGATTCCCTGATCCACCTCTACGCAGACGACAGCATTCTGTATACATCTGGCCCTTCTTTGGACACTGTGTTAACTAACCTCCAAACGAGCTTCAATGCCATACAACGCTCCTTCCTGTGGCCTCCAACTGCTCTTAAACGCTAGTGAAACCAAATGCATGCTTTTCAAAATTTCGCTGCCCGCACCCGCCCGCCCAGCATCACTACTCTGGACGGTTTTGACCTAGAATACGTGGACAACTACAAATACCTAGGTGTTTGGCTAGACTGTAAACTCTCCTTCCAGACTCATATCAAACATCTCCAATCCAAAATCAAATCTAGAAACAGCTTTCTATTTCGCAACAAAGCCTCCTTCACTCACGCCGCCAAACTTACCCTAGTAAAACTGACTATCCTACCAATCCTCGACTTTGGCGATGTCATCTACAAAATAGCTTCCAATACTCTACTCAGCAAACTGGATGCAGTCTATCACAGAGCCATCCGTGTTGTTACCAAAGCCCCTTATACCACCCACCACTACGACCTGTATGCTCTTGTCGGCTGGCCCTCGCTACATATTCGTCGCCAGACCCACTGGCTCCAGGTCATCTATAAGTCTATGCTAGGTAAAGCTCCGCCTTATCTCAGCTCACTGGTCACGATAATAACACCCACCCGTAGCACGCGCTCCAGCAGGTATATCTCACTGGTTATCCCCAAAGCCAACACCTCTTTTGGCCGCCTTTCCTTCCAGTTCTCTGCTGCCAGTGACTGGAACGAATTGCAAAAATCGCTGAAGCTGGAGACTTACATTTCACTCACTAACTTTAAATATCAGCTATCTGAGCAGCTAACCGATCACTGCAGCTATATGTTGTGACGTTGTATTAGTTAATGTGACGACTGTTGCTCATCGAATGATTACAAGTTTCTAATTACGTGATTAACTGAATCAAGTAATTATTAACTCATTAACCTGGGGCACCATGGGAAAACTAGTTTTTATTGAGTTTCTATTTCCCAAATTAACTCAAAGAATATCAGAATATCGATTTTACCACAGCCGCTAATTAACCAGTTGCCTCTACCAATCTCGTTCTGAACGTCGTATAGCCCGGGATTCTGCACGGACCCGGGTCTCACTAATGAATTCGCACCACACCAATCTTAGTTGAATGTTTATTTACTAAAAAGCTAAATTGATGATAAAAGATACACACACACAAAAACACATTCTAGGCTATTGATTAGAACTTAGTATAACGGGCCAACACACTAGGGCGCGTGTTACCCAAAATGGGGATTTAAAAGAGAGAGAAAGAGAGAAAGTACACGAGATAAATATACATTTGGGGGAAATTGTCAGCTATGCTCATTCTAACCCTAGCCTTGCCCCAAACTGCCGCTGTTATGAGTCAGAATATAATGATGTAATTACTTGTGGAAGGTCTCCGTGGATTTTCCCGCGTGGACCGTTCAAGCTGCTCAATGACGCACTGCTCCTGCGCACCTCTCTAGGTGTCCTCACGATGTCCGTGTCCTTTGGCTTACTGGCCTGTTCACTTGTCCTTGCTCTGGAAGGGGTCTTCGGAGGACAGATAGCTCTGTAGCTCAGAGCTCACAGCGTAAAGATGAAAGAGGGTAGATACCACGATTCGATGGGGAGTGGAGGCTAGGTGGTTCGGCTTGAATTCACCCGCTTAGACACCGCTACTCATCCGTAGCTTGGGTAGAAAAAGATTTCTTTGTCTTCAAACTTGTTGCGTTTTGGGTTCGTTGACCTTTTAGACCTTTGGCTGCAGCTCGGGTCACTTAGTCTAATCTGTTAATTCTGCACTCACAGGTTTTATACCCTCGGGTCAGAAGTGGGCGTAACCGCCTTCAGGGCAATTCTCTGGGCGTACCAAGTTTAAAGGGCAAGGTATAGATTTGAATCAAATCCAATTTTAGACAACTAACTTCACATTTCATCTTTACCGAAACATTCTCTTTGATTTGGACATTTTCCACACAACGTACAATGTATAAACATCAAGCATATACGAGGAAAACTCTTAACGTTACAATGTTTTCATAATAACGTCATCTATTAACCTTTAATAACAAAACAAAAATGACATACATTTTGATATTCCATCTATCATCATGACCACCATTGTAGTTGACGGAAACCATTGTTCCAAAGTCCCTTTATTGCATGTTTAAAGTTCTGAGGCTGGTTCTCCACATAGTGAGAGGGAATATTTTCTGTGGCCTCAGAATTACCATGGGTGTGAGGGGTCATAAAACCCCCACATCTTCAGACCCCTAGATCTCTCCTCATCTGTTGGGGTTGAGAGATAATCTGTAGGGTTGTGGTCTCCTGTAACCTGACCTGATGTCACGTTCCTGACCTGTTTTCTGTTGTTTTGTATGTGTTTAGTTGGTCAGGGCGTGAGTTGGGGTGGGTAGTCTATGTTATGTGTTTTCTATGTTGGGTTAATGTGTTGCCTGGTATGGTTCTCAATTAGAGGCAGGTGTTTGACGTTTCCTCTGATTGAGAACCATATTAAGGTAGGTTGTTCTCACTGTTTGTTTGTGGGTGATTGTTCCTGTGTCTGTGTATTCCACATGGGACTGTTTCGTTTGTTCGTTCGTTTTAGGTAGTCTGTTCCTGTTCGTGCGTTCTTCGTCTATATGTAAGTTCGTTTGTTTCAGGTCTGTTGCCTTCGTTTATTGTTTTGTAGTTTGTTCTAGTGTTCATTTTAGTGTTTCGTCTTTCATTTAATAAATCAGTATGTATTCATCACCCGCTGCGCCTTGGTCCGTTCATTCACCACAACACAAACGTTACAGAATCACCCACCAAACCCGGATCAAGCAGCGGGTTAACGGGCAGCAGCGACAGCAGCAGTAGTTCAAGGAGGAATGGACATGGGAGGAGATTCTGGACGGAGAAGGACCCTGGGCAGAGCCAGAGGAGTGTCGCCGCCCAAAAGCGGAGCTGGAGGCATCTAAAGCGGAGAGGCGGCATTATGAGGCGCTAGCAAGGCAGAGCGGCTGGAAGCTCGAGAGGCTCACCCAAAAATTTCTTGGGGGGGGCTAAAAGGGAGTGTGGCGAAGTCAGGTAGGAGACCTGCGCATACTCCCTGTACTTACCGTGGAGAGCGAGAGTACGGGCAGACACCGTGTTACGCAGTAGAGCGCATGGTGTCTCCTGTACGTGTGCATAGCCACGGGTGCGGTACATACCAGCTCCTCGTATCGGCCGGGCTAGATTGAGCATTGAGCCAAGTGCCATGAAGCCGGCTCTACATATCTGGCCTCCAGTACGTCTCCTCGGGCCGGCTTACATGGTACCAGCCTTACGCATGGTGTCCCCGGTTTGCCTACATAGCCCGGTGCGGGTTATTCCACCTCCCCGCACTGGTCGGGCGACGGGGAGCATACAACCAGGTAAGGTTGGGCAGGCTCAGTGCTCAAGGGAGCCAGTACGCCTGCACGGTCCGGTATTTCCGGCGCCACCTCCCCGCTCCAGCCCGGTACCACCAGTGCCTACACCACGCACCAGGTTTCCTGTGCGTCTCCAGAGCCCTGTTCCTCCTCCACGCACTCTCCCTGTGGTGCGTGTCTCCAGCTCAGTGCCTCCAGTTCCGGCACCACGCATCAAGCCTCCTGTGCGTCTCCAGAGCCCTGTACGCACTGTTCCTTCTCCCCGTACTCGCCATAAGGTGCGTGCCCTCAGCCCGGTACCACCAGTGCCGGTACCACGCACCAGGCCTATAGTGCGCTTTGAGAGTCCAGTGTGCCCTGTTCCTGCTCCCCGCACTAGCCTTGAGGTGCGTGTCTCCAGTCCGGTACCACCAGTTCCGGCACCACGCACCAGGCCTACTGTGCGCCTCAGCAGGTCAGAGTCGGCCGTCTGCCCAACGCCGCCTGCACTGCTCGTCTGTCCAGCGCCGTCTGAGCTGCCTGCCTGCCCAGCGCCGTCTGAGCCATCCGTCTGCCCAACGCCGCCTGCACTGCTCGTCTGCCCAACGCCGCCTGCACTGCTCGTCTGCCCAGCACCGTCTGAGCCATCTGTCTGCCCAGCGCCGTCTGAGCCATCCGTCTGCCCAGCACCGTCTGAGCCATCTGTCTGCCCAGCGCCGTCTGAGCCATCTGTCTGCCCAGCGCCGTCTGAGCCATCCGTCTGCCCAGCGCCGTCTGAGCCATCCGTCTGCCCAGCGCCGTCTGAGCCATCCGTCTGCCCAGCACCGTCTGAGCCATCCGTCTGCCCAGCGCCGTCTGAGCCATCCGTCTGCCCAGCGCCGTCTGAGCCATCCGTCTGCCACGAGCCATTAGAGCCGCCCGTCTGTCCCGAGCCATTAGAGCCGTCCGTCAGTCAGGAGCCGCTAGAGCCGTCCGTCAGTCAGGAGCTGCCAGAGCCGCCAGCCAGTCAGGAGCTGCCAGAGCCGCCAGCCAGCCAGTCAGGAGCTGCCAGAGCCGCCAGCCAGTCAGGAGCTGCCAGAGCCGCCAGCCAGTCAGGAGCTGCCAGAGCCGCCAGCCAGTCAGGAGCTGCCAGAGCCGCCAGCCAGTCAGGAGCTGCCAGAGCCGCCAGCCAGTCAGGAGCTGCCAGAGCTGCCCTACAGTCATGAGCTGCCTTACAGTCATGAGCTGCCCTACAGTCATGAGCTGCCCTCCAGTCATGAGCTGCCCTACAGTCATGAGCTGCCCTACAGTCATGAGCTGCCCTCCAGTCATGAGCTGCCCTCCAGTCATGAGCTGCCCTCCAGTCATGAGCTGCCCTCCAGTCATGAGCTGCCCTTCAGTCCGGAGCTGCCACTCAGTCCGGAGCTGCCACTCAGTCCGGAGCTGCCACTCAGTCCGGAGCTGCCACTCAGTCCGGAGCTGCCATTCAGTCCGGAGCTGCCATTAGTCCAGAGTTGTCCCTCTGTCCTAAGCTACCTCTCTGTCCGGAGCGATCTCTCTGTCCGGAGCTACCTCTCTGTCCTGAGCTACCTCTCTGTCCTGAGCTACCTCTCTGTTCTGAGCTACCTCTCTGTTCTGAGCTACCTCTCTGTCCTGAGCTACCTCTCTGTCCTGAGTTGTCTCCTCTATTTAGGAGGGGCCTTGGTGAGGGTTCTTGGACCATGGTCGGGGGCGAGGGTCGCCACTCAAGGGACGCTAAGGAGGGGGACAAAGACAATGGTGGAGTGGTGTCCTCGTCCACCGCCGGAGCCGCCACCGCGGACAGATGCCCACCCAGACCCTCCCCTTGAGTTTTAGGGGTGCGCCCGGAATTCGCACCTTGAGGGGGGGGTTCTGTCACATTCCTGACCTGTTTTCTGTTGTTTTGTATGTGTTTAGTTGGTCAGGGCGTGAGTTGGGGTGGGTAGTCTATGTTATGTGTTTTCTATGTTGGGTTGATGTGTTGCCTGGTATGGTTCTCAATTAGAGGCAGGTGTTTGACGTTTCCTCTGATTGAGAACCATATTAAGGTAGGTTGTTCTCACTGTTTGTTTGTGGGTGATTGTTCCTGTGTCTGTGTATTCCACATGGGACTGTTTCGTTTGTTCGTTCGTTTTAGGTAGTCTGTTCCTGTTCGTGCGTTCTTCGTCTATATGTAAGTTCGTTTGTTTCAGGTCTGTTGCCTTCGTTTATTGTTTTGTAGTTTGTTCTAGTGTTCATTTTAGTGTTTCGTCTTTCATTTAATAAATCAGTATGTATTCATCACCCGCTGCGCCTTGGTCCGTTCATTCACCACAAGACGAACGTTACACCTGATCAGGACAGTCATGACATATACATAGTTCATCTGTAAATAGCCCACCCCAATCTACCCACCTCATCCCCATATTGTTTTTATTTACTTTTCTGCTCTTTTGCACACCAGTATCACTACTTGCACATCATCATCTGCTCATAATCATCTGCTCATCTATCACTCCAGTGTTAGTCTGCAAAATGTTTCTTACTTTGAAACTATGGCCTATTTATTGCCTTACCTCCTCACGCCATTTGCACACCTGTATAGACTTTCTTTTTTTCTATTGTGTTATTGACTGTACGCTTGTTTATTCCATGTGTAACTCTGTGTTGTTGTTTGTGTCGCACTGCTTTGCTTTATCTTGGCCAGGTCGCAGTTGTAAATGAGAACTTGTTCTCAACTAGCTTACCTGGTTAAATAAAGGTGAAATAAACAAAAAATCCCAGAGGATCCCAGATGGCTAACAATAACATATCCTGACATAATGTAAACGTTATACACTGCTCAAAAAAATAAAGGGAACACTTAAACACAATGTAACTCCAAGTCAATCACACTTCTGTGAAATCAAACTGTCCACTTAGGAAGCAACACTGATTGACAATAAATTTCACATGCTGTTGTGCAAATGGAATAGACAAAAGGTGGAAATTATAGGCAATTAGCAAGACACCCCCAATATGGCCTGCTGGAGGTCATTTTGCAGGGCTCTGGCAGTGCTCCTCCTTGCACAAAGGCGGAGGTAGCAGTCCTGCTGCTGGGTTGTTGCCCTCCTACGGCCTCCTCCACGTCTCCTGATGTACTGGCCTGTCTCCTGGTAGCGCCTCCATGCTCTGGACACTACGCTGACAGACACAGCAAACCTTCTTTCCACAGCTCGCATTGATGTGCCATCCTGGATGAGCTGCACTACCTGAGCCACTTGTGTGGGTTGTAGACTCCGTCTCATGCTACCACTAGAGTGAAAGCACCGCCAGCATTCAAAAGTGACCAAAACATCAGCCAGGAAAGCCAGGAAGCATAGGAACTGAGAAGTGGTCTGTGGTCACCACCTGCAGAATCACTCCTTTATTGGGGGTGTCTTGCTAATTGCCTATAATTTCCACCTTTTGTCTATTCCATTTGCAAAACAGCATGTGAAATTTATTGTCAGTGTTGCTTCCTAAGTGGACAGTTTGATTTCACAGAAGTGTGATTGACTTGGAGTTACATTGTGTTTAAGTGTTCCCTTTATTTTTTTGAGCAGTGTACATTAAGCTCTGTGACATGAATTAGTATATTTCATATTCTCAGAACCCAACAGTAGGTTTTAAGGTGTGGCTGCATGTTTGTCGTGGACGCATTGTCACTCTTGATGTTCTTTTTCCAGATTGCAAGTGAAACACCTTTAGATGCAAGTGCCAGTTGGTAACTTTCTCACACTTGCTTTTTTAAGGTATGGATGCAACACCCCAGTATGTCTGCAGGGGCTGGTCACAGATTTACCATGTTTCACATGCTAGACTAACCTTCCAAGTAAATATGTTACAAGTCTGAACTGGCTGTCCTTGTCTTTCCTCAACTAATTGAAACCTCAGGGACAGACATGCTAAACGACTTTGATGTCAGAGCTCCCATCAGCCCTCTACACCTCACTGTGAGTAAAGCCTACCTGCTCCTGTAGGGGTCTCCATATGACAAATGGCACCCTATTTATTACACTACTTTTGACCAGATCCTTATAGGCCCTGATCAAAAGTAGTTAGCACCCTATTCCCTATAGTTATCTGGGATGCAGGCATGGTGTTGATTTTCCACAGGAAGTTGACTGTCCAGAGAGACTCACACCAAATTCCTATCTATTCCTGATTAGTGTGAAATACATGCATATTCTACACAGTGATGATTTCCTTATTTTGCCATTTGAGTTAATCAACCTCCAGGTTTGTTTCTCAATCCCATGCTTGGCAGGGACCTGAGATGTTGATGCTGTGCGGGAGCAAAAATTGGCTCCCGATTGAAAGACTCTGGTCTACTAGAGGTCTAGCACTGTATATCTAGTCAGGCGTACCACGGCCACCACCATGCTATGGAGGTCCTGGTTCAGTCTGCTGGATCTAGACGTGAGGGACAGCCTGAATTTAACCTGAAAGTTTGGATTAGAACTGGGATATGAAGACCAACCGCCAAAACGATGTGCTAATGATACGAGAGCTGGTTTTACATGTAAGTATTAATTAATAGGAAACCAAGTCAGTTACGAGAGAAGACTAGTAGACACCCAGCAGAGTCATTTAAATGCAAGTTGACAACCGTGAAATTAGTTAGCACTGACACCATTAACCCCGATTCTAGCAACAGCCTCATATGTACAAATCCCAAACACTCAGTTCCACAACCATCAAGTTTAAATGAACTAGAACCCATTCCACATCATGTGATGCTACTAGCATAATTTGACCAAATGTAGCTTAAGTCAATTGGTAATTTAAGCACAGGGGTCAAAGTAGACATATTGCTGATGCCAAAGATTGTTATAATGCAAAATAAATGTTGACATTACCCCAGTCAGGTCATAGACCTCAACTCAAAGTAGGAACCGTCAAAACAATACTGAGGACACAAGTATTACAGTTAGCGTTTAATTGAGCCAAAACAAGAAAATGCAGTTACACACACAACCTGGACTAGAGTACCCATGAACTCTTGCATGGACCCCGAGCACCATGTCCCACGTCAGATATCCATGTTTGTGGTCAACGGGGGCTCAGATGCAGAAGTCAACAGTTCCTCAATGGCATGGTCAGACGGGCCGGTCGCAGCTGCCGAGGTAGCGTCGGTTGAGTTGAGTTGACACAAAATAGCTACATATATTAATAGCAGATGACTAATGCGGAACAAACAGACAGTCAAATTTTAATCTCCAACTGATAAAGTTGAGATTATTTCCCAAACAAATCCCTTCAATCCAAATAAAACATTAGTGAACCAACCTTTCACAACTCCCACAGTCACCACAAAGAGCAGCAATTCTCTCACACCTCCCATGATCATGAAAATAGTCTGTGTTATCAACAGGTAATGTCTTCACATGGCCTGTATGAGGCTTATATAGGCCACTAATGACCGTTTACCTGACAAACATGACTTAACGATCAATTAACATGCTTGATTGAGGTGTTACATTCAGATAGAAATAGACCATGTAGAACGTATGTTGGGCAGGCAATCTTTTCTACTCCATATATTGCATTTATATCTGTAATGTTTAACCCTAATGGTCTCAGCTCAGCAGTAGAAAGAAGTAGGCCTAATTATTTTAGGTGTAATCTTCAAAGATATTAGGGGGAAGGAAACACTGTACCCAAATCCACTTTTTACAATGCTCCTGGGAAATGGGTAGGCCTCCACCATATAGTCCTCACAGTTTTACAGCTGTGTTATATTCCTTTATTTACATAGATCACATACATAAATATATATGTTAGCTGTAGGTAGCTTTGGGATAAAATTCCCATATTGTATTGTTACTAACATAAATCATAATATATCATATTTTCCTCATTTGCTCTGTAGGAGGTTCGTCATATGAAGGACATTCAAGTGGATGTGACCCCTAACCTGCAATAGGGGCTCAGTGGGGTGACAGACATCCTGTAACGGATCTCCAAGCTAGTGTCTGAGGACCTGAAGGAGGCTGTGTCTACAGCTGTGGTTCAGGACAAGCATGGTAACCTACCCTAACCTCACTGTATGAAGGATTTCATTGTTATGGATAGTCATCTCCAATCTGTTCAAATATCACTGTTGTTGATAACACACATTACCAAAATGATTCACACTTGTCTTCCTATTTCCACATAATCTGTCATGGTTCCCCACCTTAACAGGGCATAAAACCAACCTCTATTTATTGCTCTCTTTATTGCTAATACAACCAAATCCAACAGCGTTCGAGTATCTTAATGCTTTTCTTCTAACCCTGAATGGCAACTTTTTATCCTAGTACACAAGCATGTCATTTTATCCATCCACACCCACTCTACTGCCGCATGTCCACTGCGGCTGAGACTTTCACCCACTCGTTACAGGTATTAGCAGGTAACCAACCCCACCCGGGTCTTACCCCCTAGGACTTACCCTTTGCAGGTATCAACCTGTTGTGGTTTACCTTCCAGGACTTACCATATACCACAAAGCTACGACCGGTCATAATTACAATGGGACTACTGAATAAGCTCAGGCTTTCTAGTTCCGTACCCTATAATTGGTTCAGCGTACGACTCTCATCTCCCCAAGTTGTCAGAATTAGTGATAACAGGTGTAGGAACTGTGCCTACCTTGTTTCTGTTTCACTGATTCAGAATCTCTAGTTCGACTGCAAATCGTGGTGAACCCTGCTCGCAGTGCCAACTGTTAGGTTCTAATTCTCAGAGTAAAAACTCGACGGACACTATGAAAGCTTAAACCAAGTTTATTCTTCCCAGAGGGTCAAGACAGCTGCATTAGACAAAAAACATATTCACACAAGCACTGATATTTAATCCTTTCTCCTATGCTGAGTCTACTCCTACACCTCTGAACAGTCAATGCATCTCTGTTGCTAGACAGAACCTTTGTGATATCTGTTCTTCCTCACTTCATCTGACCTGACCGCTACCCCAAAGTGCTCACTCCTCCCCAACTCAAGGCTGTCATGTTGATTGGTACCAGACTGCGTCTGGTAGATTTTTCAACCAGAAATTTGCACAGTGTAGCTCTAACTCCAAAAAGTTTTGGGACACTGTAAAGTCCATGGAGAACAAGAGCACCTCCTCCCAGCTGCCCACTGCATTGAGGCTAGGTAACACGTTCACCACCGATAAATCCATGATAATCGAACATTTCAATAAGCATTTCTCTACGGCTGGCCATGTTTTCTTCCTGGCTACCCCAACTCCGGCCAACAGCTCCGCACACCCCGCAGCTACTTGCCCGAGCCTCCCCAGCTTCTCCTTCACCCAAATCCAGGTAGCAGATGTTCTGAAAGAGCTGCAAAAACTGGACCCGTACAAATCAGCTGGGCTAGACAATCTGGACCCTCTCTTTCTAAAATTATCCGCCGCCATTGTTGCAACCCCTATTACCAGTCTGTTCAACCTCTCTTTCGTATCGTCCAAGATCCCTAAAGATTGGAAAGCTGCCGCGGTCATCCCCCTCTTCAAAGGGGATGACACTCTAGACCCAAACTGTTATAGACCTATATCCATCCTGCCCTGCCTTTCTAAAGTCTTCGAAAGCCAAGTTAATAAACAGATCACTGACCATTTCGAATCCCACCGTACCTTCTCCGCTGTGCAATCCAGTTTCCGAGCTGGTCATGGGTGCACCTCAGCCACGCTCAAGGTACTAAACGATATCATAACCGCCATCGAAAAAAGACAGTACTGTGCAGCCGTCTTCATCGACCTGGCCAAGGCTTTTGACTCTGTCAATCACCGTATTCTTATCGGCAGACTCAACAGCCTTGGTTTCTCAAATGACTGTCTCGCCTGGTTCACCAACTACTTCGCAGACAGAGTTCAGTGTGTCAAATTGGAAGGCCTGTTGTCCGGACCTCTGGCAGTCTCTATGGGGGTACCACAGGGTTCAATTCTCAAGCCGACTCTTTTCTCTGTATACATCAATGATGTCGCTCTTGCTGCTGGTGAGTCTCTGATCCACCTCTACGCAGACGACACTATTCTGTATACTTCTGGCCCTTCTTTTGACACTGTGTTAACAACCCTCCAGGCGAGCTTCAATGCCATACAACTCTCCTTCCGTGGTCTCCAACTGCTCTTAAATACAAGTAAAACTAAATGCATGCTCTTCAACCGATCGCTGCCTGCACCTGCCCGCCTGTCCAACATCACTACTCTGGACGGCTCTGACTTAGAATATGTGGACAACTACAAATACCTAGGTGTCTGGTTAGACTGTAAACTCTCCTTCCAGACTCACATCAAACATCTCCAATCCAAAGTTAAATCTAGAATTGGCTTCCTATTCCGCAACAAAGCATCCTTCACTCATGCTGCCAAACATACCCTTGTAAAACTGACCATCCTACCAATCCTCGACTTCGGTGATGTCATTTACAAAATAGCCTCCAAAACCCTACTCAATAAATTGGATGCAGTCTATCACAGTGCCATCCGTTTTGTCACCAAAGCCCCATATACTACCCACCACTGCGACCTGTACACTCTCGTTGGCTGGCCCTCGCTTCATACTCGTCGCCAAACCCACTGGCTCCAGGTCATCTACAAGACCCTGCTAGGTAAAGTCCCCCCTTATCTCAGCTCGCTGGTCACCATAGCAGCACCCACCTGTAGCACGCGCTCCAGCAGGTATATCTCTCTGGTCACCCCCAAAACCAATTCTTCCTTTGGCCGCCTCTCCTTCCAGTTCTCTGCTGCCAATGACTGGAACGAACTACAAAAATCTCTGAAACTGGAAACACTTATCTCCCTCACTAGCTTTAAGCACCAGCTGTCAGAGCAGCTCATAGATTACTGTACCTGTACATAGCCCAAACAACTACCTCTTTACCTACTGTATTTATTTATTTATTTTGCTCCTTTGCACCCCATTATTTCTATCTCTACTTTGCACTTTCTTCCACTGCAAACCAACCATTCCAGTGTTTTTTTTTTACTTGCTATATTGTATTTACTTCGCCACCATGGCCTTTTTTACATTTTTATTTATTTATATATATATTTTGTTTGCCTTCACCTCCCTTATCTCACCTCACTTGCTCACATTGTATATAGACTTATTTTTCACTGTATTATTGACTGTATGTTTGTTTTACTCCATGTGTAACTATGTGTTGTTGTATGTGTCGAACTGCTTTGCTTTATCTTGGCCAGGTCGCAATTGTAAATGAGAACGTGTTCTCAATTTGCCTACCTGGTTAAATAAAGGTGAAATAAAATAAATAAATAAAAGATACAATGATACGATGTCTATCTAAGTATATGGTTACGGAGAATAGTCCCATATGAGATGGTTAGGTCACGTCATCCCCTTTCGTGTTGTCGTCGTGGCAACAGGTCGGGAACAGCTCCTGAGTGAAGGCGAGGCATGCAGCCGTGTCTGCCCGTCTCCGTAGTTCGTCAGTTTTCCAGCCTCGTAGTCCAGCAGCATTCTAATGCGGGAGTGGTGACAGTGGCCAGCCACCGCTTCCAGGTGTAACAGTATAACTTTAGTCCGTCCCCTCGCCCCGACCCGGGCGCGAACCAGGGACCCTCTGCACACATCAACAACAGTCACCCACGAAGCATCGTTACCCATCGCTCCACAAAAGCCTCGGCCCTTGCAGAGCAAGGGGAACCACTACTTCAACGTTTCAGAGCAAGTGACGTCACCGACTGAAAGGCTGCTAGCGCGCACCACCGCTACCTAGCTAGCCATTTCACATCGGTTACACAGGCACCCATTGTGCCAGGTGCTCAGCTGGCGCTCATCCAGCTGGAGGCTCTAGGGAAGATCGTTCATTCCCACCATACACCGTTTCCCCTTTTCCTTCCTGGGGATGCCCTCGTACGTTCTCCTGGGAGAGGAGCAGGTGATCGTTGGCCGTGCAAGGGTCAAAGGTCAGGGTGCAGCGGTCTGAGGAGGAGGGCGAAGGGAACATGTGAGAAGACAATTAGGTGTACATAATATCTATGATAGTTTTATGTTAAAGTAAGGAACAACCACAAACATTCGCTGAGGTCCTGCTTCCCAGCTAGGTTACATGGAGCAGCTGGACTGGGGATCACAGCCAGGATGGTGCACTTATCCTGGGCTGAACCTACTGAAGTGGGTTGGGGGAGGGGAAGAGAAGAGAAGAGAAGGGAGATTGGTGGAGAGACACAGAGACATATTTTAAAAGATTGGAGGTTACTATCCCTAACAATAAAATCCTTCATACATTGAGGTTAGGTTACCATGCTTGTCCTGCCCCACAGCTGTAGACACAGCCTCCTACAGGTCCTCAGACACTAGCTGGAGATCCCTTACAGGATGTCTGTCACCCCACTGAGCCCCTCCTACAGTTTAGGGGTCACACCCACTTGAATGTCCTTCATATGACGAACCTCCTACAGAGCAAATGAGGAAAATATGATATATTATGATTTATGTTAGTAACAATACAATATGGGAATTTTATCCCAAAGCTACCTACAGCTAACATATATATTTATGTATGTGATCTATGTAAATAAAGGAATATAACACAGCTGTAAAACTGTGAGGACTATATGGTGGAGGCCTACCCATTTCCCAGGAGCATTGTAAAAAGTGGATTTGGGTACAGTGTTTATTTCCCCCTAATATCTTTGAAGATTACACCTAAAATAATTAGGCCTACTTCTTTTTACTGCTGATCTGAGACCATTAGGGTTAAACATTACAGATATAAATGCAATATATGGAGTAGAAAAGATTGCCTGCCCACCAAAGAATCAACATACGTTCTACATGGTCTATTTCTATCTGAATGTAACACCTCAATCAAGCATGTTAATTGATCGTTAAGTCATGTTTGTCAGGTAAAAGGTCATTAGTGGCCTATATAAGCCTCATACAGGCCATGGGAAGACATTACCTGTTGATAACACAGACTATTTTCATGATCATGGGAGGTGTGAGAGAATTGCTGCTCTTTGTGTTGACTGTGGGGGTTGTCAAAGGTTGGTTCACTAATTTGGGTTGAATGGATTTGTTTGGGAAATATGCCTAACTTTATAAGTTGGAGATTCAAATTTGACTTTCTCTTTCTTCTGCATTGGTCATCTTGTATTCTTCACCACTAATAATATATGTAGCTATTTTGTGTCAACTCAACTTCTGTCAACACTTTCTCCTCAGTTTCTTGTTACCCTGTTGGAAAGTCCCAGAAGCAAGATCAAGTCTCTCTGCAGAGGAGACTTGGAGGTAAGTGTTTCTTTCCACAACCCTTCTAGCTTTGTACTGTGTCTATGGTGCTGCTGTGTTTGACACTCATTCAACACCATAGAGTAACTCAGTTGTCTAAATAATGTTGTCAAACCCTTTGATTTGGTCATTTTGCTTGTGTACCTTAACCTACGTTTTTCAGAGCTGTCATCAAATGACGTCTCCATTGTGCATGCCCTGGCCTTGCTCCGATCCATAGGGTCTGACGCAAAACAAGACAGAGAAGGTACGGCCTGAAACATATACTTTTAAATCTGTGTTGGGTTCATGTTGCTCAACATTCGAATGGCAATTTGGCCTAGACCGTGTAGAACAGCTGTGTTGCTGTAGAATACCCAACTGTTCCTTTTTGTTTTCTCTCTAGAGTATTTTGAGACTAATGAAGTAGAATCCCAAGCTTCTCCAAACCATGGTAGCTCTCCGGCAAATGATGCCCTGTCCTCTGACGACGCTACCTCTGAAGCTGCCACTGGCCCGTCTGACGACGCTACCTCTGAAGCTGCCACTGGCCCGTCTGACGACGCTACCTCTGAAGCTGCCACTGGCCCGTCTGACGACGCTACCTCTGAAGCTGCCACTGGCCCGTCTGACGACGCTACCTCTGAAGCTGCCACCGGCCCGTCTGACGACGCTACCTCTGAAGCTGCCACCGGCCCGTCTGACGACGCTACCTCTGAAGCTGCCACCGGCCCGTCTGACGACGCTACCTCTGAAGCTGCCACCGGCCCGTCTGACGACGCTACCTCTGAAGCTGCCACCGGCCCGTCTGACGACGCTACCTCTGAAGCTGCCACCGGCCCGTCTGACGACGCTACCTCTGAAGCTGCCACCGGCCCGTCTGACGACGCTACCTCTGAAGCTGCCACCGGCCCGTCTGACGACGCTACCTCTGAAGCTGCCACCGGCCCGTCTGACGACGCTACCTCTGAAGCTGCCACCGGCCCGTCTGACGACGCTACCTCTGAAGCTGCCACCGGCCCGTCTGACGACGCTACCTCTGAAGCTGCCACCGGCCCGTCTGACGACGCTACCTCTGAAGCTGCCACCGGCCCGTCTGACGACGCTACCTCTGAAGCTGCCACCGGCCCGTCTGACGACGCTACCTCTGAAGCTGCCACCGGCCCGTCTGACGACGCTACCTCTGAAGCTGCCACCGGCCCGTCTGACGACGCTACCTCTGAAGCTGCCACCGGCCCGTCTGACGACGCTACCTCTGAAGCTGCCACCGGCCCGTCTGACGACGCTACCTCTGAAGCTGCCACCGGCCCGTCTGACGACGCTACCTCTGAAGCTGCCACCGGCCCGTCTGACGACGCTACCTCTGAAGCTGCCACCGGCCCGTCTGACGACGCTACCTCTGAAGCTGCCACCGGCCCGTCTGACGACGCTACCTCTGAAGCTGCCACCGGCCCGTCTGACGACGCTACCTCTGAAGCTGCCACCGGCCCGTCTGACGACGCTACCTCTGAAGCTGCCACCGGCCCGTCTGACGACGCTACCTCTGAAGCTGCCACCGGCCCGTCTGACGACGCTACCTCTGAAGCTGCCACCGGCCCGTCTGACGACGCTACCTCTGAAGCTGCCACCGGCCCGTCTGACGACGCTACCTCTGAAGCTGCCACCGGCCCGTCTGACGACGCTACCTCTGAAGCTGCCACCGGCCCGTCTGACGACGCTACCTCTGAAGCTGCCACCGGCCCGTCTGACGACGCTACCTCTGAAGCTGCCACCGGCCCGTCTGACGACGCTACCTCTGAAGCTGCCACCGGCCCGTCTGACGACGCTACCTCTGAAGCTGCCACCGGCCCGTCTGACGACGCTACCTCTGAAGCTGCCACCGGCCCGTCTGACGACGCTACCTCTGAAGCTGCCACCGGCCCGTCTGACGACGCTACCTCTGAAGCTGCCACCGGCCCGTCTGACGACGCTACCTCTGAAGCTGCCACCGGCCCGTCTGACGACGCTACCTCTGAAGCTGCCACCGGCCCGTCTGACGACGCTACCTCTGAAGCTGCCACCGGCCCGTCTGACGACGCTACCTCTGAAGCTGCCACCGGCCCGTCTGACGACGCTACCTCTGAAGCTGCCACCGGCCCGTCTGACGACGCTACCTCTGAAGCTGCCACCGGCCCGTCTGACGACGCTACCTCTGAAGCTGCCACCGGCCCGTCTGACGACGCTACCTCTGAAGCTGCCACCGGCCCGTCTGACGACGCTACCTCGGCAGCTGCCACCGGCCCGTCTGACGACGCTACCTCGGCAGCTGCCACCGGCCCGTCTGACGACGCAGCTGCGACCGGCCCGTCTGACGACGCAGCTGCGACCGGCCCGTCTGACGACGCAGCTGCGACCGGCCCGTCTGACGACGCAGCTGCGACCGGCCCGTCTGACGACGCAGCTGCGACCGGCCCGTCTGACGACGCAGCTGCGACCGGCCCGTCTGACGACGCAGCTGCGACCGGCCCGTCTGACGACGCAGCTGCGACCGGCCCGTCTGACGACGCAGCTGCGACCGGCCCGTCTGACGACGCAGCTGCGACCGGCCCGTCTGACGACGCAGCTGCGACCGGCCCGTCTGACGACGCAGCTGCGACCGGCCCGTCTGACGACGCAGCTGCGACCGGCCCGTCTGACGACGCAGCTGCGACCGGCCCGTCTGACGACGCAGCTGCGACCGGCCCGTCTGACGACGCAGCTGCGACCGGCCCGTCTGACGACGCAGCTGCGACCGGCCCGTCTGACCATGCCATTGAGGAACTGTTGACTTCTGCATCTCAGCCCCCGTTGACCACAAACATGGATATCTGATGTGGGACATGGTGCTCGGGGTCCATGCAAGAGTTCATGGGTATTCTAGTCCAGGTTGTGTGTGTAACTGCATTTTCTTGTTTTGGCTCAATTAAACGTTAACTGTAATACTTGTGTCCTCAGTATTGTTTTGACGGTTCCTACTTGGAGTTGAGGTCTATGACCTGACATGAGTAACTGGTGATGGCAACATTTATTTTGCATTATAACCATGCTTTGGCATCAGTAATATGTTTACTTTGACCCCTGTGCTTAAATCACCATTTGCCTTAAGCTACATTTGGTCAAATTATGCTAGTAGCTTCACATGATGTGGAATGAGTTCTCTTTCATTTAAACTTGATGGTTGTGGAACTGAGTGTTTGGGGTTGGTACATATGAGGCTGCTAGAATTGGGGTTAATGGTGTCAGTGCTAACTAATATCACGGTTGTCAACTTGCATTTAAATGACTCTGCTGGGTGTCTTCTCTCGTAACTGACTTAGTTTCCTATTAGTGAATGCTTACATATAAAACCAGCTCTCGTATCATTAGCCCATCGTTTTGGCAGTGTCTTCATATCCCAGTGCCAATCCAAACTTTCAGGTTTAAATAAGTCAATGCTCACCTGTCTTAGCTGGCAGGTTGCTATCAGGTCCAGGCTCTCCCAGAGTTGCTTGTAGCGCCGCTAACCTAGGGTTTGAGGGCAGGAACAGTTTGACCAGGATTTCCCACCCACTCCGATTTACATGGGATAAACCATTGGAAGAAACCGGTAAATTTCCATGAGAAGCTTGAGGAAGTCTGTTCATACAGGCCTTCTCTAGCCGCATGATGAACGCTCAGGGTGTGCGTCGTAGCAAACCGTAATTAGTCGCCATGAATTCAAAAAGCACGTACACGCAACCTTTAAATGCAGTTAATACAGCAACAAAATTGGCTCCAACGTTTGAGCTACCGGTAGGTATCTGCTGTAATTCAAACATTTCTGTGGCAATGCTTTACTCATTTATGCCAACCAAATCCAGATAGCAAATGTTCTGAAAGAGCTGCAAAACCTGGACCCATACAAATCAGCTGGGCTTGACAATCTAGACCCTCTATTTCTGAAACTATCCGCCGCCATTGTCGCAACCCCTATTACCAGCCTGTTTCACATCTCTTTCATATCGTCTGAGATCCCCAAGGATTGGAAAGCTGCCGCGGTCATCCCCCTCTTCAAAGGGGGAGACACCCTGGACCTAAACTGTTACAGACCTATATCCATCCTGCCCTGCCTATCTAAGGTCTTCGAAAGCCAAGTCAATTAACAGATCACTGACCATCTCGAATTCCACTGTACCTTCTCCACTGTGCAATCTGGTTTCTGAGCCGGTTTACGGGTGCACCTCAGCCACGCTCAAGGTACTAAACGATATAACCGCCATCGATAAAAGACAGTACTGTGCAGCCGTCTTCATCGACCTGGCCAAGGCTTTCGACTGTCAATCACCATATTCTTATCGGCAGACTTGGTAGCCTCGGTTTTTCTGATGACTGCCTTGCCTGGTTCACCAACTACTTTGCAGACAGAGCTCAGTGTGTCAAATCGGAGGGCATGTTGTCTGGTCCTCTGGCAGTCTCTTTGGGGGTACCACAGGGTTCAATTCTCAGGCTGACTCTTTTCTCTGTATATATCAATGATGTTGCTCTTGCTGCGGGCGATTCCCTGATCCACCTCTACGCAGACGACACCATTCTGTATACTTCTGGCCCTTCCTTGGACACTGTGCTATCTAACCTCCAAACGAGCTTCAATGCCATACACCACTCCTTCCGTGCCCTCCAACTGCTCTTAAATGCTAGTAAAACCAAATGCATGCTTTTCAACCGTTCGCTGCCTGCACCCGCCCGCCCGACTAGCATCACCACCCTGGACGGTTCAGACCTAGAATATGTGGACATCTATAAATACCTAGGTGTCTGGCTAGACTGTAAACTCTCCTTCCAGACTCATATTAAACATCTCCAATCCAAAATCAAATCAAGAATCGGCTTTCTATTTCGCAACAAAGCCTCCTTCACTCACGCCGCCAAACTTACCCTAGTAAAACTGACTATCCTACCGATCCTCGACTTCGGCAATGTCATCTACAAAATAGCTTCCAATACTCTACTCAGCAAACTAGATACAGTTTATCATAGTGCCATCCGTTTTGTTACTAAAACACCTTATACCACCCACCACTGCGACCTGTATGCTTTAGTCGGCTGGCCCTCGCTACATATTCGTCGCCAGACCCGCTGGCTCCAGGTCATCTATAAGTCCATGCTAGGTAAAGCTCCGCCTTATCTCAGTTCACTGGTCACGATAACACCCACCCGTAGCACGCGCTCACTGATCATCCCAAAAGCCAACACCTCATTTGGCCGCCTTTCCTTCCAGTTCTCTGCTGCCTGTGACTGGAACGAATTGCAAAAATCGCTGAAACTGGAGACTTTTATTTCCCTCACCAACTTTAAACATCTGCTATCTGAGCAGCTAACCGATCGCTGCAGCTGTACATAGTCCATCTGTAAACAGCCCACCCAATTTACCTACCTCATCCCCTTACTGTTTTTATTTATTTACTTTTCTGCTCTTTTGCACACCAGTATCTCTACTTGCACATGATCATCTGATGATTTATCACTCCAGTGTTAATCTGCTAAATTGTAATTTTTCGCTCCTATGGCCTATTTATTGCCTACCTCCTCATGCCTTTTGCACACAATGTATATAGACTCATTTTCCCCCCCTACTGTGTTATTGACTTGTTTATTGTTTACTCCATGTGTAACTCTGTGTTGTTGTCTGTTCACACTGCTATGCTTTCTCTTGGCCAGGTCGCAGTTGTAAATGAGAACTTGTTCTCAACTAGCCTACCTGGTTAAATAAAGGTGAAATAAATAAATAAATTCAGCGTGTTTTGAAGCAAGTTAAACCGTTATGGCCTATGCAAATTATTTTGTTTGCTACAGGGTAGGCCTTCCAGGTTATTTTATGTAGCCTAAGTTTGTGTATTGAATGTTATTCTACATTTGTTTGTCTGGGTCTCGAGAATCAGTTACCCTTTCTGACCAAGTCTGTAAAATAATGCGAGAACTGGGGGTATTTTGTCTTGAATAGAAGTAATAACGGAGAAGAATGGCAGGGTCTTGACAAGTTTATTTAATTTGATTATGTAGTCCACGTTTGTGTAGGCTCACGTTTAGTTGATGCTGTGACTAAATGAATATTAACTTGATCATTTACTTTATTGCTGGAGAACAGATGCAATAGGTAGGATTGAGAAGATTTTATGTAAATATAGCCTACCTTAGAATGGCACATGATAAACTGCGGGTTTAGATTCACGTGCAATTGATCAACTGCGGCGCTATCCAGTGGGCTGAATCTCCGCTACAGCGTAACTGTTACATTATAGGAGATTCAGATTTGTTTCCTCTGACAAAATCATCACAATAACCGAAGTTTAAACAGCCACAACCTTCCCAAATTCCCTTGATAGCCAGGTGCAAGGGGAGAGGAAAGGACCGAAATGCATCTTTCAGTGAAGGGTAGGCTACTGTAATAACCTCATTTGACCCGTCGGCCAACAGTGGCTCATAGACCTGTTAAAACTAGGCTACATTAATGAAATAGTGTGGTGACTTTGAGTTGATTAATATGCAACAAATACAAGAACCCATTAGTGTATTTCTCCATGTAGAGTGGTATAATCATGTTGGATTTTATTTGCTGCTTAACACCCTGCATCCCACAGCTGGCTTGCTTCTGAAGCTAAGCAGGGTTGGTAATGGTCAGTCCCTAGATTGGAGACCAGTTGCTGCTGGAAGTGGTGTTGGAGGGCCAGTAGGAGTCACTCTTTCCTCTGGTCTAAAATAATATCCCGGGACAGGTGCTCTCTTTCGGGTGGGACGTTAAACATGTGTCCTGACTCTCTGTGGTCACTAAAGATCCCATGGCACTTATTGTTAGAGTAGGGGTGTTAACCCTGGTGTCCTGGCTAAATTCCCGATCTGGCCCTCATACCATCACGGTCACCTAATCATCCCAAGCTTACTATTGGCTCATTCACTCCCCTCTCCCCTGTAACTATTCCCCAGGTTGTTGCTGGAAATGAGAATGTGTTCTCAGTCAACTTACCTGGTTAAATAAAACATATGCTTCTAAATAGCACTTTCGGTTTGAATGGGAAGCTCGGAAATTTCTTGCAATTTCCTCAGGAAGGAAAATTGGTAGATTCTCTGGAAAAGAATGACCGTCCTCCCTCAGCCATTGGGATGAACTTTGCGGGACCCCCACCCGAGTACTCCTACCAGGTACGGACGAGACATGGAGACAAGTGTTCCTTTAATGTTTTGTACTCGTCTCAATAAAAATGGTTTCATACTAAAGACTAGGTCAGAATACATTTGGACTCCCTCGCGCTTTGTCTTTCCCTCTCAAATCAACTCTTCACTGTGAAATGCTTGCTTACGAGACCACCCCAACGATGCAGAGTACAAAACTATAGAATATATGTATACATACAGTACCGATCAAAAGTTTGGACACACCTACTCATTCAAAGGTTTTTCTTTATTTTGACTATTTTCTACATTGTAAAATAATAGTGAAGAACTCAAAACTATGAAATAACACATATGGAATCATGTAGTACCCCAAAAAAGTGTTAAACATATCAATATATATTTTATTTATATTTAGCCACCCTTTACCTTGTTGACAGCTTTGCACACACTCGGCATTCTCTCGACCAGCTTCATCTGGATTGCTTTTCCAAAAGGACAGATGTCCAGCGGTCTAATGTCCATTGCTCGTGTTTCTTGGCCCAACCAAGTCTCTTCTTCTTATTGGTGTACTTTAGTAGTGGTTTCTTTGCAGAAATTTGACCATGAAGGCCTAATTCACGCTGTCTCCTCTGAACAGTTGATGTTGAGATGTGTCTGTTACTTGAACTTTAGAGCAGAGGTAACTCTGGGTCTAGCGCTTGATGGATTTTGTGACTGCACTTGAAGAAACTTTCAAAGTTTTTGAAATTTTCCTGATTGACTGAACTTCATGTCTTAAAATAATATTAGACTTTCGTTTCTCTTTGCTTATTTGAGCTGTTCTTGCCATAATATGGACTTGGTATTTTACCAAATAGGGCTATCTTCTGTATACCACCCCTACCTTGTCACAAAACAAGTGATTGGCTCAAACGCACTAAGGAAATAAATTCCACAAATTAACTTTGAACAAGGCACACCTGTTAATTGAAATGCATTCCAGGTGAGTACCTCATGAAGCTGATTGAGAGAATGCCAAGAGTGTGCAAAGCTGTCATCAAGGCAAAGGGTGGCTACTTTGAAGAATCTCAAATATAAAATATATTTAGATTTTTTTGGTTACTACAGGATTCCTTATGTGGTATTTCATACTTTTGATGTTCTACAATGTAGAAAATTGTAAAAAAATAAAATAAAGAAACCCTGGAATGAGTAGGTGTGTCCAAACTTTTGACTGGTACTGTATATATTGTAACAGTGTAATAAAATACCCAAGAATAAAGCTATATACAAGGAGTTCCAGTTCCAGATCAGTGTGCAGGGGTACGAGGTATTTGAGGTAGATATGTACAAGGCAGGGTAAAGTGACTAGGCATCAGGATAGATAATAATAAGAGCAAAATAAAGAACAGAGCAGCAGCAGCAAATGAGTGTCAAGGTGTGTGTTTGTTTGTGAGAGTGTGTAATGTGTACGCATGTGTGTTTGGGTTGTGTCGGTTTGTGTGTGTGTGGGTTTTGTGTGGGAGTGTGAATGTAGTGTGTGTGTGTGCATATGGTTTGTATACAGTCTAGTGATTGTGGGTAGGGTCAGAGCAAGACCCTTTAACAGCCCTGTTGATATGGATGGGGACGTGCTCTCCCCTCTTGCTCCTATAGTCCACGATCAGCTCCTTGGTCTTACTGACATTGAGGGAGAGGTTGTCCTCGCACCACAATGCCAAGTCTCTGACCTCTCATCGCCTTTGTGTCGTCAGCAAACTTGATGATGGAGTTGGAGTCGTGTGTGGCCACACAGTCATGGGTGAACAGGGAGTACAAGAGGGGACTAAGCACGCATCCCTGAGGGCCTCCCGTGTTGAAGGTCAGTGTGGCAGAGGTGTTCTTGCCTATCCTCACCACCTGGGGCCGGCCCGTCAGAAAGTCCAGCATCCAGTTGCAGAAGGAAGTCTTCAGTCCCAAGGTCCCGAGCTTGGAGGGGACTATGGTGTTGAACGCTGGGCTGTAGTCTATGAACAGCATTCTCACATAGTTATTTCCCCTCTTAATTGAGATTGCTTCATCTGTGGATCTGTTGGGGAGATATGCAAATTGGAGTGGGTACAGGGTGTCTGGGATGATTGTGTTGATGTGGTCATGACCAGACTTTCAAAGCACAGATGTGAGTGCTACAGACAGGTTACCTTGGAGTTCTTGGGAACACGGACAATGGTAGTCAGCTTGAAATATGTCGGGATTACAGACTGTCCTGTGAGGATCCAAATAGGTCAGATCAGGTTTGCAATGAATGACTTCAACAAGATCCCTTCTTTTTTTAACCTTTATTTAACTAGGCAAGTCAGTTAAGAACAAATTCTTCGTTTCATTGACGGCCTAGGAACAGTAGGTTAACTGCCTTGTTCAGGGGCAGAACGACAGATTTGTACCTTGTCAGCTCGGGGATTCGATCTTGCAACCTTTCGGTTACTAGTCCAACGCTCTAACCACTAGGCTACGCTGCCGCCCCCTCTCACCCGCAGAGGGGGGAGGAGGGAACTGGTGGGGGTTAACAACTGACACCCTTTTGCTTTGTTTCAAGAATACTTTTTCCCGACGAAATTCTAACACGTTCAGAAGCAACTACTGGAATAATATATCTAACATAAAACGTGGGGAATGGTCAGAGGTGATCTAAAGAACACTAATGTTGTTTTGTTAGTTATGTAGTCATTATAAATGTTATAAAGGAAATACTGTAACATGGAAAGTACACCCACTACATATGTGAAGTGTCCCTCCAATGTGTTGTGCATGAAATGGAGAAGAACAACAGTAGAAGACTTGTTGGACGATGACTGTTAAGAATGATGATATGAGAGAGACTTCCGCCAATGGCGAAGCTCTAACAAGACGCATCTGCGTAGTGTCCTCGAACTTTCAAACAGTTTTAAGGCATTTTGACATTGTTAAACTGTTCGTTAATAGTGCGTTGGAAGTTAAAACATTTATTGTATCGCCAAAACAAAATATGCCAAATATGTCAAAGCCTCAGACGAGGCATGGAAAAATGCCCCTCTCTGACAGCCCTTCATCGGCCTCGGCGGATGCTAGCTCAGGAAGAAGCACCAGCATGGTTCAGAATGGAGATGGACAAGGGTATAACAAAAATAAATCCAAGAGACACTTTCTGAACCCCTCAGCAAAATTGATGTACTGGTCGATAAACTCCACGAAGACCATAAAGTCACAAATGGACGAGTGACAAAGTTAGAAAAAGACCATGCTGACCACCAGGCTGCCATCCTGGACGTCCGTGAGGAAGTGGACCAAAAATACAAGAAGTTGGAAGACTCCATCGCTAAACTCGAGGAGAAATTTGATTATTATGAACATTTCCAAAGGCACTCGAATTTGAGACTTCAAGGTTTCCCGGAGGTCGTGGAGGGAAGAGACGCGATCTCCTTTCTACAGGATTCCCAAAATTCTGGATCTACCCCCTCCCGCGCACCCACTGGAGATTGGAGATACTGGAGATACTCGGCCTTGTCTCAGGATAGTAAGTTGGTGGTTGAAGGTATCCCTCTAGTGGTGTGGGGGCTGTGCTTTGGCAAAGTGGGTGGGGTTATATCCTGCCTGTTTGGCCCTGTCCGGGGGTATCGTCGGATGGGGCCACAGTGTTTCCCGACCCCTCCTGTCTCAGCCTCCAGTATTTATGCTGCAGTAGTTTATGTGTCGGGGGGCAAGGGTCAGTCTGTTATATCTGGTGTATTTCTCCTGTCTTATCCGGTGTCCTGTGTGTGAATTTAAGTATGCTCTCTAATTCTCTCTGTTTCTCTCTCTCTCGGAGGAGGACATGCCTCAAGACTACCTGGCCTGATGACTCCTTGCTGTCCCCAGGCCACCTGGCCGTGCTGCTGCTCCAGTCTCAACTGTTCTGCCTGCGGCTATGGAACCCCGACCTGTTCACTGGACGTGCTACCTTGTCCCAGACCTGCTGTTTTCAACTCTCTAGAGACAGCAGAAGCGGTAGAGATACTCTGAATGATCGGCTATGAAAAGCCAAATGACATTTACTCCTGAGGTGCTGACCTGTTTCACCCTCTACAACCACTGTGATTATTATTATCTGACCCTGCTGGTCATCTATGAACATTTGCAGATCTTGCCCATGTTCTGTTATAATCTCCACCCGGCACAGCCAGAAGAGGACTGGCCACCCCTCATAGCCTGGTTCCTCTCTAGGTTTCTTCCTAGGTTTTGGCCTTCCTAGGGAGTTTGTCCTAGCTACCGTGCTTCTACACCTGCATTGCTTGCTGTTTGGGGTTTTAGGCTGGGTTTCTGTACAGCACTTTGTGACATCAGTTGATGTAAGAAGGGCTTTATAAATACATTTGATTGATTGACAGTGATGAGCTTTGAGTGCACTATGGTGTTGAACGCTGAGCTGTAGTCAATGAATAGCATTCTCACATAGGTGTTCCTTTTGTCCAGGTGTGAAAGGGCAGTGTGGAGTGCCATAGAGATTGCATCATCTGTGGATCTGTTGGGGCGGTATGCAAATTGGAGTAGGTTTAGGGTTTCTAGGATAATGGTATTGATGTGAGCCATGACCAGCCTTTCAAAAACACAGACGTGAGTGCTACGGGTCGGTAGTTATTTAGGCAGGTTACCTTAGTCTTCTTGGGCACAGGGACTATGGTGCAATGCTTGAAACATGTTGGTATTACAGACTCAGACAGGGAGAGGTTGAAAATGTCAGTGAAGATGCTTGCCAGTTGGTCAGCGCATGCTCGGGTACACATCCTGGTAATCCGTCTGGCCCTGTGGCCTTGTGAATGTTGACCTGTTTAAAGGTCTTACTCACATCAGCTGCGGAGAATGTGATCACACAGTAGTCCGGAACAGCTGGTGCTCTCATGCATGTTACAGTGTTACTTGCTTCGAAGCGAGCATATAAATAATTTAGCTCGTCTGGTAGGCTCGTGTCACTGGGCTGCTCTCGGCTGTGCTTCCCTTTGTAGTCTGTAATAGTTTGCAAGCCCTGCCACATCCGACCAGCATCGGAGCTGGTGTAGTATGATGTGATCTTTGTCCTGTATTGATGCTTTGCCTGGTTGATGGTTCGTCGGAGGGCATAGAGGGATTTCTTATAAGCTTCCAGGTTAGAGTCCCGCTCCTTGAAAGCGGCAGCTCTACCCTTTTAGCTAAGGTTGGATTTTGCCTGTAATCCATGACTTCTGGTTGGGTTATGTACGTATAGTCACTGTGGGGATGACGTCATCGATGCACTTATTGATGAAGCCAGTGACTGATGTGGTGTAATCGTCAATGCCATCGGAAGAATCCCGGAAAATATTCCAGTCTGTGCTAGCAAAACAGTCCTGTAGTTTAGCATCTGCCTCATCTGACCACTTTTTTATTGATCTAGTCACTGGTGCTTCCTGCTTTAATTGTTGCTTGTAAGCAGGAATTCGGAGGATAGAAATATGGTCAGATTAGCCAAATGGAGAGCGAGGGAGAGCTTTGTATGCATCTTTGAATATGGAGTAAAGGTGGTCCAGAGTTTCTTTTCCTCTGGTTGCACATTTAACATGTTGATAGAGAGAGAGACAATACATTCCTGATCAGGTCACTTGGTTAGGAAAAACCCCTGACCCAACACACTGTGTCCCGACACACTGGGTCCCAACCCACTGGCTCCAACCTCCTGGATCCAACCCTCTGGATCCAATCTCCATCTCTTCATTACTTGGTTATGAAAACCCCCTGGTCCCAACACACTGGTCCCAACCCCCTGGTCCCAACCCCCTGGTCCCAACACACTGGTCCCAACCCCCTGGTCCCAACACACTGGTCCCAACCCCCTGGTCCCAACACACTTGTCCCAACCCACTGGTCCCAACCCCCTGGCCCAACCTCCATCTCTTCATTACTTGGTTATGAAAAAACCCTGGTCCCAACACACTGGTCCCAACCCCCTGGTCCCAACCCACTGGTCCCAACCCACTGATCCAACCTCCATCTCTTCATTACTTGAAGGAAATCATTCTCGAACACACTAGAGCTCTGTCTTTTCGTGGAGTTGTAATTGAACAGTGACTACACAGTTGAATGTGGGGAGGTGTATGTATGCATTGACTCACATCCACCCCAAGGTCCAGGAGGTACTTGACCATGCTGATCATGCCGCTGGAGGCTGCAGAGTGGAGAGGGGTGTAGGCCCTCTTGTCTTTACAGGACACCTCTGATCCATGAGAGGCCAGCAGTTTCACCACCTCAATGTGCCCTATGGGGGGGAAAAGAGAGACAAAGAGAGAAACAGAGATGGAGAGAGAGACAGACAGATGGAGAGAGACAGAGAGATAGGCAGAGATATAGAGGGAGAGAGAGGTTAGTTTACAGTGGTACACAGCACCATTAGCAATACCTACATCGTGTTAGTACAATTGAAAACCTACATCTTATCAACATACTCAGTCCATCATTCTGACATAATAACACACCAGAGGTGGACCATACAGCTGAGCTGTGAGGCTAACACACAGCCAATTCATTCACTCACTGGGATAAGGACATTAGTCAGAATGTATATGTGTGGTCAACTCATTACCCATGTAAGCAGCCCAGTGGATTGCTCGGCGGTCCTTCTTGTCAAAAGCATTAATGTTGGCTCCTCTGGAGAGAAGCAGCATCACCATCTAACAGGAAAAGGAGAGAGAAACAAAACACAGACTGAGGAAAACTAAAGCAAGATCTGCTCAAATCTGGCGTCAAAGCCTCTCTTGAACAAACTCAAGCATACAACTAGGGCTGTGACGGTCATGGGACTTCCGGTGTCGGTGATTGACAAACGGTATGTACACAGTCATCGACATAACTGACAGCCGACGGACGGACGGGGGAAACATTAGCAAAGGAAAACATTAGAGTGTTTAGGCCTAACTGTCTTGCTCATAGCCGTGCGAGTCTCAAGTTAAGGGGAAGCTCATTTTCACCATAAAAAAATATATAAAGCATTCTATGCATCTTCACATTTACAGACTTTTGTAAGATAGCTGACTATTGCTAATGTGATTAGTAAATTGGATAGTCATCATTTAGGCTAATAATATAACTCAATCACTGTTCGCAAAATAACGTCTGTTCAATGCAGCGTGTGGTGGAGTAAGGCTAGGCTAGGCTATGTCAGATATGTTTCTCTTTACAGGATTTTTTCCCCCCTTGTTAAAATATTTTTTATCATGCAATTCTACTACACTTTATATGACTATAGAGATTAGCAGAATCTTTTTCAATATGACTTTAAAGTGGCACTGACCCAGGAATAAAGAAAGTGAATATGCACACTCACCAATGGCAAAAATACTGTTCGCTCAATTAAGTTGAGAATTTTGATAACTAAAAGACAGATTAGTCTTTTCATTGTCTTCTCTTTGAAGCAATAGCCAATTGCTTTCCAAACTATGTTAGCCTGAGATAGTGTTCAGTCTTTCGTGAGATGCACTGTCAGGCTCATGTAAGAAGTCATATTTACACTTGACCACGTCTGTGATCAGTGCAAAAAAAATGGACGTCCTTTAGCTCTGTCCGAACCTCCCCCTTCACCTTGAAAAAGAAAGGTTTGGGAAACCCTGCTTTAACAGGCTAAAACTATTTTAAACCGGTCTTATTTTGAGACTAAGCCTGCTCCAGCCTATAAGAACGAGGAGGAATGTCATAAAGTAAGTAGAACCAGATCATGAACTACAGTACTGTAAATTGACAGATACTGAACAAGGTGCATACGGCTGATGGAAGGAGGCATCTGTTCTTAAATTGCTGGAGCACAGAAAGGATGTGTCCAAAACACATCCTACCTTTCCCAATGATGAGTAAAGGCCGTTTGGCCTACCTTTCCCAATGATGAGTAAAGGCCGCTTGGCCTGCCTTTCCCAATGATGAGTAAAGACCGTTTGGCCTACCTTTCCCAATGATGAGTAAAGGTCGTTTGGCCTACCTTTCCCAATGATGAGTAAAGACCGTTTGGCCTACCTTTCCCAATGATGAGTAAAGACCGTTTGGCCTACCTTTCCCAATGATGAGTAAAGGCCGTTTGGCCTTCCTTTCCCAATGATGAGTAAAGGCCGTTTGGCCTACCTTTCCCAATGATGAGTAAAGGACGTTTGGCCTACCTTTCCCAATGATGAGTAAAGGCCGTTTGGCCTACCTTTCCCAATGATGAGTAAAGACCGTTTGGCCTACCTTTCCCAATGATGAGTAAAGGCCGTTTGGCCTACCTTTCCCAATGATGAGTAAAGGCCGTTTGGCCTACCTTTCCCAATGATGAGTAAAGACCGTTTGGCCTACCTTTCCCAATGATGAGTAAAGGCCGTTTGGCCTACCTTTCCCAATGATGAGTAAAGACCGTTTGGCCTACCTTTCCCAATGATGAGTAAAGGCCGTTTGGCCTACCTTTCCCAATGATGAGTAAAGGTCGTTTGGCCTACCTTTCCCAATGATGAGTAAAGACCGTTTGGCCTACCTTTCCCAATGATGAGTAAAGGTCGTTTGGCCTACCTTTCCCAATGATGAGTAAAGGCCGTTTGGCCTACCTTTCCCAATGATGAGTAAAGGCCGTTTGGCCTACCTTTCCCAATGATGAGTAAAGGCCGTTTGGCCTACCTTTCCCAATGATAAGTAAAGGCCGCTTGGCCTACCTTTCCCAATGATAAGTAAAGGCCGCTTGGCCTACCTTTCCCAATGATAAGTAAAGGCCGTTTGGCCTACCTTTCCCAATGATGAGTAAAGACCGTTTGGCCTACCTTTCCCAATGATAAGTAAAGGCCGCTTGGCCTACCTTTCCCAATGATAAGTAAAGGCCGCTTGGCCTACCTTTCCCAATGATAAGTAAAGGCCGCTTGGCCTACCTTTCCCAATGATGAGTAAAGACCGTTTGGCCTACCTTTCCCAATGATGAGTAAAGGCGTTTGGCCGTTTGGCCTACCTTTCCCAATGATGAGTAAAGACCGTTTGGCCTACCTTTCCCAATGATGAGTAAAGGCCGTTTGACCTACCCTTCCCAATGATGAGTAAAGGCCGTTTGGCCTACCTTTCCCAATGATAAGTAAAGACCGTTTGGCCTACCTTTCCCAATGATAAGTAAAGACCGTTTGGCCTACCTTTCCCAATGATGAGTAAAGGCCGTTTGGCCTACCTTTCCCAATGATGAGTAAAGGCCGTTTGGCCTACCTTTCCCAATGATGAGTAAAGGTCGTTTGGCCTACCTTTCCCAATGATGAGTAAAAGCCGTTTGGCCTACCTTTCCCAATGATGAGTAAAGGTCGTTTGGCCTACCTTTCCCAATGATAAGTAAAGGACGTTTGGCCTACCTTTCCCAATGATGAGTAAACTTGAGTGTATGCATTATAGATATGGGCTTCATAAAAAGTGTTACAAAGTGTTCTCTGTTCATCTTATCCATCCAGGTTTGGCCGGGGTAGGCCGTCATTGTAAATAATAATTTGTTCTTAACTGACTTGCCTAGTTAAATGAAGGTTAAATAAAAATATATGAAGTGCTTCACTATAAATACGTTTGACTATGTGGTTTGAAGTACTTTACCATTATCTTGCACAAACAGTAAGACTACTGTAGACAGAAATCAATGCAGTAATGTTTTATTAAATAAAGGCTCTGATTAAAATAGTAATAAAATCAGGCATTTGGCTAATTCTTCTTCCCAAAAGCTCCTCTGAATGGTTTGGAGACGGCTCTGGAGATAGCTCGTAACACCCTGACTATGAGAGGGCGTTTACGGGACTGGGACTCCTGGGGAGCAGGGGCCAGTGTGGTTGTCAGGTCCTCCTTGGGTGGGGAAGTGGATGGAACCTCTGGAACCTCACACTCAGCATCTGTGATAAGAATATTTCATAATCAGAAAATGAACGTGTGTGTTTGTCTGTCTGTCTGCCTGTCTATCCGTCTGTCTGTCTGCCTGTATCTGTAGTCACTGTTTTAACAAGCTGGCCATAGGGTGATACATCAATATGACATTATCGTTGCTTATCACTTACTCTGTGAAATACGAGTCTGGTAGGCAGCGCATCCTGTTCAGGGTGGCTCTTCGGTTCCCCTTTTGTCTTGAACAGCTGTTGACAAAACACATCAGGACAACTGAGCCTGTGTAAAATATATGGTATGCATCCCTAAATGCACCCTATTGGCTACGTAAGGCACTACTTTTGACAAGGGCCCATAGTGCTCTGGTCAAAAGTAGTGCACTATATAGGGAATAAGGTGCAATTTGGGACACAGACATTGACTCTCTCCCATGTGTATTAGGATTGTATTACAGCGGCCTCACTCAACCTCCTAAAGACAATGACAACAGCATTGTTCTAATGCTGAGAGACATTAGGTTTAGTTTAGTGAATCTGTAGGGTACATTTCAGCCCTGCCTTACAGAGGTCATCTCCAAACACTGAGCCCCCTACCTTCATCCTGATCTTTGGAATCTTGCCAATTTTGGGTAGGAAGCGCCACTTCCTGTTCTTCTTAGTCTCTTCCCCTCTGGCAGAGGGAAGGCGGGCCATGCCGTCAGCCTTTACATCAGCCGGGCTAAGGCCCCTGGCAGGGAATTCCTCAGTAGCATTAAGGTCAGCCACAACGCCATGAGTGATGTCACTTGCGGCATTGCTGGTGTCTAAATAAGAAGAGCAAGCTGGTGTGACTGACCTGGGTACAATAACTGGGAGAAGAGGACGCAACAATGGAAAGCAGTCACTGCGTTCCAAAAGGCATTCTCTTCCCTTTATAGTGCACAACTTTTGAACAGCGCCCATAGGGTCTGGCTCTGGTCAAAAGTAGTGCACTAAACATGGAAGAAGGTGCCATTTTGGACACAACCAGCAAAGTTCACATCATAAAACGCAATGTATTGAGCATCATGTTACAATGAAGTCCTATGCAGATGAAAAGAGGTACTTTCACTTACCACCCTCCATTGCAGACTTGGACAGATCAGTCAGACTGTCCATCACCATGTCTGTCATCAACTTGATGACCTGATGACCTGATCCAAAACCCTGTCAGCAGTGGGTGGCATAGGCCTACCCAAACACTGCCCCAGGAGTCTGCTAACAGAAGTGTGGGCAAAGCTGTAAACGAGCTCTGACGCATCGTCCTTTGACAGCTTCCTCAGTGCTGGATTTGGCAGCGCTGGTTGAGAGAGGCTTCTGTGGCCAGTCATGGATTGAAGCTGGCGTCTTATGGTTATCTCCTGAATGAGACCATGGACCTTTGCGATCAGGTTGCCAGACGCATCTTGAAGGGCTTCAATTGACAGAAGCCTATCCAGATTTTCTTCTGCTGAAGTCATCTCTGGGTCGTCTGTCTTCAATGTGTCCGTTATAGTTTTCACTATGATACCGGTGTCAGATATGTTAATTTCTTGTTGGCTCACAAGCGCTGACTGTGAACCTGTCTTGTACATTGCGTTAGAGGTATGACATTCTGTCCTTGTGATCTCATCGGCAGCGCTCATGTCAGGCAACAGGTCAAGGCTCTCCAGTAGAGAGTCTAACATGTTAGTGGCTATCAGACACTCCTCACTTGCATTCTGCCCAACAGATGAACTCTCAGAGTTGGCCAATCTGCACTTGATCACATTTAGGATCAAGCTGAGTGTCTTCTTTGCAGTTTTGCTAAAGCCTTCTTGGCTGAATGCCACTGTTAGGTCTTGTAGAGCCACAAGAGGTTCACTACTTTCACTCAATCCACAACCATGGAGAGGAGAGGCTCTCTTCAAACTGGTGTCGCTCACAACTGACATACTCCTGGTGGGCAGACTGACATCCTCACTGCATGTGTCAATTACATGGTGGTCTGTGGAGGAGCCACTCGAAGACACAAGGGCTTTAAACCTCTTAGTCAAACTGACTTTTGAAAATGGCTTCTCACTTCTCACAGACGGCGGGCGGCTTCTGTCCTTAAGAAGAGCAGTGTCAGGGGACTTCGAGCATCTGAGTGTCTAGTCCAGGACATCTTTGGCTGTGGTGACTGACACGGGTGGAAAAGACAAAAAGACGTTCAGTCTATCCTTTACTCTGTGGTACATGATTTGAGCAGCAAAAAATGAGTTGTCAAAGACAACTCTGGGATTGAGCTGGGACTGCAGCTTTTTCTCTCCTAGTGGGAAGGAGTCTGCGTCCTCCACTGTGTACTGGGATACACTTTCAAGGTCTTGCATGACCATATTCACTATATCTTCAGTTGTAGAAACCACATGGTGTGAGAAGGTGATGCTAGGCATGCTCTGTGGCAAAGAACAGTTGGCTTCGCTAGCAGCTCTGAGAATGGCCTCACGCACAATCTGTTTGGCCTTAGATCGGAACTCAGCACTGTGAAAGCTCTGGATGGAAATGTTAGAGGTTCTGCTGGCTGCACTACGAGATCGCGTGAGCGTGGCAATCTTGGCTGACGTCACGTCACTCGAAATGGTGAGGTCCTCCAATTTCGAAAGTATCAAGTCCAACTTCTGGTTGAAGTCGAAGGACGCATTTGACGTGTTCTCCCCAACGGAAGCGAAGCGGTCTTCCTTTGAAGTCTCCAACCTCAGCACCGAGATCACCTGTTTGATGACCCCTTTAGTGCAGGTGTCGAGGGTGAGCTGGTGGGCTGAGGCTGAGGACATAGAAGAGGTATTACTGTCTGTCTTCTGTACAGGAGATACCTCCACAGTGGTCTCAGTTACAAGTAGTCCAGTGTCATAGAGCTCAATTTGCACAGGAGTATTTTTTCCCTCAGTGAGAAGGTGAGAGGTGAAAAGCTTCCTCAGTTTGTCCAGGGTTTTGGTATAAATCTTCTGGGAACCTGAACTCACTTCCACCCAGAACATTTTGCGACCTGATTTCGTACGCATGGAGGCCTTATTGACCTCAAATACCTCATGCAGGTCAGAAATAATTCCACCAAATAGATCAGAGGATGCTTCCTCAATATTCTCCGTGGAAACACAGACAGACAGAACTTCCGACAGTTTCCCACAAGTGTCAGTTTTATCCAGCATGCCAGTATATGTCACAGCTGCATCCTGAATGACCTGAGTGATGCATTGCTCAGCTTTGACGATATACTCCTCCACTGGTTGACCATGGAGGATGTCAACTTTATCAGCAGGGAGCACCTTCTGAATACTCACATTCTCCTCTGATGGGCGTGGACTGTTGAAGATAATGCTCTCAGTGACCATGTTAGAGGAGGCGAGAGATGAGTCGAGAAGCAAAGACCTGTATATTATCGAGGTGGACATCTCCGGGTGCTTTATCATAGCAGCCTCCTCCAAAATGGCCGACGGGCCCTGGAGGACGTCAGAGATATCCATGTCCTCAATGGTCTCTACCAGAGACGATAGTAGGTCTCTGGCTGACAGGTTGGTAGGTCTCTGGCTCTCGAGCTCCGTTTTGATTGCTTGACAGACAGTTGCTGCAGCAACAGCAGCGCTACAACACAACTGCTTCAAGGTGGAGTCAGAAATAGATGATGACAGATCTGTCATGGACATGGTGGAGAGTTGACTCTCAAAGACAAAGGGTCTGAGTTTGACAGACACCTGTCTGACCAAGTCCCCAGCAAGAGCTCTCATGTCTATTGCTCCACTAGCTGAGTTGTAGGAGCAGGCACTCTGTGGCCTTGACGGGCTCCTGCTATCCAAAAATCCTGTTATCCCAAAAACCTCAAGTACAAGATCCACAACATCGGATGACACTTCTGTCATTCTGTTGTTGGACAGAAATTGACTTGGATGAATGGTGCCTGCATTCAGAGTCCAGTCGCAAATAGAGTTGTCGGACTGACTCTGGACTAGTGGAACTAGACAGGTTTCACTTGGACCTTGACCAAAGAGTTCTGCCATTTTGAGCAGAACTGATCTTAAGACCTTTGACTTGGAAATGTTCAGCAGTGGGTCGTTGTTGGACAGTCTGGTGGACGGTCTACTAGCCGATCTCTGAACAACTAGGCTTTGTACTTCTGCCGAAATGGCAGTGAGAAAATAGGTCAAGGGGCTGGTCGCTCGCTCCTTGTTTCCTCCGTTGGCTTTAGCCTTGAAGATGCTATCTATGATGATGACTATAACCTGTCCAGCCAGAGGACCCAATATGGCCTCAAGCTCCCTCTCTAACTCAAGGGGAGACTTGTGGCCATGCGCAATATGCTCTATGGCATGGGAATACATCTTAGCAGACACCATGCTTACCATCTCTTGGGCAAACTGCTGACTTGCTGAGATACTACCAGACAGCGGACCTAGAGTTCCCTGACTGAGACTTCGCATTAGCTCAGCCAATCTGGAGTTGAGAAGGTTCATAACCAACTCTACAATACCCATCATAAACCTGGTGTCCGTTGGTATTTTGACAGGTCTGTATTTCTCCCGTCTACTCCAACTGGACGACAGTACGATGTCACTCTGCGACTGGCCGCTCTGGACCATGTTGAAGACAGAATCCTCAGAGATTCCAAACACAGATCTCAGTGGTGCTGAGTGGGGTCTGTGTCTCATCTCTCTATCACCACCCTCAGGTGAGGAGACATATCGCTCTTCATCCTCACTCAGCAAGGAAGTCATGGACCTGCAGAAGGCACAACAGAAATGAATAGTACATGGTAACAAAATACAAAATATGATCCAAGAATTTGGAAGTATCTAAGTAGTATTTCTCACTAAGTGGATCTGGAATGGATATTTGTACCTATAACAAGGGACATGGGAATAATGTTTTTAGAAAGACCTACAAGAAGAGGAGGGGAAAGGGGTAAGTACCTATGAGAGGAGGGGAAAGGGGTAAGTACCTGTGAGAGGAGGGGATAGGGGTAGGTACCTGTGAAAGGAGGGGCTAGGGGTAGGTACCTGTGAAAAGAGGGGCTAGGGGTAGGTACCTGTGAGAGGAGGGGATAGGGGTAGGTACCTGTGAGAGGAGGGGATAGGGGTAGCTACCTGTGAGAGTAGGGAAAAGGGGTAGCTACCTGTGAGAGGAGGGAAAAGGGGTAGGTACCTGTGAGAGGGAAAGGGGGTAGGTACCTGTGAGAGGAGGGGATAGGGGTAGGTACCTATGAGAGGAGGGGATAGGGGTAGCTACCTGTGAGAGTAGGGAAAAGGGGTAGCTACCTGTGAGAGGAGGGAAAAGGGGTAGGTACCTGTGAGAGGAGGGAAAAGGGGTAGGTACCTGTGAGAGGAGGGAAAGGGGGTAGGTACCTGTGAGAGGAGGGGATAGGGGTAAGTACCTATGAGAGGAGGGGATAGGGGTAAGTACCTATGAGAGGAGGGGATAGGGTTAGGTACCTATGAGAGGAGGGGATAGGGGTAGGTACCTATGAGAGGAGGGGATAGGGGTAAGTACCTATGAGAGGAGGGGATAGGGTTAGGTACCTGTGAGAGGAGGGGATAGGGTTAGGTACCTGTGAGAGGAGGGGATAGGGTTAGGTACCTATGAGAGGAGGGGATAGGGGTAAGTACCTATGAGAGGAGGGGATAGGGGTAAGTACCTATGAGAGGAGGGGATAGGGGTAGGTACCTATGAGAGGAGGGGATAGGGGTAAGTACCTATGAGAGGAGGGGATAGGGGTAAGTACCTATGAGAGGAGGGGATAGGGGTAGGTACCTATGAGAGGAGGGGATAGGGGTAAGTACCTATGAGAGGAGGGGATAGGGGTAAGTACCTATGAGAGGTGGGGATAGGGGTAAGTACCTATGAGAGGAGGGGATAGGGGTAAGTACCTGTGAGAGGAGGGGATAGGGGTAGGTACCTGTGAGAGGAGGGGATAGGGGTAGGTACCTATGAGAGGAGGGGATAGGGTTAGGTACCTATGAGAGGAGGGGATAGGGGTAGGTACCTATGAGAGGAGGGGATAGGGGTAAGTACCTATGAGAGGAGGGGATAGGGTTAGGTACCTGTGAGAGGAGGGGATAGGGTTAGGTACCTGTGAGAGGAGGGGATAGGGTTAGGTACCTATGAGAGGAGGGGATAGGGGTAAGTACCTATGAGAGGAGGGGATAGGGGTAAGTACCTATGAGAGGAGGGGATAGGGGTAGGTACCTATGAGAGGAGGGGATAGGGGTAAGTACCTATGAGAGGAGGGGATAGGGGTAAGTACCTATGAGAGGAGGGGATAGGGGTAGGTACCTGTGAGAGGAGGGGATAGGGGTAAGTACCTATGAGAGGAGGGGATAGGGTTAGGTACCTATGAGAGGAGGGGATAGGGGTAAGTACCTATGAGAGAAGATGATAGGGGTAAGTACCTATGAGAGGAGGGGATAGGGGTAGGTACCTGTGAGAGGAGGGGATAGGGTTAGGTACCTATGAGAGGAGGGGATAGGGGTAAGTACCTATGAGAGAAGATGATAGGGGTAAGTACCTATGAGAGGAGGGGATAGGGGTAGGTACCTGTGAGAGGAGGGGATAGGGTTAGGTACCTATGAGAGGAGGGGATAGGGGTAAGTACCTATGAGAGGAGGGGATAGGGTTAGGTACCTATGAGAGGAGGGGATAGGGGTAAGTACCTATGAGAGGAGGGGATAGGGTTAGGTACCTGTGAGAGGAGGGGATAGGGTTAGGTACCTATGAGAGGAGGGGATAGGGTTAGGTACCTATGAGAGGAGGGGATAGGGTTAGGTACCTATGAAAGGAGGGGATAGGGGTAGGTACCTGTGAGAGGGGATAGGGTTAGGTACCTATGAGAGAAGGGGATAGGGGTAAGTACCTATGAGAGGAGGGGATAGGGTTAGGTACCTATGAGAGGAGGGGATAGGGTTAGGTACCTATGAGAGGAGGGGATAGGGGTAGGTACCTATGAGAGGAGGGGATAGGGTTAGGTACCTATGAGAGGAGGGGATAGGGGTAAGTACCTATGAGAGGAGGGGATAGGGGTAAGTACCTATGAGAGGAGGGGATAGGGGTAAGTACCTATGAGAGGAGGGGATAGGGTTAGGTACCTATGAGAGGAGGGGATAGGGGTAAGTACCTATGAGAGGAGGGGATAGGGTTAGGTACCTATGAGAGGAGGGGATAGGGTTAGGTACCTATGAGAGGAGGGGATAGGGTTAGGTACCTATGAGAGGAGGGGATAGGGGTAGGTACCTATGAGAGGAGGGGATAGGGTAGTACCTATGAGAGGAGGGGATAGGGGTAAGTACCTATGAGAGGAGGGGATAGGGGTAAGTACCTGTGAGAGGAGGGGATAGGGGTAGGTACCTATGAGAGGAGGGGATAGGGTTAGGTACCTATGAGAGGAGGGGATAGGGGTAGGTACCTATGAGAGGAGGGGATAGGGGTAAGTACCTATGAGAGGAGGGGATAGGGTTAGGTACCTGTGAGAGGAGGGGATAGGGTTAGGTACCTGTGAGAGGAGGGGATAGGGTTAGGTACCTATGAGAGGAGGGGATAGGGGTAAGTACCTATGAGAGGAGGGGATAGGGGTAAGTACCTATGAGAGGAGGGGATAGGGGTAGGTACCTATGAGAGGAGGGGATAGGGGTAAGTACCTATGAGAGGAGGGGATAGGGGTAAGTACCTATGAGAGGAGGGGATAGGGGTAGGTACCTGTGAGAGGAGGGGATAGGGGTAAGTACCTATGAGAGGAGGGGATAGGGTTAGGTACCTATGAGAGGAGGGGATAGGGGTAAGTACCTATGAGAGAAGATGATAGGGGTAAGTACCTATGAGAGGAGGGGATAGGGTAGGTACCTGTGAGAGGAGGGGATAGGGTAAGTACCTATGAGAGGAGGGGATAGGGGTAAGTACCTATGAGAGAGGGGATAGGGTAGGTACTTGAGAGGAGGGGATAGGGTAAGTACCTATGAGAGGAGGGGATAGGGTAAGGTACCTATGAGAGGAGGGGATAGGGGTAGGTACCTATGAGAGGAGGGGATAGGGGTAAGTACCTATGAGAGGAGGGGATAGGGTTAGGTACCTATGAGAGGAGGGGATAGGGGTAAGGTACCTATGAGAGGAGGGGATAGGGTTAGGTACCTATGAGAGGAGGGGATAGGGGTAAGTACCTATGAGAGGAGGGGATAGGGTTAGGTACCTATGAGAGGAGGGGATAGGGTTAGGTACCTATGAGAGGAGGGGATAGGGTTAGGTACCTATGAGAGGAGGGATAGGGTTAGGTACCTATGAGAGGGGATAGGGTAAGTACCTATGAGAGGAGGGATAGGGTAGGTACCTATGAGAGAAGGGGATAGGGGTAAGTACCTATGAGAGGAGGGGATAGGGTTAGGTACCTATGAGAGGAGGGGATAGGGTTAGGTACCTATGAGAGGAGGGGATAGGGGTAGGTACCTATGAGAGGAGGGGATAGGGTTAGGTACCTATGAGAGGAGGGGATAGGGGTAAGTACCTATGAGAGGACGGGATAGGGGTAAGTACCTATGAGAGGAGGGGATAGGGGTAAGTACCTATGAGAGGAGGGGATAGGGTTAGGTACCTATGAGAGGAGGGGATAGGGGTAAGTACCTATGAGAGGAGGGGATAGGGTTAGGTACCTATGAGAGGAGGGGATAGGGTTAGGTACCTATGAGAGGAGGGGATAGGGTTAGGTACCTATGAGAGGAGGGGATAGGGGTAGGTACCTATGAGAGGAGGGGATAGGGGTAAGTACCTATGAGAGGAGGGGATAGGGGTAAGTACCTGTGAGAGGAGGGGATAGGGGTAGGTACCTATGAGAGGAGGGGATAGGGGTAGGTACCTATGAGAGGAGGGGATAGGGGTAAGTACCTATGAGAGGAGGGGATAGGGGTAAGTACCTATGAGAGGAGGGGATAGGGGTAGGTACCTATGAGAGGAGGGGATAGGGGTAAGTACCTATGAGAGGAGGGGATAGGGGTAAGTACCTATGAGAGGAGGGGATAGGGGTAGGTACCTATGAGAGGAGGGGATAGGGGTAAGTACCTATGAGAGGAGGGGATAGGGGTAAGTACCTATGAGAGGAGGGGATAGGGGTAAGTACCTATGAGAGGAGGGGATAGGGGTAAGTACCTATGAGAGGAGGGGATAGGGTTAGGTACCTATGAGAGGAGGGGATAGGGGTAAGTACCTATGAGAGGAGGGGATAGGGGTAAGTACCTATGAGAGGAGGGGATAGGGGTAGGTACCTATGAGAGGAGGGAATAGGGGTAAGTACCTATGAGAGGAGGGGATAGGGTTAGGTACCTATGAGAGGAGGGGATAGGGGTAAGTACCTATGAGAGGAGGGGATAGGGTTAGGTACCTATGAGAGGAGGGGATAGGGGTAAGTACCTATGAGAGGAGGGGATAGGGGTAAGTACCTATGAGAGGAGGGGATAGGGTTAGGTACCTATGAGAGGAGGGGATAGGGGTAAGTACCTATGAGAGGAGGGGATAGGGTTAGGTACCTGTGAGAGGAGGGGAAAGGGGTAGGTACCTGTGAGAGGAGGGGATAGGGGTAGGTGCCTATGAGAGGAGGGGATAGGGGTAGGTACCTATGAGAGGAGGTGATAGGGGTAAGTACCTATGAGAGGAGGGGATAGGGGTAAGTACCTGTGAGAGGAGGGGAAAGGGGTGGGAGTTCGTGTGCTGCAAGTGGTTCTAGAACTGGTGCGCCTACTGGGTCCTCCACTAAAGCTGAATCTGACGCTGCGGCCAAGAGAGGTCCCTTCTCTTGCCTCATTACTTCCTGATCCAGAAGAGCTTGACGAATCAGAGAGCTCTATCTGCATGGTGAGGTCAAGGGCGGGAATGACCACAGTGGATGTAGACTCCATCACCCAATTTGTGATATCCATGCACCTGGCACTAAACTCATGTCTGCTCATCTGAAATGTTGAAAGACCATACAGAGTTAGTTTGTTAACGGAGCTGCACTGCTGCACCATGTGTTTACTCAAGCTAGTCAATTAAAGCAGTGGTTCAGGATGTTCCCCAATGCTGGAAAGGGGGGCCTGAGTGAAAAAGTTTGGGAACCTCTAAATTAAAGGTCCTGCACGATTTCCACCAATAAGAGTTTGGAATGTTTGGTCCATCTTACCAACATGAACTACTTTAGAAGTGACTATAACTCACCCCGGCACGCATATTCTCACTCAGCAGATTCCAATGGCTGAAAAGTAAATAAATAAAGGTACACAATTAAACTACATGACATTACCTCTATTCTCTTAGATTACGTTATGGATGGACCTCTACGGAACTAGGCCACATCCAAACATCCCTGATTGGTCATTTGGTCAGTTGAGTCCCTTGTATTTGCCCGAGACTCATCACCTCCTTCTCAAAACCCATTGGACGAGAAGGTCAAAAGGGAGGGCTTTCTCATCCAATGGGTTTTGAGAAGGAGGCGAGAAGAGAGGACGTGAGGAGTATGCAATTGAGATTGTCCCTATGGGTGCGTCCCAAATGGCCCCTATTCCTTAAATACTGAACTATTGTTGACCAAGGCTCTAATAGGGAACATATCTAGGGGATGCATGGGGAAGCCAAAGAGAAACTTACCCATCCTTCATGTCCTGCACAAAGGTGTGTAGGTCTGGGTAGCTTCTCTTTCCCCTGCTGAGGGTGAGGCTGGTCTGGGAGGCTGCAGCCTTGCGGGTCACGCTAGTGAAGGTCACCACTGCAGCCTGATGGGGACGACAGAAAGCAGACTTAGGCTGGAATTCAATCAAATTCGCCATAGCACTGTTAATGCAATGTCTGTTTACGAACTACTGTCTGCATGCACAAACAGAAATGTACACACACACTGTTATCTGGAAGCATTTACCTTTGCCACTCGTTCAGTCTCCTGGGATTGAGATGTCCCGGCTGTTTGTAGATCATCACTCTCCTGCATCACACTCTCTCCTTCGACCTCCAGTGTCAGAGTTGATGTGGCTGTCTTCAGATCAACCTGCTTCAACTCACTCTCACCTTTGGCCTCCTAGATTAGAAGACCTTTACTAGCTCAAGCTTTGAAAATTAATTTGTCATTTTAATCTTCAATGCGTCATTAAAACACAAAACATCATACCTCCTGTGACTGAGATGGGATGACAACGGCCTCGTCCAACTCACTCTCTCCTTCAACCTCCTGTGACTGAGGTGGGATGACAACGGCCTCGTCCAACTCAATCTCTCCTTCAACCTTCTGTGACTGAGATGGGATGACAACGGCATCGTCCAACTCACACTCTCCTTCAACCTCCTGTGACTGAGGTGGGATGACAACAGCATCGTCCAACTCAATCTCTCCTTCAACCTTCTGTGACTGAGACGTGCCATCTGTCTTCAGATCAGCCTCCTGCATCTCAATCTCTCCTTCAGCCTCTAGTGACAGAGTTTGGATATCTGTCTCTAGAACAGCCTCTTCCAACGTGGTCTGTCTCTCAACCTCTCTGTGATCTTTATCAGATCTAGATACAGAAAAAGGAATCTCTCTAAGGTCACTATAATGTGCTATAATGTGAGTGTGAGGATGTGTTCCAATTATAGAATTAGAATCATAGAAGTAGAATGAATCATTCTAGAATTAGAATAGAATCACTCGAATTATATGGTTCCAATACTCTGAGATGACTCGGCCTATCCAGAGGTATATACAGTATTTAGAGAATTTGGCAAACTTTTAGAAAGGACTCCATGTTAGCGCCTTTGAGCCTTTCATTTACCCAATAAGTCAATTATAAAATAGATGTTCAGTTACATATTATTGTTTAAAATGTCAATATTGCGCATGGGGAGCCAGCTCTCATATGGATATCTTTGATTATACTGTGTCATATAATGTATACATATTGATGTAAATGCAACATAATGCAGATAGATGTCCCATCTCTCTAAATACATGGCTTTGGGCCTACCTCTCCATAGGACCTTTGACCTACTACAGAATCTGTATTTGTAGACCTATGTGATCCTGTAACCAGTCACAAATGTGTCATTAGTGTAAATCACTTACCTGTCTTCCTTCATAACATCACCGTCATTGATGGGGTCATCCAGGTCTATGAGGGTGAGGTCATTCCCACTGACCTCTGACTCCTGAAAGACAGCACAAAGTCATGTTTGGATGTCACCTACTGTGTCGCCTTTAGCCGTGTTGAAAACAACTGGGAACTCTCTGACTTCCGACTTCAGTGTGTTCAAGACAACCGGGTGGAAAAAACTAACTCCGACAGGGAAAAATCGTTTTCAACAGTCATCCAACTTGGATTTCCAAGTCAGAAGCAGCGCGGCTTGGCGTGTGATGTTTCGGAGGACTCCTGACTCGACCTTTACCTCTCCCGAGCCCATTGGGAAGTTGCAGTGATGAGACTAGATCGTAACTACCAATTGGATATCACAAAAAAATGACAAAAAATTTAAATTAAATAAAGTCGGAAACTCTGGCATCTTTTTAGAGCTCCAACTTTCCGACCTAAAGACCATGGAAGTCATGATTTGACCAAGATCACTTGCCTTGAAAGCACCATTAACCCAACACTCATTGTCACATCATAATGCATCATATGCATAGAAATAGAATCACCAGAACATCATGTCAGGTGTACAGTTCAGTTTACCAGTCAAATTGCCATGGTCAGAGGCTCTATCCTTTCTAGTGATTCTATTTCTACGGTCACATCATAATGCATCATATCTATGCTTGTGTCCGAAATAGCACCCTATTTCCAATATAGTGCACTTCTTTTGGCCGGAGCCCTATAGAGTGCCACAGTAATGAGTCAAAATCCCCATAAAACCTAGTAGTCAAACAGGGAAATGGTTCCAATCGTTTTCCCACCATACATTTTTCCCATAGTGGATTTTAGAAACACTTAAAATAAGGGCTGTGTTTCAGGTAGGCTTACCATTTTGATAACTGTGTAAATCTCTCTAGGACAAGGTGACTTTTGTCAATATATTCGCCTGTATTTACCCCCCCAAAATGAAATGCTAATTAGCTGCTAATGTGGCTATCATAAAGAATTTCAAATGCCACGATGATCATGCTGATCGAGGCAAAGGTAAGAATCTCTTGACTAACTATCTAATGTTAGCTAAATGTAGTAATTAATAAATTGGCTACATTTCTTTAAATGGACAATTCTGTGAACTGTTTAGTGCAAGTTTTAAATTGACACAATACCTGTTAGCAAAGGTGTCAGCTAGAAATTACGTTTAGGAGCTTGCAGGGATTTGTAGTTTTGCATGTCTACTTTGATGCTAATTAGACATTTCGAATCTGAGAGTAAATAGAGCCAAATGTATTGCTAAAAGTCACCTTGTCCATGAGAGCTTTACATGGTTATAAAAATGTCACACCACGGTAAACCCACATGAAACACAGCCCTTGTTTTATGTGTTTCTAAAATCGCCTATGGGAAAAATTAATGGTGGAAAAACGATTGGAACCATTTCCCTCCCTGTTTGACCGCTAGGTTTTATGGGTATTATGACACCTCCACTGTGGGGCTATATAGACGGGTTGGTTGTTTAGCAACAACACTGGCAAGTAACTGTGGGTAAAATAGACAGGGTAAATAGACAGGGTTTGCTTAGAATGTTGACAACATGTAAACTATATTTAGTCTCTAAATGTTAATTGCAAACAAATACATTTGCATAATGAGCACTTGCTAGCTGAGGTTTAGAGTCATAACAAGATACACGCATTCCGGCCATTGATGAGCACGCATGTTTTTCGTGACGTCAGCCAACCAGTGTATGTATCTTGGTCAAAAGTAGTGCACTAGCCTACATAGGGAACAGGGTGCCATTTAGGACGGAAATGTGAAGGTGGTGTCATAATAACCTTTGACCCTAGTCCCCCATTTGACCCACAACAGATTCTACTGTACCTTTAGCCAACTCTCATGACTCCCCGGCCATAGACTTTGTAGTTTGATATTACAGAATGAATAGCACATAATTTTATTTATTTAACAATATTTAATCCACAGTAATTAATATAAATGGGGATTTAAAAATAATTATAAACTGGGTGGATCGAGACCTGAATGCTGATTGGCTGAAAGCCATGGTATATCAGACTGTATACCATGGGCATGACAAAACGTGTATTTTTTACTGCTCTAATTATGTTGGTAACCAGTTATAATAAATAGCAATAAGGCACCTCGGGGATTCGTGATATATGGCCAATATACCACATGGCTACGGGCTGTGTCCTAGCACTTCGGGTTGCGTCGGGCGTAAGAACAGCCCCTAGCCGTGGTATATTGACCATATACCACAACCCCTTGGGCCTTATTGCTTAAATAACATGCCTACCTTGAACTCTTTATTCTCCATGTCCTTGCAAAATCAGTACATTTCCTTGCCAAAATGAACGCTCCTCCAGCACTAGCGAGAATCACTGAACTGCTCCCGCGGTTTCTCATCAGTTTCAACGTGTATCAGTGATGACGTAACAATGCTGTACAGATTTGACGCACTTCCAATCTCGTGCTGATGCAACGCTCTGTGCGGTTGTAAATTCACGCATGGAAATACTGCGAGTTGTAAACAAATGTAGGCTACTATTGCCTTTAAAAATGTAATGTTGTGGACGCAATGCAAAATAAAATAGAATATATAACCCACACCGATAACCCAGAGTTCATCATTAAATAACATTTATTACTCATAAAATATACAGCAAACTTCAGATACTGAAAGAATTCATGGGAGTTTTGAATTCAGTCACTATTTCATATGTACGTGCTAGTTTCATCCGTTTAAAAGAATGATAATGACACGAACAAACCTGTGAACCTCTTGTTGCTGATTTGGTGAACATAGCAAATGTATTGCACATATTTCCAGTTAAAATGATTTTCAAAAAGAGACAAAAACTGGGATTTGAACATGCAATCACATACAAGGATTGAGTGGTTTCATTTTTTGAAGAAGTTAAAGCAAGCAAAACCTGTTAAAAAACATTGATTATAAGACCAAAGACAAATAATATAGATATTTATTTTCCAACAGAAGAAAATCTAATTGCTGCTGTCCTACCATTGGTTTACAGTGTTTCTCCTCTCCAAGGGAGACATGTTTTCCACCTCACATGCCTCGGGATAGTATCAGTGCTTTTCACAAACGTTGTAGTACTTAGTGTGCATCATTGTTTTCGCTCATACAGCTGCCCCTACTCTTCTAACCACCCCTCAGTAACTAACGAAGGCATAAAATTATGACATAAATATCACAAGAAAGAACACATGAATTAATCATTTACTTTCTAAAATACTTTCTAGAGGCCAAAGGACAGGTAGGTTTAATAACACAAATGTAATATGTCCCATCAAAAAGTCCTGTTGCTCACATACCGGTATGCAAAACCAGCATCCTAAATGGCACCCTATTTCCTTTAGAGTGCACTGCTTTTGACCAGACCACTATGGGCCCTGTTCAACAGTAGTGTACTATTCAGTATAGGGAATAGGGTTCCATTTGGGATCATGAAATCTGTCTTAGTGTGCGGATAAACATGACAATCACTCTCATGAAACTTAAATGAAACATCACTCCTTATGTCTTTTCTCAGCCCAAACACTCAGCCCAATATCTACAGTCAAAACAGGTTTTGAAAATGCTTCTTCCACATCTTTTGGTCCCTGTCTGTTTTGCTCTCAGTGAAGTGCTACTATCCCCTTGGACTACAGGTTATTGCCATCATAAGGTGTCTGTCTGTTGGCCGGACACTTTCTACCGTTTAGGACCTTTGTGGGTAAAGGTAAAGATGGGGTATAGAAGCAGCAGTTCCTCTGAAGTCCAGTATCTGCTGGAAGGACACCTGGTGGTACGAGAGGATGAGTGTGGGCCAGCCAGCCTGTTGTTCCTCCCCCTCTCCCTCCCCCCTTTTCTCTCTCTCTCAGTCTGAGGGACTTTTAAGGCTCCTGTGCGGACTGTCTCGGTTCGTGCCCTCCCGAAGCTGGCTGTGGTGATTTAAGACACGCTATATTTATGTGTGTATTTGTTTGTGGCCTCGGGCTCACTTCGCTGTCCCTCTGTCCAGTACGTACCGTTGTAGCAGGCCCAGTGTAGTGGCGTGTAGCCCTGGTTGTCTGTGATGACGGGGAGGGTCCACACTGACTGGGCGGTGTGTAGGAGCCACCCCAGCACCACGATGTGTCCGGACGTCGCCACCAGGTGGACAGGGCTCCGCCCCTTACCTTTCCGAACCAGGAAGCTGGCGCTGTGCTGCACTCCTCGTGACCCGTCACCGCCTAGGAGGAAGGGAGGGGAGACAAGAATGGATTTGAATAATTCATAATCTATTAAATAATAAGGAATCATAATAGGTATATTTGGGCATAATTTATATTCCATGCTAGATCCCACACCAAAGCCATCCCTAGTAGTTCAATGGCCCCATCCCTAGATCAGAACAAGCCTCCCCCTCTCTTTCTGTGTGTGAGCGCGTACAGCCAGCTCTCCTCACTACCCTTCTGTGTAGAGCTGTTCTGTGCCATTTGTCTCTGGCTCCCTTGTTGAGCAATGAGTACACACAGTCTGTGTGTCCGCTCAGCACCGACAGCATCAGAGGGGTTCTGATACACAAGACAACAGGTCATATTACAAACTGGTAATAACCAGGCTGAGTCCCAAATGGCAACCTATTCCCTATATCGTACACTACTGTTGACCTGAGCCCATAGGGCTTTGGTTTAAAGTAGTGCATCAAGTAGGGTATAGGTTGCCATTTGGGATGAAGCCCTAGTGTCAAAATCTCTTTATTTCAGGAATTGTATCCGAAACCCAAATGAGTTACTGTCTATTCCCGTCTTGAACATCCACTGCACTCTGGAGGTCAGCATTTCCAATCAGCAAACGCAAACACTCCGAATAACCGTTGTTAGCTAGAGGAAGATAAACAGAGAGGATATAAGAATGTCAGATGATTGACCGTTGGTAGCTGGAGGAGGATAAACAGAGGATATAAGAATGTCCGATGATTGACCGTTGGTAGCTAGAGGAGGATAAACAGAGAGGATATAAGAATGTCAGATGATTGACCGTTGGTAGCTAGAGGAAGATAAACAGAGAGGATATAAGAATGTCAGATGATTGACCGTTGGTAGCTAGAGGAGGATAAACAGAGAGGATATAAGAATGTCAGATGATTGACCTTCAGTAGCTAGAGGTGGAAAAACGGAGAAGATATAAGAATGTGAGATGATTGACCATTGGTAGCTGGAGGAGGATAAACAGAGAGGATATAAGAATGTCAGATGATTGGCCGTTGGTAGCTAGAGGAAGATAAATAGAGAGGATATAAGAATGTGAGATGATTGACCTTCAGTAGCTAGAGGTGGAAAAACGGAGAAGATATAAGAATGTGAGATGATTGACCATTGGTAGCTGGAGGAGGATAAACAGAGAGGATATAAGAATGTCAGATGATTGGCCGTTGGTAGCTAGAGGAGGATAAACAGAGAGGATATAAGAATGTCAGATGATTGACCGTTGGTAGCTAGAGGAAGATAAACAGAGAGGATATAAGAATGTCAGATGATTGACCGTTGGTAGCTAGAGGAGGATAAACAGAGAGGATATAAGAATGTCAGATGATTGACCTTCAGTAGCTAGAGGTGGAAAAACGGAGAAGATATAAGAATGTGAGATGATTGACCATTGGTAGCTGGAGGAGGATAAACAGAGAGGATATAAGAATGTCAGATGATTGGCCGTTGGTAGCTAGAGGAAGATAAATAGAGAGGATATAAGAATGTGAGATGATTGACCTTCAGTAGCTAGAGGTGGAAAAACGGAGAAGATATAAGAATGTGAGATGATTGACCATTGGTAGCTGGAGGAGGATAAACAGAGAGGATATAAGAATGTCAGATGATTGGCCGTTGGTAGCTAGAGGAGGATAAACAGAGAGGATAAAAGAATGTCAGATGATTGACCGTTGGTAGCTGGAGGAGGATAAACAGAGAGGATATAAGAATGTCAGATGATTGACCGTTGGTAGCTAGAGGAGGATAAACAGAGAGGACATAAGAATGTCAGATGATTGACCATTGGTAGCTAAAGGAGCATAAACAGAGAGGATATAAGAATGTGAGATGATTGACCGTTGGTAGCTGGAGGAGGATAAACAGAGAGGATATGAGCAGATTGCTGGATGACTATAACCTTCACATGAACAGACAGATTTGTAGAACAATGGTGTTGGTAGATGACATCCTCAAGATGTTAACACAGCAGATAATAAAGAATTTTGGGGCTGAGGCCATCGAAGCCTGTCACCTGCTAGCTGTGTACCTGGCTCAGGATAGAAGTCTCCCCTGTGCATTGATGTAGGATCAGCTTACCCTCCCTAGATCCTCAATCATTAGTGGAAAACATGACAAAAAATGACCTTAGATCAGTGTCTAGTGGGCATGTTCACACTATACCATGTAACATCCCTAGAGTGGACATTGTCGTCCTAGCAACATTACCAAACAAATGGCCATCTTGGTCAGGAAAACTTTTTAATTACAGAAGCTCTGTGTGATATCCTATGTGTACCTGCAGCGTGGATGGGGGTCCTCTTTAGGGTGAAGTATTTAACCAGGATGGAGGCTCCCTGGTTGATGAGGACGTCAACACACTCCACATGGCATTTTAAGGCAGACAGGTCCAGAGGGTGCGCCCCTGGCTGTCCCTCACGTCTAGATCCAGCAGAGACTGAACCAGGACCTCCATAGCATGGTGGTGGCCGTGGTACGCCTGAATAGAAACACAAACACAGTCTCAAGCAAAGTCCAGTGGTACGCCTGAATAGATATACACTCTTAATATAATCAATGTCCTATAGTAGACCAGTGGTACGCCCGAACAGAAATACTAGTAGACCAGAGTCTTTCAATCGGGAGCCCATTTTTGCTCCCGCCCAGCATCAACATCTGAGGTCCCTGCCAAGCGTGGGATTGAGAAACAAACACTCTACTTCTCCTCTGAGGTTGATTAACTCAAATGGCAAAATAAGGAAGTCATCCTCATCATCACTGTGTAGAATATGCATGTATTTCACACTAATCAGGAATAGATAGGAATTTGGTGTGTGAGTCTGTCTGGACAGTCAACTTCCTGTGGAAAATCAACACCATGCCTGCATCCCAGATAGCACCCTATTCCCTATGTAGTTAACTACTTTTGATCAGGGCCTATAAGGATCTGGTCAAAAGTAGTGTACTAAAGAGGGAATAGGGTACCATTTGTCATATGGAGACCACTTCAGGAGCAGGTAGGCTTTACTCACAGCGAGGTGTAGAGGGCTGATGGGAGCTCTGACATCAAAGTCGTTTAGCATGTCTGTCCCTGAGGTTTCAATTAGTTGAGGAAAGACAAGGACTGCCAGTTCAGACTTGTAACATATTTACTTGGAAGGTTAGTCTAGTAGCATGTGAAACATGGTAAATCTCAGTGACCAGCCCCTGCAGACATACTGGGGTGTTGCATCCATACCTTAAACAAGCAAGTGTGAGAAAGTTACCAACTGGCACTTACATCTAAAGGTGTTTCACTTGCAATCTGGAAAAAGAACATCAAGAGTGACAATGCGTCCACGACAAACATGCAGCCACACCTTAAAACCTACTGTTGGGTTCTGAGAATATGAAATATACTAATTCATGTCACTGAGGGAGAGCGCTTAATGTATAACGTTTACATTATGTCAGGATATGTTATTGTTAGCCATCTGGGATCCTCTGGGATTTTTTGTTTATTTCACCTTTATTTAACCAGGTAAGCTAGTTGAGAACAAGTTCTCATTTACAACTGCGACCTGGCCAAGATAAAGCAAAGCAGTGCGACACAAACAACAACACAGAGTTACACATGGAATAAACAAGCGTACAGTCAATAACACAATAGAAAAAAAGAAAGTCTATACACGTGTGCAAATGGCGTAAGGAGGTAAGGCAATAAATAGGCCATAGTTTCAAAGTAATAAACATTTTGCAGACTAACACTGGAGTGAAAGATGAGCAGATGATGATGTGCAAATAGTGATACTGGTGTGCAAAAGAGCAGAAAAGTAAATAAAAACAATATGGGGATGAGGTGGGTAGATTGGGGTGGGCTATTTACACATGAACTATGTATAGCTGCAGTGATCGGTTAGCTGCTCAGATAGCTGATATTTAAAGTTAGTGAGTGAAATGTAAGTCTCCAGCTTCAGCGATTTTTGCAATTCGTTCCAGTCACTGGCAGCAGAGAACTGGAAGGAAAGGCGGCCAAAAGAGGTGTTGGCTTTGGGGATAACCAGTGAGATATACCTGCTGGAGCGCGTGCTACGGGTGGGTGTTGTTATCGTGACCAGTGAGCTGAGATAAGGCGGAGCTTTACCTAGCATAAACTTATAGATGACCTGGAGCCAGTGGGTCTGGCGACGAATATGTAGCGAGGGCCAGCCGACAAGAGCATACAGGTCGTAGTGGTGGGTGGTATAAGGGGCTTTGGTAACAACACGGATGGCACTGTGATAGACTGCATCCAGTTTGCTGAGTAGAGTATTGGAAGCTATTTTGTAGATGACATCGCCAAAGTCGAGGATTGGTAGGATAGTCAGTTTTACTAGGGTAAGTTAGGCGGCGTGAGTGAAGGAGGCTTTGAAGCTCGTTTGGAGGTTAGTTAACACAGTGTCCAAAGAAGGGCCAGATGTATACAGAATGCTGTCGTCTGCATAGAGGTGGATCAGGGAATCACACGCAGCAAGAGTGACATCGTTGATATATACAGAGAAAAGAGTCGGCCCGAGAATTGAACCCTGTGGTACCCCCATAGAGACTGCCAGAGGTCCGGACAACAGGCCTTCCAATTTGACACACTGAACTCTGTCTGCGAAGTAGTTGGTGAACCAGGCGAGACAGTCATTTGAGAAACCAAGGCTGTTGAGTCTGCCGATAAGAATACGATGATTGACAGAGTCGAAAGCCTTGGCCAGGTCGATGAAGACGGCTGCACAGTACTGTCTTTTATCGATGGCGGTTATGATATCGTTTAGTACCTTGAGCGTGGCTGAGGTGCACCCATGACCAGCTCGGAAACTGGATTGCACAGCGGAGAAGGTACGGTGGGATTCGAAATGGTCAGTGATCTGTTTATTAACTTGGCTTTCGAAGACTTTAGAAAGGCAGGGCACGATGGATATAGGTCTATAACAGTTTGGGTCTAGAGTGTCACCCCCTTTGAAGAGCTTTCCAATCTTTAGGGATCTCGGACGATGCGAAAGAGAGGTTGAACAGACTGGTAATAGGGGTTGCAACAATGGCGGCGGATAATTTTAGAAAGAGAGGGTCCAGATTGTCTAGCCCAGCTGATTTGTACGGGTCCAGTTTTTGCAGCTCTTTCAGAACATCTGCTACCTGGATTTGGGTGAAGGAGAAGCTGGGGAGGCTCGGGCAAGTAGCTGCGGGGGGTGCGGAGCTGTTGGCCGGAGTTGGGGTAGCCAGGAAGAAAACATGGCCAGCCGTAGAGAATCGCTTATTGAAATTTTCGATTATCATGGATTTATCGGTGGTGACCGTGTTACCTAGCCTCAATGCAGTGGGCAGCTGGGAGGAGGTGCTCTTGTTCTCCATGGACTTTACAGTGTCCCAAAACTTTTTGTTCAAATATTTTTTATTGAACACACACAGGAATGGTGTATAGGTATGAAAGGCAGGTATACAATTTTTAACTAAACATAAAAGAGCAGACAGAAATAAAAAGATCCAGAGTTCTGGGTACAAAACAATTATTACAAAACAAGACATACAAAACAAGGACAGGTAGAAAGAAAGAGGGTGGGTGTCACCCCCCCCTTATTCCCCCCCTTTATCCCTCCCCCCCTTTATCCCTTCCCCTTATTCCCCTCCCCACTGCTCGGGTGGCGGTGCCAGCACGTGCTGCCCAGAGGTGGATTAAAATATTACAATTGAGAGTGCGTTAAAAAGTACAAATTCACAGCGCCGAATGGTCCAAGTAAGAGAGGAAAGGCTGCCAGATCTGATCAAATGTTGATAATTTATTGTTCAGAATATATCTAATCCTTTCTAAGTGTACAGTGTTTGCCAATTCGCTGAGCCATAATTTGGTAGTGGGCGCTTCCCTCTTTTTCCAGAACAACAAGATTAGTTTTTTTGCCGAAATGAGACTGTAAGAGATGAGTTGTTTTTGGGGGTTGGTTAATCCGATTCGGCAATCAGACACTCCCAGGATTATCAGAAGCGGGTCTGGGTCAATTGAAGTCTCCAGAACTTCAGAGAGGATCCTAAAAATTCCACACCAGTAACCATACAAGCTAGAGCATAGGGCAAAGCAGTGGAGAAGTGTACCCTGTGCAGCCTGACATTTATCACACATAGGGGATGTATCAGGAAATATCCTATGCAGTTTGGTTTTGGAATAGTGTAATCTGTGTAATACCTTGAATTGTATGAGCCGATGTCTGGAGTTAATGGAGCAGGTGTGGATATACTCCAAGCTATCTTCCCAGTCTGCCATCGAAATGTCAGTCCCTAGTTCTTCCTCCCATTTTGCCTTAATGGCATCTGTAGAGGGTGTGCTAACCGATTGAAAAGAATCATATAAACGAGATATCAGTTTGTCTGAGGTGGGGGATGTTTTTATGCATCCGTCAAACATGGAAGGCTTAGCGTTCCCAAATGTTGGGAGGTGTTTCCTAACATAGTCTCTGATTTGTAGGTATCTGAAAAAGTTACTTCTGGGAAGATTATAAGTTTCCCTCAGCAACTCAAAGGAAGCAAAGGTCCCTTCTATATATAAATCCCCTATGGTACTTATCCCCAACTCTCCCCATTGCTCAAAGGTGTTATCAAGGTTGGAGGGGGCAAAGGAGGGGTTCCTGGCAACAGGGAGCATGAATGACATTGGTCTAAGCTCAAAGTGGGTTTTAATTTGCTTCCAGATTCGGACTGTGCAATGTATAATAGGATTGTTACGATAAAGTGACCTCTCCAGATTGACAGGCGACAAAATCACAGCACCAATAGAGAAGGGGTGACACTCCTCCCGCTCCATATTAAGCCAGCTGGGTGACGGACGTGCGTCATCCAGCAAAAACGTAACCGCGCGGAGGTTAGCGGCCCAATAATAAAATATAAAATTTGGGAGAGACAATCCTCCTTCCATCTTGGATTTGCAGAGGTGTTTTTTACCTATCCTGTGTGTTTTATAATCCCAGATGAAAGGATTGATAATTGAGTCCAGTTGTTTATGAAAGGATTTAGGTATGAATACTGGGATGTTCTGGTATAGGTAGAGCAGTTGTGGGAGGAAGACCATTTTAATGGCATTAATTCTTCCGAGCAGAGAAATTGGGAGAGTTCTCCAAAATTGTATGTTTGTCTTTAGTTTTTGCATCAGCGAGGGGAAATTCTCTTTAAATAGTAAGGAGTATTGTTTGGTAACTACAATTCCTAGATAGGTACATTTTTCTGAAGATAACTTAACTGGAAGATGTTCTAGCCAGGAGGTGTTTTGTAACCGTATGGGCATTAATTCACTCTTGTTCCAATTTATTCTATATCCCGAGAAGGTACCAAACAAATTAATCACATCAAGAATAGCTGGAATACTAGCTTGGGGTTCTGTTACATAGAGGAGAATGTCATCTGCGTATAGGGAAATCTTATTTAGAGTATCTTTAGTATTATAGCCGTGTATTGCTGCATCAGATCTAATCGCCTGAGCGAGAGGTTCAATGATTAGGGCGAAGAGCATAGGCGACAGCGCACAACCCTGCCTTGTCCCTCTGTAGAGGTTAAATCGGGGCGACAATGATTGGTTAGTGAGTATTCTCGCACAGGGGTTCCTATATAAAAGCTGGATCCAATTTATGAACCCATCTCCAATATTAAATTTCTGTAGGACTTTGAATAGATAGGACCACTCAACTTGGTCAAAAGCCTTCTCGGCGTCAAGAGATATAATGGCAAGGTCCACGTTTGGTAACCTCTGAGAATACATAATGTTGAAGAGGCGCCTGAGATTGAAGAATGAGTTTCTGTTCGGGATAAAGCCGGTCTGGTCCGAATGGACCAGTTTGCCAATTAAAGTGCTAAGCCTGTTAGCCAGGGTTTTTGCTAAAATCTTTTGGTCTGTATTGAGGAGGGATATTGGTCTGTATGACCCTCGGCTTTAGATGTATATAGAGTCTCATAAAACTGACGGAATCTGTCATTGATGTCTTTGGGGGAAGAGAGTAATTCCCCAGATGCAGATTTAACTTTGTGAATCATTCGGTCACTCACATTTTTTCGAAGTTGTCTGGCGAGTAATTTGTGTGGTTTGTCACCAAACTCAAAATATTTTTGCTTGGCGTAGAGAAAAGATTTAGCAATTTTAGCTGAGAGAATCTGATTATATTCAAATTTTAAAGAGGTAATTTTTTTATGTTTCTCCATAGATGGATGTCTAGCATTCTCCCTATCCAGTAAGTGAATTTGTCCCTCCAGTTCTACCAATTTTCCCTTGTTTTGCCTACTCCTGGCAGTCTGATAGGAGATGATACAGCCTCTCAAATAAGCCTTAAGTGTTTCCCACAGTAATGCTGGGGAAGTCTCTGTGTTGTCGTTGGTATCAAAGAAAAATGTTATTTGGTCTTTAAGATGTTCACAGAATGTTGGTTCTGTGAGGAGCTGAGGATTTAACCTCCAGACCCTCTCGTTTGGTACAATGTCACCCAATCTCAGGGAGAAGGTGAGTGGACTGTGGTCCGAGATTATAATATCATGATACTTCACATTACAGGTATAGGGGAGTAGTTTAGCATCAACCAAAAAGTAGTCAATTCGAGTATAAACATTGTGAACATGAGAGTGAAAGGGGGGGTTAGTGATCCTCCATATATCAAATAAGTTAGAATTCTTTATGTAGGTATTCAAGAATTCACTTGAATAGGAGGTGGGGGTTCGCCGGGTAGAGGATCTGTCCAAATATTGGTCTAGCACACAGTTAAGGTCCCCTCCAATGATCAGGTTAGTATGGGAGATATCTGGAATCAGGGCAAGGACTCTTTTGAAAAAAGAGGGGTTATCAATGTTTGGCCCATAGATATTTAGTAGAGTTACAGAAGTAGAGTGGATCTCTCCTATTACGATCACATAACGACCCTCTTTATCCACAATAGTGGTTTTATGTAGAAAGGGAATTCCTTTCCGTACCAGAATCGCTGTGCCTCTCGTTTTGGCAGAGAAGTTAGAGTGATACACTTGCCCCACCCACCTACATTTAAGTCTGCTGTGAGAATTATTTTTCAGATGGGTTTCTTGCAAAAATATAATATCAGACGAGAGTGCTTTCAAGTGGGCTAGGACCTTGCCTCTCTTAATTGGTTCGTTTAAACCCTTGACATTCCAGGAAGTGAATGTGAGCCCCGCCCCCCTCTCATTTGTAGTTCCTATGGTGGCCTGCATAACTTGTAACTCAATAAAAAGGTAAGAAAGCGCACCAAACCATCACGATCAGCATATGTAGCAGCTACACCCGAGCAGTATCCAACCAGCCCCTCCCCCCCTGCAAGCCCCTTTACTTCCCACCCTGTTCCCCTACTTTCCCCACTATTTACCCCCCCGATCAACCCACCTTTAACAGGCATACACAAATAGGAGAGAAAAAAATAAAAAAATAAAAAAAATAAACACATTGTCTGGCCGATGCCAAAAAAGCACGGCGCGACCTCGAACAAGAGGTAAAACAAAAATAAAGTCCCAACTGTACGTTCACCTCTCACTATCCTAGAACTTCTACTAACATATGAACTGAGGAGGCTCCCGTGAATAAAGTGTCCAATTAGCATCTAATAAACCTAAAGAGAATAAGTTGCAACTTAAACATATTGCGCACTTAAGCGTCATCTTGGGTCTATCTATCCCTGAGATAAGCAAGATATAGCATCACAAGATTATTTTGCTAAGCACTGCCGGTCTAAACATGAACCATCAGCAACCAACTTAGACAGCCGTACATTTACATATTGTGGGTTAGATCGGAAACAAGAATTTTTCTAAATTAAACGTATCCCCCAGTCAGAAAGTAAATAAATAAAAAGGTTATATACATGTATACATACACACACATACACATACATACATACCCATATATATATATATATATATATACATACACACATATATATATACATACATACCCATATATATATATATATATATATATATACATACACACATATATATATACATACAAACACATACACACACATACACACACACACACACACATCCCCAAAAAATACATATAAAAGTATATATTTAAAAAAAATATATACATATACACACACACACACCCATACTGTCACGACTTCAACCGAGGCAGGCTCTCCTTCCCGTTCGGGTGGCGCTCGGCGGTCGTCGTCACCGGCCTACTAGCTGCTACTGACTCTTTTTCCTCCCCCTCCTTATGTGTTTATGGTTATCACCTGGTTTGAGGGAATTGGCAATCAGGGTGGCTTTATTAGTCAGCCAGCCTGTCTGCTTCTTTGTGCGGGATTGTTCGTCTGTTTCTTGGGATTTCGGGAGTGGTTCGTGTGTGTGTACTGGTTTTGTCTTCATGTTTGAAGACAGGTGTTTATTTGACACCCAGTAGTCCGGTTTGGACATTGTTTGTGTACGAGTTGGGAATTAAACTCAACCTATTGAAGCTCTGCTGTTCCTGCGTCTGATTCCACAAACACCCCGACACCTAGAGCATTACACATACATATATACATATGCGCATATACACATACATACCCATACATACAGAAACATTCATGCCCCAGAGTAATAATCTACACTAATTTAAAATATACACATACATAATAGTAAAATGCTAAGAGAAAATAATTATAAAGTACAAATAATAATTATATGTACGCACACCTACATAGACACTACAGAGGGCTGGTGGGGATCTAATCGGGAGAGCGGCCCTCGGCTATAACAAAGGCAGAACGGCACAAAACAACAACTTGCTATCCAGGTGTCTGTGTCTGCCCCTTCCCCACCATCACCCCCAGTCCCCTGCAAGCTTTAAATAAATGGTATTGTAATAACAATAAATGTAAGAATTAAAAAATAAATAACGAAACAAAACAAAAAAATGGGGGAATATAAGTATATTCATCCGAAAGTGTCAATGATCAAACCTGGAAGGCATCCTAAATAGGCATCGCTCTGAACACAGCCAGAATGAAAGTGACTTTAATTGAGAGCCAAGACCGCCCTCCACAGCATCTTACATGTTCGGTAGCCCTTGTTGAGACCGTTCAATACGGTTTCACCCGTTATGGTTTAGTATGGATTCGATTCCATGAGCAGACCCTAACACACAATGACAAGGCACTCTAACCTGTACGGGGATTGGCGTATGTTCCCGGATAAACTTCTCTGCGTCCAAAACCGAGGAGAGCCAAATCTTCTCACCGGAGGGCGGGGTAATTCTTAGTCTTGCAGGGAAGAGCAAGGCTGGGCGAAGATGGAGTTTGTAGAGTTTGGTCATGACATCTCTGTAGCCGCCACGGTCCTTTGCCACATCGGGCGCATAATCATCATAGACACGGAAGGGGTGCCCTTTATGTAACAGGTTGCCCCTCATTCGGGCCTCGCGCAGGATAAGATCCTTGGTCTTGAAACTGTGACAACAGATGATTACTGGGCGAGGGCGTTGACCCGGTCCAGGCACTGGGACAGGGGCGCGATGTGCACGGTCCAGCTGGGGGTCCGAAGCCAAAACATCCGATCCCATTGCATCCTTCAATAGCTTGGCGAAGAAGTCGGTGGGGCGAGAGCCCGCCTCTACCCCCTCTGCCAGACCAACAACGCGAAGGTTATTACGTCTGGAACGGCCCTCCAGGTCGACCACTTTCACAGAAAGCCTCTGCACACTACCCTGTAGTGACGAGCACAGCTTCTCTAACTCGTCGATCCTACCAGCGCTGAATTCAGAAGCCCTCTCAAGGTCCACAATACTCTGGCCCTGCGAAGCGACCGCTCGAATGGTGCCCTCGATTTTGGTGTCCAGTTCAGCAATAGTAGCCTTAAGATCCTCAGCTAAAGCAACACGTAGTTCTCCCAAAGCCTGGGTAAGTTCTTTAAGTGTCACGTTGTTGCCTGTGCCTTCCGCCATGCCTGTCTCGTTGTTTGGTGTGGAGTAGGCCTCCGATGTGGATTTATTGTCCTTTGGTCGCTTATTACTCGGCATTTTTACACAGAAAGTTACGATGTTGTATTAGAAAGAAACGTTTGTTGTAAAAAGTATCATAAAGTAGGTTAAGTTAGATTATTTCGCAAAAAAGTTGCAGGAGCCTCTCACACACCGCCGTTCACTCCAACATGCTAGCTCCGCCTCCCAAAACTTTTTGGAGTTAGAGCTACACTATGCAAATTTCTGGTTGAAAAATCTACCAGACACAGTCTGGTACCAATCACCATGACAGCCTTGAGTTGGGGAGGAGTGAGCACTTTGGGGTAGCGGTCAGGTCAGATGAAGTGAGGAAGAACAGATATCACAAAGGTTCTGTCGAGCAACAGAGATGCATTGGCTGTTCAGAGGTGTAGGAGTAGACTCAGCATAGGAGAAAGGATTAAATATCAGTGCTTGTGTGAATATGTTTTTTGTCTAATGCAGCTGTCTTGACCCTCTGGGAAGAATAAACTTGGTTTAAGCTTTCATAGTGTCCATCGAGTTTTTACTCTGAGAATTAGAACCTAACAGTTGGCACTGCGAGCAGGGTTCACCACGATTTGCAGTCGAACTAGAGATTCTGAATCAGTGAAACAGAAACAAGGTAGGCACAGTTCCTACACCTGTTATCACTAATTCTGACATCTTGGGGAGATGAGAGTCGTACGCTGAACCAATTATAGGGTACGGACCTAGAAAGCCTGAGCTTATTCAGTAATCCAATTGTATTACGACCGGTCGTAGCTTTGTGGTATATGGTAAGTCCTGGAAGGTAAACCCGAACAGGTTGATACCTGTAGAGGGTAACTCCTAGGGTGGGGTTGGTTACCTGCTATACCTGCAACGAGAGGGTGAAAGTCTCAGCCGCAGTGGCCATGCGGCAGTAGAGTGGGTGTGGATGGATAAAGTGACATGCTTGTGTACTAGGATAAAAAGTTGCCATTCAGGGTTAGAAGAAAAGCAATAAGATACTCGAATGCTGTTGGATTTGGCAGTAGCAATAAAGAGAGGTTGGTTTTATGCCCTGTTGGGGTGGGGAACCATGACAGATTATGTGGAAATAGGAAGACAAGTGTGAATAATTTTAGTAATGTGTGTTATCAACAACAGTAATATTTGAACAGATTGGAGATGACTATCCATAAAAATAAAATCCTTCATACAGTGAGGTTAGGGTAGGTTACCATGCATGTCCTGAACCACAGCTGTAGACACAGCCTCCTCCAGGTCCTCAGACACTAGCTTGGAGATCCGTTACAGGATGTCTGTCACCCCACTGAGCCCCTATTGCAGGTTAGGGGTCACATCCACTTGAATGTCCTTCATATGACGAACCTCCTACAGAGCAAATGAGGAATATATGATATTTATGATTCATGTTAGTAACAATACAATATGGGAATTTTATCCCAAAGCTACCTACAGCTAACATATATATTTATGTATGTGATCTATGTAAATAAAGGAATATAACACAGCTGTAAAACTGTGAGGACTATATGGTGGAGGCCTACCCATTTCCCAGGAGCATTGTAAAAAGTGGATTTGGGTACAGTGTTTATTTCCCCCTAATATCTTTGAATATTACACCTAAAACAATATGGCCTACTTCTTTCTACTGCTGATCTGAGACCATTAGGGTTAAACATTACAGATATAAATGCAATATATGGAGTAGAAAAGACTGCCTGCCCACCAGAATCAACATATGTTCTACATGGTCTATTTCTATCTGAATGTACCACCTCAATCAAGCATGTTAATTGATCGTTAAGTCATGTTTGTCAGGTAAACTGTCATTAGTGGCCTATATAAGCCTCATACAGGCCATGTGAAGATATTACCTGTTGATAACACAGACTATTTCATGATCATGGGAGGTGTGAGAGAATTGCTGCTCTTTGTGTTGACTGTGGGGGTTGTGAAAGGTTGGTTCACTAATGTTTTATTTGGATTGAAGGCATTTGTTTGGGAAATATGCTCAACTTTATCAGTTGGAGATTAAAATTTGACTGTCTGTTTGTTCCGCATTGGTCATCTGCTATTATTAATATATGTAGCTATTTTGTGTCAACTCAACTTCTGTCAACACTTTCTCCTCAGTTTCTTGTTACCTTGTTGGAAAGTCCCAGAAGCAAGAGCAAGTCTCTCTGCAGAGGAGACTTGGAGGTAAGTGTTTCTTTCCACAACCCTTCTAGCTTTGTACTGTGTCTATGGTGCTGCTGTGCTTGACACTCATTCAACACCATAGAGTAACTCAGTTGTCTAAATAATGTTGTCAAACCCTTTGATTTGGTCATTTTGCTTGTGTACCTTAACCTACGTTTTTCAGAGCTGTCATCAAATGACGTCTCCATTGTGCATGCCCTGGCCTTGCTCCGATCCATAGGGTCTGACGCTAAACAAGACAGAAGGTACGGCCTGAAACATATACTTTTAAATCTGTGTTGGGTTCATGTTGCTCAACATTCTAATGGCAATTTGGCCTAGACCGTGTAGAACAGCTGTGTTGCTGTAGAATACCCAACTGTTCCTTTATGTTTTCTCTCTAGAGTATTTCGAGACTAATGAAGTAGAATCCCAAGCTTCTCCAAACCATGGTAGCTCTCCGGCAAATGATGCCCTGTCCTCTGACGACGCTACCTCTGAAGCTGCCACTGGCCCGTCTGACGACGCTACCTCTGAACCTGCCACTGGCCCGTCTGACGACGCTACCTCTGAAGCTGCCACTGGCCCGTCTGACGACGCTACCTCTGAAGCTGCCACTGGCCCGTCTGACGACGCTACCTCTGAAGCTGCCACTGGCCCGTCTGACGACGCTACCTCTGAAGCTGCCACTGGCCCGTCTGACGACGCTACCTCTGAAGCTGCCACTGGCCCGTCTGACGACGCTACCTCTGAAGCTGCCACTGGCCCGTCTGACGACGCTACCTCTGAAGCTGCCACTGGCCCGTCTGACGACGCTACCTCTGAAGCTGCCACTGGCCCGTCTGACGACGCTACCTCTGAAGCTGCCACTGGCCCGTCTGACGACGCTACCTCTGAAGCTGCCACTGGCCCGTCTGACGACGCTACCTCTGAAGCTGCCACTGGCCCGTCTGACGACGCTACCTCTGAAGCTGCCACTGGCCCGTCTGACGACGCTACCTCTGAAGCTGCCACTGGCCCGTCTGACGACGCTACCTCTGAAGCTGCCACTGGCCCGTCTGACGACGCTACCTCTGAAGCTGCCACTGGCCCGTCTGACGACGCTACCTCTGAAGCTGCCACTGGCCCGTCTGACGACGCTACCTCTGAAGCTGCCACTGGCCCGTCTGACGACGCTACCTCTGAAGCTGCCACTGGCCCGTCTGACGACGCTACCTCTGAAGCTGCCACTGGCCCGTCTGACGACGCTACCTCTGAAGCTGCCACTGGCCCGTCTGACGACGCTACCTCTGAAGCTGCCACTGGCCCGTCTGACGACGCTACCTCTGAAGCTGCCACTGGCCCGTCTGACGACGCTACCTCTGAAGCTGCCACTGGCCCGTCTGACGACGCTACCTCTGAAGCTGCCACTGGCCCGTCTGACGACGCTACCTCTGAAGCTGCCACTGGCCCGTCTGACGACGCTACCTCTGAAGCTGCCACTGGCCCGTCTGACGACGCTACCTCTGAAGCTGCCACTGGCCCGTCTGACGACGCTACCTCTGAAGCTGCCACTGGCCCGTCTGACGACGCTACCTCTGAAGCTGCCACTGGCCCGTCTGACGACGCTACCTCTGAAGCTGCCACTGGCCCGTCTGACGACGCTACCTCTGAAGCTGCCACTGGCCCGTCTGACGACGCTACCTCTGAAGCTGCCACTGGCCCGTCTGACGACGCTACCTCTGAAGCTGCCACTGGCCCGTCTGACGACGCTACCTCTGAAGCTGCCACTGGCCCGTCTGACGACGCTACCTCGGCAGCTGCGACCGGCCAGTCTGACCATGCCATTGAGGAACTGTTCACTTCTGCATCTGAGCCCCCGTTGACCACAATCATGGATATCTGATGTGGGACATGGTGCTCGGAGTCCATGCAAGAGTTCATGGGTATTCTAGTCCAGGTTGTGTGTGTGTAACTGCATTTTCATGTTTTGGCTCAATTAAACGCTAACTGTAATACTTGTGTCCTCAGTATTGTTTTGACGGTTCCTACTTGGAGTTGAGGTCTATGACCTGACATGAGTAACTGTGGTGATGGCAACATTTACATTTCCATTTCCAATCAGCAGACGCAAACACTCCGAATGACCGTTGGTAGCTAGAGGAAGATAAACGGAGAGGATATGAGCTGGATGACTATAACCTTTATATGAACAGACATATTTGTAGAACAATGGTGTTGGTAGATGACATCCTCATGATAACACAGCAGATAATAAATAATTTTGGGCCTGAGGCCATCGACGCCTGTCACCTGCTAGCTGTGTACCTGGCTCTGGATAGAAGTCTCCCCTGTGCCCTGATCTAGGATCAGCTTACCCTCCCTAGATCATCAATCATTAGTGGAGAACATGACAAAAAATGACCTTAGATCAGTGTCTAGTGGGCATGTTCACACTATACCATGTAACATCCCTAGAGTGGATATTGTCGTCCTAGCAACATGACCAAACAAATGGTTATCTTGACGTATGACGTAAAGGTAACGTAAGGGTAATGGCGGACTGAAGGGATTTATGTAGAGCACCTCAAGATAAAACATAATATTCGAAATATCTGCTAAATTAGACTAAAATATTAGCACTACTTAATCTGGTGAGTGATAACCTTCAATCTAGACAATACAAAACAAATCCTAAAACTAGAGACATTTATCGACAAATATTACGAAAACAGGCAACAACCAAACATGACGGAGAGTAAGACAGGGGAACCGATTACAAAACGAAAACGTGACTCTTCTACAGACACTGATTTAATATTCTCACCACCGGGAATGGTAAAGGTCGAAACCGATCTGTTAAAATCAATAAATGACAAACTGGGTATACTTGAATTAGTTAGTAAGGATATAAAAGAGTTGAAGGCAAGCCTAGAGATGAGTGATGAAAAAGCTGCGACATTGGAGAAGCAAACACACGCGCTAAAAGGGACAGTCAATAAGATTGAAACCGAAATGAATGGAATTAAAAAGGAGAACACCGTTCTGAAGGAAACCTTACTAGACATACAAACTAGATCCATGAGAGAGAATTTGGTACTTACAGGTATCCAAGAAAAATAAGTTCCTGAATCTATAGTTAGAGAGTTCCTCCTTACAGCGCTTCAGATTCCACGCGAAGTTATCGACAAAATCCAACTTGAACGCGTTCACCGCTTCGGACAGAGAGGGCAGAGGTACGAACGCCCAATCGTTGCCAAATTTGCTTCATTTAAAGATAAAATAATGGTTAAAAGCCTGGGTAAAAGACTTGCTGGGACCAAAATTGGCATGAATGATCAGTTTCCGAAGGAAATTGCAGAACGGCGCAAAGTTCTGTATCCAATTTTCAAAGAAAATAGATTAAAAGCGAAACGAGTAGCTCTCGTCGTTGATAAACTATATATTGATAACCAGTTGTTCAGAGACACAAAGACTACTCCATGGTTATTTTAAAAATTACAAAGTTCTCATAGACGAGGGAAATAAACACAATTCAAGCCCGGTTACTGATTGTAACAATACAATAAAAAATATAGCTTTTCTATAAATCTTCACATATAACTAATTGAACACACAAGCACTAATTCAACATAGTGAAGATAAAAACTAAGTAAACAGAAGGCACAGTATGTGTGGATGGTATGGTTTGTGTTTATTTTTTATTTTATTTGTTATGTTTGGAAAGTTGAGTGAGTGAGTAATGAAATGGTTGCATATCCCAGAGCCAATGTATTGCTGTGAGCCGGGTATGAGAGGGCTTTCAATGTTGTTCAGATGATGGATATACTTTTATAATGAATTATACGTCTTATTTATTTATTGTCCTATCATGGAGAACTACATTTTTTATTTATTTTTTTATAAATTATATCTAATTATTTATTATCCTATTTTAATGGTACGGTCCATGGCACTATACCCTAGACACCCACCTGAATGACCCAGATACTAAGGAGAAGTCCCTAACTGTTTTATGTGCCCGCTGTAAGCGGTCTGTATGCAGCTAAAATGAGGTCAGAGACCAAGAGCAGCACTGCCCCCTCAAGATTCTGAGCCTGCTTGGCAGGGTTGGTCCTGCAAAGCCAAAGCCCCAATAAGGGAGAGCATAATATACAAGGAAATTCTCAAAGCTGCTAATGAGAACCTTGACGACCTTGTACCTAGCCGGTGGGGATTCCGGTGGGGTGCCCCCACCCAGGCAGTGGCAGTGCTGGCAACACTAGCTGCAGTAACCCATGGGGAGGGGGTCACACTCGGACATTCAGAGAGGGGGTATATTATTGTGGCCCTGGCGGCACAAAATCAAAGTCGGACTGCATGGAGATGCGTGGGGACATGGTCATGACGGGTGGCCGTATTGTGGGTGTTTCAGGAATAAGGTGTACATTTGACCTCCATTATCTAGGATATGACAATGGTAAATAAATCTCTCAATTTTTGCTAATTTTTTGTGCGGTCTTGCAGGCCTTCTCATGCAGCTGCAACTGCAAGTGCATTTGTAAATCATGACCCATCTTGAGTTGGGCTCTGGGATGGTGCAATTGTTGAGAAAGTGAGCTTATGGTTGTGTGGGGGTAAGGGCTGAGTGTGTGTGGGTGTATGTGTGTATCCCACAACTGTTGCGAAGGAAGAAGTAAAAGATGTTAGGGACAATAGAGGATGATCCACAGATATATATAATACAAATCGAGGTGAGGGCAATGGAAATGCATATGGTAATTGATCTTCTTCAATTCGGTAAATGGCACTGTATGCTCTTTTCAAAGAATGGATCCCAGTCGGTTCAGGGCTATGGGATACAGGGGGTCGAGGGTGGTCTACCGGGCATTGGGATGACAAGCCATCTCGAGATGAGGCCTTTTAGCGGGTGGAATAGTAGGGACCAATTGGAGGTTTACTTAGTAGAAATGCAAATATCATGGTACAACTATATAGACACTCAATCATTATGTTACTTTTTTAATAGTACGTTTACAAAAATATATTCTGATTAAAAGAATGAAAGGTGTGTCACATTATGGTAAGTGGTGAAATAAGTATAGCCAGTTACAATTGTAATGGCTTAGCAGATAATAAGAAAAGACGATCAGTATTTACCTGGCTAAAAGAGAAGGATTATAATATCTATTGTTTACAGGAAACCCATTCAACAGTTTTAGATGAAGTTTTGTGGAAAAAGAACTGGGGGGGCAAAATATATTTCTCCCATGGGCAAAGAAATTCAAAAGGGGTGATGGTTTTAATTAACAATAATTTTGATCCAAATGTGCAAATTGTCCAAACAGATCCTCAAGGTAGATGGATTATTTTAAATATGTTATTGGACAATAAACAAATATGGCTTGTTAACCTATACGGTCCGAATAATGATGATCCAAGCTTCTTTGAAAATATATATAAGAATTTATCAACTCTACAAGCAACACTAGACTCTATTATTATAGTGGGAGATTTTAATACGGTCTTAAATACCTCTATAGACCGGAAAGGAAATCACACTACAAACTATCACCCTCAGGCACTTAAGGAAATCATGAATGTCATGGATATATTGGAATTAGTGGATATATGGAGACTTAAATACCCTGATTTAGTGAGATATACATGGCGGAGGCTGAATCAAGCTAGTCGTCTTGACTACTTTCTTATACCATTCTCTCTGGCACCAAAAGTTAAAAAAGTGTTGATAGGGGACAGAATGCGGTCGGATCATCACATAATTGGCATATATATTTCTCTTACAGAATTTCCACGTGGGCGAGGATATTGGAAATTTAATCAAAGTCTACTAGATGATAAATTGTTTAGAACTAGGACAGAAGATTTTATAACTGACTTTTTCAGACATAACATAGGTACAGCAGATCCCCTTATTGTATGGGACACTTTTAAGTGTGCCTTTAGAGGCCATGCAATTCAGTACTCATCTATAAAACAAAGGGAATTTAGATCAAAAGAGTCCATATTAACAAAGGAAATTGAAGGACTAACAGTACAGTTAGATAGCAATAAAAACGGTACCATAGAGGCACAGAATAAGTTAGAGGAAAAACAAAAAGAAATGGAGGAACTTATTCAAGAAAGATCCAGTGTAATATATTATAAAAATAAAGCGAACTGGATGGAATATGGGGAAAAATGCACCAAATTCTTTTTCAATCTTCAATATAGAAATGCTACCAAAAAAAATGTATTAAAACTTGTTACAAATGATGGAGTCACGCATGATTCACCAAATGATATTTTGAAAGAGGAAGTAAAGTACTTTAAGAATATGTTTTCGTTTCAGGCTCCTCCATCTCCACTAACTGAAACTAATTGTATGGATTTTTTTCCTATTAATAATGTAAAATTAACATCTGTACAGAAAGACTCATGTGAAGGCCAAATTACAGAGGAGGAACTGCTTGATGCAATTGGGGCCTTTAAGGATGGGAAAACTCCAGGGCTGGATGGCATACCAGTGGAAGTATACAAAACTTTTTTTGATATACTCAAAGGACCATTATTAGCTTGTTTTAACCACTCCTATATAAATGGTAGATTATCAGACACGCAACAAGAAGGTCTGATATCGTTATTACTGAAACAGGACCCAAGTGGTATATATAAAGATCCAGTCCAATTAAAAAATTGGAGACCTCTTACACTTCAGTGTTGTGATGCAAAAATCCTAGCAAAATGCTTGGCGCATAGAATAAAAAAAGTTTTGTCAGATATTATTCATCCTAATCAGACAGGTTTTTTACATGGACGATACATTGGAGATAATATAAGGCAAGTACTGGAAACAATAGAACACTATGAAATATCGGGGACACCAGGTCTGGTTTTCATAGCTGATTTTGAAAAGGCTTTTGATAAAGTACGACTGGAGTTTATATATAAATGCCTAGAATATTTCAATTTTGGGGAATCTCTTATAAAATGGGTTAAAATTATGTATAGTAACCCTAGGTGTAAAATAGTAAATAATGGCTACATCTCAGAAAGTTTTAAACTATCTAGAGGAGTAAAACAAGGTTGTCCACTATCGGCATATCTATTTATTATTGCCATCGAAATGTTAGCTGTTAAAATTAGATCAAACATTAATATTAATGGATTAGAAATCCGTGGCTTAAAAACTAAGGTGTCATTGTACGCTGATGATTCATGTTTTCTTTTAAAACCACAACTAGAGTCTCTCCACGGCCTCATAGAGGATCTAGATACCTTTGCTATCCTCTCTGGATTAAAACCAAATTATGATAAATGTACCATATTACGTATTGGATCACTAAAAAATACACATTTTATATTGCCATGTAGTTTACCAATTAAATGGTCTGACGGAGATGTGGACATACTCGGTATAAAAATCCCAAAAGAAAGAAATGATCTCACTCCAATAAATTTTTATAGAAAGTTAGCAAAAATAGATAAGATCTTGCTACCATGGAAAGGAAAATACTTGTCTATTTGTGGAAAAATCACCCTGATGAACTCTTTAGTCATATCACAGTTTACCTATTTGCTTATGGTTTTGCCTACACCTAGTGACCTGCTTTTTAAATTATATGAACAAAAAATATTCCATTTTATTTGGAACGGCAAGCCAGATAAAATTAAAAGGGCCTATTTATATAACGAATATGAATTCGGAGGGCAGAAATTATTAAATATTAAAGCATTAGACCTCTCACTAAAGGCATCAGTCATACAAAAGTTATACTTAAATCCAAACTGGTTCTCTAGTAAATTGGTACGAATGTCTCATCCTATGTTCAAGAAGGGCCTTTTTCCCTTTATTCAGATTACACCTGCTCACTTTCGGTTGTTTGAAAAGGAAATAATCTCCAAAATATCCTTATTTTTTAAACAAGCCTTAGAAAGTTGGTTGCAATTTCAGTTTAATCCACCTGAAAGGACGGAACAAATAGTACAACAAATATTGTGGTTAAATTCAAATATAGTAATTGATAAAAAAACTGTATTTATCGAAGAAATGTTTAAAAAAGGTATAATTTTTGTGAATGATATCATAAATAGGACTGGTGGAGTTATGTCACACATGCAGCTAACACAGACATATGGAAATGTCTGCTCTACCCAAAATTACAACCAATTAATTGCAGCATTACCACAAAAATGGAAGAGGCAAGTAGAAGGGGAAAAAAGTAAGGAACTTGTATGTCGGCCCTGTATTAAAGAACATAAATGGTTAAAGAAAAGTGTGATAAATAAAAACATATACCAATTTCATTTAAGGACCAAAAAACTGACAGCTGTGCCATATAAATTGCAAAATAGTTGGGAAGAGATTTTCGATGTACCCATTCCATGGCACATGGTTTATGAATTGATACGCAAAACAACGCCGGATTCAAAACTTCGAATTTTTCAATTTAAATTACTGTACAAAATTCTTGCAACTAATAGAATGTTATATATATGGGGTATACAATCTTCCCAGCTCTGCAGATTCTGTTGTGAGGAGGCAGAGTCATTAGATCATTTATTTTGGTATTGTCCATATGTAGCTCGTTTTTGGTCACAGGTCCAGGAATGGCTGAAGAATTGCAACATTTGCCTAGAACTAACGCTACAGATAGCAATACTGGGGGATTTGAAAAGCCATAGTCAATCAATCAATAATATAATAATTATTTTAGCAAAAATGTTTATTTTTAATTTACAATCTGTAGAAGCTATGAGAATAGGAAGGTTCAAATCTTTTGTGAAGCATCACAGCACAGTTGAAAAATATATGGCAAATAAAAATCCGAAATGGATGATGTTGGAAGATAGATGGGAAGGGTTGAGTGGAACTGAAGGGTGGGACTAATAACAAGATAAACAATGTAGGGCATACGGGATCTGTGAAATGTGTATAGGTGCGGAGCTTTTGTGAAATAGCACAGTTACAAGTGGAAATAAAATTGGATGGACAACAGAAATAGAGGAAGGACTAAGAACAAACAAGAGAGAACTATTATAAAGTAGTCTGTGTCTGTAAAATAGGTATAAGATGTATAAATTGAAGGTAAAAGCAGAAGTGTTTATTAGTTTACTCCAATTGGGGGAGCGGTGGTAGGGTTGCGGGGAATAATAATAAAGGTATATTCTTTAAAAAAGTATGTATGTCTATATAGGTATGTGTATGTATATATGTATATATGTATGCATGCGTGTATGGATATATATATTTACCCAAAAAAATATGGGGGATTGGAAATGATGCAGACAATTACATTGGAAGCAACATTCTTTCCGCAATATTAAGCTGATCCACCCCCCCAAAAAAAAAATGGTTATCTTGGTCAGGAAAACGTTTTAATTACAGAATCTCTGATATCCTATGTGTACCTGCAGCGTGGATGTGGGTCCTCTTCATGGACCCCCTCTTCAGAAGTCTTTAACCAGGATGGAGGCTCCCTGGTTGATGAGGACGTCAACACACTCCACAAGACATTTTAAGGCAGACAGGTCCAGAGGGTGCGCCCCTGGCTGTCCCTCACGTCTAGATCCAGCAGAGACTGAACCAGGACCTCCATAGCATGGTGGTGGCCGTGGTATGCCTGAATAGAAACACAAACACAGTCTCAAGCAAAGTCCAGTGGTACACCTGAATAGATACACTCTTAATATAATCAATGTTCTATAGGAGACCAGTGGTACGCCTGAACATAATTTTTTTTCACCTTTATTTAACAAGTTCTCATTTGCAACTGCGACCTGGCCAAGATAAAGCATAGCAATTTGACACATACAACAACACAGAGTTACACATGGAATAAACAAAACATACAGTCAATAATACAGTAGAAAAAAAGAAAACAAAAAGTCTATATACAGTGAGTGCAAATTAGGTAAGATAAGGGAGTTAAGGAAATAGGCCATGGTGGCGAAGTAATTACAATATAGCAATTAAACACTGGAATGGTAGATGTGCAGAAGATGAATGTGCAAGTAGAGATACTGGGGTGCAAAGGAGCAAGATAAATAAATAAATACAGTATGGGAATGAGGTAGATAGATGGGCTGTTTACAGATGGGCTATGTACAGGTGCAGTGATCTGTGAGCTGCTCTGACAGCTGGTGCTTAAAGCTAGTGAGGGAGATATGAGTCTCCAGCTTCAGTGATTTTTGCAGTTCGTTCCAGTCATTGGCAGCAGAGAACTGGAAGGAAAGGCGACCAAAGTAGGAATTGGCTTTGCGGGTGACCAGTGAGATATACCTGCGCATGCTACGAGTGGGTGCTGCTATGGTGACCAGTGAACTGAGATAAGGCGGGGCTTTACCTAGCAGAGACTTGTAGATAACCTGTAGCCAGTGGGTTTGGCGACGAGTATGAAGCGAGGGCCAACCAACGAGAGCATACAGGTCGCAGTGGTGGGTAGTGTATGGGGCTTTATTGACAAAACGGATGGCACTGTGATAGACTGCATCCAATTTGTTGAGTAGAGTGTTGGAGGCTATTTTATAGATGACATCGCCGAAGTCGAGGATTGGTAGGATAGTCAGTTTTACAAGGGTACGTTTGGCAGCATGAGTAAAGGATGCTTTGTTGCGATATAGGAAGCCGATTCTAGATTTAATTTTGGATTGGAGATGCTTAATGTGAGTCTGGATGGAGAGTTTACAGTCTAACCAGACACCTAGGTATTTGTAGTTGTCCACGTATTCTAAGTCAGAGCCGTCCAGAGTAGTGATGCTGGACGGGCGGGCAGGTGCGGGCAGTGATCGATTGAATAGCATGCATTTAGTTTTACTTTCATTTAAGAGCAGTTGGGGGCCACGGAAGGAGAGTTGTATGGCATTGAAGCTCGTCTTGAGGTTAGTTAACACAATGTCCAAAGAGGAGCCAGAAGTATACAGAATGTTGTCGTCTGCGTAGAGGTGTATCAGAGAATCACCAGCAGCAAGAGCGACATCATTGATGTATACAGAGAAGAGAGTCGGCTCGAGAACTGAACCCTGTGGCACCCCCATAGAGACTGCCAGAGGTCCGGACAACAGGCCCTCCGATTTGACACACTGAACTCTATCAGAGAAGTAGTTGGTAAACCAGGCGAGGCAATCATTTGAGAAACCAAGGCTGTCGAGTCTGCCAATAAGAATGTGGTGATTGACAGAGTTGAAAGCCTTGGCTAGGTCGATGAATACGGCTGCACAGTAATGTCTCTTATCGATGGCGGTTATGATGTCGTGGCTGAGGTGCACTGAGGTGCACCCATGACCAGCTCTGAAACTAGATTGCATAGCGGAGAAGGTACGGTGGGATTCGAAATGGTCGGTAATCTGTTTGTTAACTTGGCTTTCAAAGACCTTAGAAAGACAGGGTAGGATAGATATAGGTCTGTAGCAGTTTGGGACTAGAGTGTCACCCCCTTTGAAGAGGGGGATGACCGCGGCAGCTTTCCAATCTTTGGGAATCTCAGACGATACGAAAGAGAGGTTGAACAGGCTAGTAATAGGGGTTGCAACAATTTCGGCACATAATTTTAGAAAGAGAGGATCCAGATTGTCTAGCCCGGCTGATTTGTAGGGGTCCAGATTTTGCAGCTCTTTCAGAACATCAGCTATCTGGATTTGGGTGAAGGAGAAATGGTGGGGGCTTTGGTGGGTTGCTGTGGAGGGTGCCGGGCAGTTGACCGGGGTAGGGGTAGCCAGGTGGAAAGCAAGGCCAGCCGTAGAGAAATGCTTATTGAAATTCTCAATTATAGTGGATTTATCGGTGGTAACAGTGTTTCCTAGCCTCAGAGCAGTGGGCAGCTGGGAGGAGGTGCTCTTATTCTCCATGGACTTTACAGTGTCCCAGAACTTTTGTCAGGTTTTTTTTGTCAGGGTTTTTGGTGGTTTTCCTAAGCCAGGATTCAGACACGGCTAAGACATCCGGGTTGGCAGAGTGTGCTAAAGTAGTGAGTAAAACAAACTTAGGGAGTAGGCTTCTAATGTTAACATGCATGAAACCAAGGCTTATACGGTTACAGAAGTCAACAAATGAGAGCACCTGGGGAGTGGGAGTGGAACTAGGCACTGCAGGACCTGGATTAACCTCTACATCACCAGAGGAACAGAGGAGACGTAGGATAAGGGTACGGCTAAAGGCTATACGAACTGGTCGTCTAGCACGTTCAGAACAGAGAGTAAAAGGAGCAGGTTTCTGGGCACGATAGCATAGATTCAAGGCATAGTGTACAGACAAAGGTAAGGTAGGATGTGAGTACATTGGAGGTAAACCTAGGCATTGAGTAATGATGAGAGAGATATAGTCTCTAGAGACGTTTAAACCAGGTGATGCCATCGCATATGTGGGAGGTGGAACAACATGGTTGGTTAAGGCATATTGAGCAGGGCTAGAGGCTCTACAGGGAAATAAGACAGTAATCACTAACCAGGACAGTAATGGATGAGGCATATTGATATTAGAAAGAGGCATGCGTAGCCAAGTGAACATATGGGTCCAGTGAGTGGTTGGCCTGGCTGGGGACACGGCGATTCAGACAGTTAGCAGGCCGGTGCTAACAAGCAAGCAGATAGTAGGTCAGGGCCAACAAGCTAGCAGTTAGCAGACCGGGGCTAGCAAGCTAGCAGTTAGCAGACCGGGGCTAGCAAGCTAGCAGTTAGCAGACCGGGGCTAGCAAGCTAGCAGTTAGCAGACCGGGGCTAGCAAGCTAGTAGTTAGCAGACCGCGGCTAGCAAGTTAGCAGAAGGGCCTTTGGGGGACGTCTGTTTTTGCCTCTTCGTGCGGTGACGTCGATAGACCAGTCGTGGAGTAGCAGGGTTCCAAGTAGCTCTAGGCAGCTAGCAGGCCGCGGTTAGCAGAATGGGCCTTCAGCGGACGTCACGCCTGAGGGGCCTGAGGGGCCTTTTGACCTAAAGTAGACCAGTGTCTTTCAATCGGGAGCCCATTTTTGCTCCCGCCCAGCATCAACATCGGAGGTCCCTGCCAAGCGTGGGATTGAGAAACAAACACTCTACTTCTCCTCTGAGGTTGATTAACTCAAATGGCAAAATAAGGAAATCATCCTCATCATCACTGTGTAGAATATGCATGTATTTTACACTAATCAGGAATAGATAGGAATTTGGTGTGTGAGTCTGTCTGGACAGTCAACTTCCTGTGGAAAATCAACACCATGCCTGCATCCCAGATAGCACCCTATTCCCTATGTAGTGAACTACTTTTGATCAGGGCCTATAAGGATCTGGTCAAAAGTAGTGTATTAAATAGGGAATAGGGTGCCATTTGTAATATGGAGACCACTACAGGAGCAGGTAGGCTTTACTCACAGCGAGGTGTAGAGGGCTGATGGGAGCTCTGACATCAAAGTCGTTTAGCATGTCTGTCCCTGAGGTTTCAATTAGTTGAGGAAAGACCAGGATGGCCAGTTCAGACTTGTAACATATTTACTTGGAAGGTTAGTCTAGTAGCATGTGAAACATGGTAAATCTCAGTGACCAGCCCCTGCAGACATACTGGGGTGTTGCATCCATACCTTAAACAAGCAAGTGTGAGAAAGTTACCAACTGGCACTTACATCTAAAGGTGTTTCACTTGCAATCTGGAAAAAGAACATCAAGAGTGACAATGCGTCCACGACAAACATGCAGCCACACCTTAAAACCTACTGTTGGGTTCTGAGAATATGAAATATACTAATTCATGTCACTGAGGGAGAGAGCTTAATGTATAACGTTTACATTATGTCAGGATATGTTATTGTTAGCCATCAGGCATCCTATGGGTGGGATCCTCTGGGATGAGAAGAGACACAGTCTGGTACCAATCACCATGACAGCCTTGAGTTGGGGAGGAGTGAGCACTTTGGGGTAGCGGTCAGGTCAGATGAAGTGAGGAAGAACAGATATCACAAAGGTTCTGTCTAGCAACAGAGATGCATTGGCTGTTTAGAGGTGTAGGAGGAGACTCAACATAGGAGAAAGGATTAAATATCAGTGCTTGTGTGAATATGTTTTTTGTCTAATGCAGCTGTCTTGACCCTCTGGGAAGAATAAACTTGGTTTAACTTCTACTTCATCACAATCCCGGATCCGGGAGCACCCCCATCAGTAAAAAAGCTGACTAGCATAGCCTAGCATAGCATCACAAGTAAATACTAGCATCTAAATATCATTAAATCACAAGTCCAAGACACCAGATGAAAGATACACATCTTGTGAATCCAGCCATCATTTCTGATTTTTAAAATGTTTTACAGGGAAGACACAATATGTATTTCTATTAGCTAACCACGATAGCAAAAGACACAACTTTTTTTTCCCACCATTTTTTTCCTGCATAGGTAGCTATCACAATTTCGACCAAATAAAGATATAAATAGTCACTAACCAAGAAACAACTTCATCAGATGACAGTCTGATAACATATTTATTGTATAGCATATGTTTTGTTAGAAAAATGTGCATATTTCAGGTATAAATCATAGTTTTACATTGCAGCCACCATCACAACTCTCACCAAAGCAACTAGAATAACTACAGAGACCAACGTGAATTACCTAAATACTCATCATAAAACATTTATGAAAAATACACAGCGTACAGCAAATGAAAGACAAAGATCTTGTGAATCCAGCCAATATTTCAGATTTTTTAAGTGTTTTACAGCGAAAACACAATATAGCATTATATTAGCTTACTACAATAGCCAACCACACAACAGCATTGATTCAAGCCAACAATAGCGATAACGAATAAACCAGCAAAAGATATTAATTTTTTCACTAACCTTCTCAAACGTCTTCAGATGACAGTCCTATAACATCATATTACACAATACATATAGAGTTTGTTCGAAAATGTGCATATTTAGCGGCACAAATCGTGGTTATACAATATGAATAGTAGCCAAAATGCAAACAAAATGCCGGGAGAAATCTTGGGAGAGGCACCTAATCTAATCAGTAACTAATCATAAACTTGACTAAAAAATACAGGTTGGACAGCAAATGAAAGATACATTAGTTCTTAATGCAACCGCTGTGTTAGATTTTTTAAATTAACGTTACTACGACATACAGCGTGCGTTAAAGCGAGACCGCACCGAAATTAATGGCGGAATAGTAGATTTACATTTTTCAACAGAACAACGAATTAACATCATAAATACTTCTTAGTTTTTGATGAGCTCCCATCAGAATCTTGGGCAAGTTGTCCTTTGTCCAGAGGAATCGTTGCTCGGTTGTAGATTGTCGTCTTCAACTTTGGAATTAGCAGCAAACATTAGCCATGTGGCGAAGACGTGCCCAACTCACCATAATGCAGCACAAATAAAATACCGAAAATCGCAATATACTGATATAAACTGATATAACTCGGTTTAAAATAACTACATTATGATGTTTTTAACACCTATATCGAATAAAATCAGAGCCGGATATATCTAAGGCCTATAACGGCAGCTTTCCAGAACGCAATCCTGAGGTCTGTCTTGCGTCATGGCAAATGTTGAAAAGGCTGGACCCCCGGTTCCATGCCCATTTATATAGCCTCAGATCTGCCTAGCAACTCCATTCCAATTCTCATTGCTTGCTGACATCCAGGGGAAGGCGTATGCAGTGCATGTCGACCAATAGAATACATGCAAATGAATAAACCGACCCTGGAACAGATTGCCTGATTTCAGATTTCTCACTTGCTGACAGGAAGATTGCTCCAACTCGAGTTCTATTTTACTCAAAAATATAATTCAAACGGTTTTAGAAACTAGAGAGTGTTTTCTATCCAATAGTAATAATAATATGCATATTGTACGAGCAAGAATTGAGTACGAGGCAGTTTAATTTGGGAACGAATGTTTTACAAAGTGAAAACAGCACCCCCTATTGAGAAGCTTTCATAGTGTCCGTCGAGTTTTTACTCTGAGAATTAGAACCTAACAGTTGGCACTGCAAGCAGGGTTCACCACGATTTGCAGTCGAACTAGAGATTCTGAATCAGTGAAACAGAAACAAGGTAGGCACAGTTCCTACACCTGTTATCACTAATTCTGACATCTTGGGGAGATGAGAGTCGTAGGCTGAACCAATTATAGGGTACGGACCTAGAAAGCCTGAGCTTATTCAGTAGTCTCATTGTATTACGACCAGTCATAGCTTTGCGGTATTTGGTAAGTCCCGGAAGGTAAACCCGAACAGGTTGATACCTGTAGAGGGTAACTCCTAAGGGGTAAATCCCAAGTAGGTTGGTTCCTGCTAGTACTATAAGAATAGGGTGAGTCCCAGAAGGTAAGCCCGAGCAGGCGGGCACCTAGGGGGTAAGACCCGGGTGGGGTTGGTTACCTGCTATACCTGTAACGAGAGGGTGCAAGTCTCAGCCGCAGTGGACATGCGGCAGTAGAGTGGGTGTGGATGGATAAAGTGACATGCTTGTGTACTAGGATAAAAAGTTGCCATTCAGGGTTAGAAGAAAAGCAATAAGATACTCGAAAGCTGTTGGATTTGGGTGTATTAGCAGTAGCAATAAAGAGAGGTTGGTTTTATGCCCTGTTGGGGTGGGGAACCATGACAGATTATGTGGAAATAGGAAGACAAGTGTGAATAATTTTGGTAATGTGTGTTATCAACAACAGTGATATTTGAACAGATTGGAGATGACTATCCATAACAATGAAATCCTTCATACAGTGAGGTTAGGGTAGGTTACCATGCTTGTCCTGAACCACAGCTGTAGACACAGCCTCCTCCACGTCCTCAGACACTAGCTTGGAGATCCGTTACAGGATGTCTGTCACCCCACTGAGCCCCTATTGCAGGTTAGGGGTCACATCCACTTGAATGTCCTTCATATGACGAACCTCCTACAGAGCAAATGAGGAAAATATGATATATTATGATTTATGTTAGTAACAATACAATACGGGAATTTTATCCCAAAGCTACCTACAGCTAACATATATATTTATGTATGTGATCTATGTAAATAAAGGAATATAACACAGCTGTAAAACTGTGAAGGACTATATGGTGGAGGCCTACCCATTTCCCAGGAGCATTGTAAAAAGTGGATTTGGGTACAGTGTTTATTTCCCCCTAATATCTTTGAATATTACACCTAAAATAATTAGGCCTACTTCTTTCTACTGCTGATCTGAGACCATTAGGGTTAAACATTACAGATATAAATGCAATATATGGAGTAGAAAAGATTTCCTGCCCACCAGAATCAACATATTTTCTACATGGTCTATTTCTATCTGAATGTAACACCTCAATCAAGCATGTTAATTGATCGTTAAGTCATGTTTGTCAGGGAAACGGTCATTAGTGGCCTATATAAGCCTCATACAGGCCATGTGGAGACACTACCTGTTGATAACACAGACTATTTTCATGATCATGGGAGGTGTGAGAGAATTGCTGCTCTTTGTGTTGACTGTGGGGGTTGCGAAAGGTTGGTTCACTAATGTTTTATTTGGATTGAATGGATTTGTTTGGGAAATATGCTCAACTTTATCAGTTGGAGATTAAAATTTGACTGTTTGTTCCGCATTGGTCATCTGCTATTATTAATATATGTAGCTATTTTGTGTCAACTCAACTTCTGTCAACACTTTCTCCTCAGTTTCTTGTTACCCTGTTGGAAAGTCCCAGAAGCAAGAGCAAGTCTCTCTGCAGAGGAGACTTGGAGGTAAGTGTTTCTTTCCACAACCCTTCTAGCTTTGTACTGTGTCTATGGTGCTGCTGTGTTTGACACTCATTCAACACCATAGAGTAACTTAGTTGTCTAAATAATGTTGTCAAACCCTTTGATTTGGTCATTTTGCTTGTGTACCTTAACCTACGTTTTTCAGAGCTGTCATCAAATGACGTCTCCATTGTGCATGCCCTGGCCTTGCTCCGATCCATAGGGTCTGACGCTAAACAAGACAGAGAAGGTACGGCCTGAAACATATACTTTTAAATCTGTGTTGGGTTCATGTTGCTCAACATTCGAATGGCAATTTGGCCTAGACCATGTAGAACAGCTGTGTTGCTGTAGAATACTCAACTGTTCATTTTTGTTTTCTCTCTAGAGTATTTCGAGACTAATGAAGTAGAATCCCAAGCTTCTCCAAACCATGGTAGCTCTCCGGCAAATGATGCCCTGTCCTCTGACGACGCTAACTCTGAAGCTGCCACTGGCCCGTCTGACGACGCTACCTCGGAAGCTGCCACTGGCCCGTCTGACGACGCTACCTCTGAAGCTGCCACTGGCCCGTCTGACGACGCTACCTCTGAAGCTGCCACTGGCCCGTCTGACGACGCTACCTCTGAAGCTGCCACTGGCCCGTCTGACGACGCTACCTCTGAAGCTGCCACTGGCCCGTCTGACGACGCTACCTCTGAAGCTGCCACTGGCCCGTCTGACGACGCTACCTCTGAAGCTGCCACTGGCCCGTCTGACGACGCTACCTCTGAAGCTGCCACTGGCCCGTCTGACGACGCTACCTCTGAAGCTGCCACTGGCCCGTCTGACGACGCTACCTCTGAAGCTGCCACTGGCCCGTCTGACGACGCTACCTCTGAAGCTGCCACTGGCCCGTCTGACGACGCTACCTCTGAAGCTGCCACTGGCTCGTCTGACGACGCTACCTCTGAAGCTGCCACTGGCCCGTCTGACGACGCTACCTCTGAAGCTGCCACTGGCCCGTCTGACGACGCTACCTCTGAAGCTGCCACTGGCCCGTCTGACGACGCTACCTCTGAAGCTGCCACTGGCCCGTCTGACGACGCTACCTCTGAAGCTGCCACTGGCCCGTCTGACGACGCTACCTCTGAAGCTGCCACTGGCCCGTCTGACGACGCTACCTCTGAAGCTGCCACTGGCCCGTCTGACGACGCTACCTCTGAAGCTGCCACTGGCCCGTCTGACGACGCTACCTCTGAAGCTGCCACTGGCCCGTCTGACGACGCTACCTCTGAAGCTGCCACTGGCCCGTCTGACGACGCTACCTCTGAAGCTGCCACTGGCCCGTCTGACGACGCTACCTCTGAAGCTGCCACTGGCCCGTCTGACGACGCTACCTCTGAAGCTGCCACTGGCCCGTCTGACGACGCTACCTCTGAAGCTGCCACTGGCCCGTCTGACGACGCTACCTCTGAAGCTGCCACTGGCCCGTCTGACGACGCTACCTCTGAAGCTGCCACTGGCCCGTCTGACGACGCTACCTCTGAAGCTGCCACTGGCCCGTCTGACGACGCTACCTCTGAAGCTGCCACTGGCCCGTCTGACGACGCTACCTCTGAAGCTGCCACTGGCCCGTCTGACGACGCTACCTCGGCAGCTGCCACTGGCCCGTCTGACGACGCTACCTCGGCAGCTGCCACTGGCCCGTCTGACGACGCTACCTCGGCAGCTGCGACCGGCCAGTCTGACCATGCCATTGAGGAACTGTTGAGTTCTGCATCTCAGCCCCCGTTGACCACAAACATGGATATCTGATGTGGGACATGGTGCTCGGGGTCCATGCAAGAGTTCATGGGTATTCTAGTCCAGGTTGTGTGTGTAACTGCATTTTCTTGTTTTGGCTCAATTAAACGTTAACTGTAATACTTGTGTCCTCAGTATTGTTTTGACGGTTCCTACTTGGAGTTGAGGTCTATGACCTGACATGAGTAACTGTGGTTATGGCAACATTTATTTTGCATTATAACCATGCTTTGGCATCAGCAATATGTTTACTTTGACCCCTGTGCTTAAATCACCATTTGCCTTAAGCTACATTTGGTCAAATTATGCTAGTAGCTTCACATGATGTGGAATGGGTTCTAGTTCATTTAAACTTGATGGTTTTGGAACTGAGTGTTTAGGGTTGGTACATATGAGGCTGCTAGAATTGGGGTTAATGGTGTCAGTGCTAACTAATATCACGGTTGTCAACTTGCATTTAAATGACTCTGCTGGGTGTCTTCTCTCGTAACTGACTTGGTTTCCTATTAGTGAATGCTTACATGTAAAACCAGCTCTCGTATCATTAGCCCATCGTTTTGGCGGTTGGTCTTCATATCCCAGTGCCAATCCAAACTTTCAGGTTTAAATAAGTCAATGCTAACCTGTCTTAGCTGGCAGGCTGCTATCAGGTCCAGGCTCTCCCAGAGTTGCTTGTAGCGCCGCTAACCTAGGGTTTGAGGGCAGGAACAGTTTGACCAGGATTTCCCACCCACTCCGATTTACATGGGATAAACCATTGGAAGAAACCGGTAAATTTCTATGAAGCTTGAGGAAGTCTGTTCATACAGGCCTTCTCTAGCCGCATGATGAACGCTCAGGGTGTGCGTCGTAGCAAACCGTACTTAGTCGCCATGAATTCAAAAAGCACGTACACGCAACCTTTAAATGCAGTTAATACAGCAACAAAATTGGCTCCAACGTTTGAGCTACCGGTAGGTATCTGCTGTAATTCATACATTTCTGTGGCACTGCTTTACTAATTTATGCCAACCAAATCCAGATAGCAAATGTTCTGAAAGAGCTGCAAAACCTGGACCCATACAAATCAGCTGGGCTTGACAATCTAGACCCTTTATTTCTGAAACTATCCGCCGCCATTGTCGCAACCCCTATTACCAGCCTGTTCAACCTCTCTTTCATATCGTCTGAGATCCCCAAGGATTGGAAAGCTGCCGTGGTCATCCCCCTCTTCAAAGGGGGAGACACCCTGGACCCAAACTGTTACAGACCTATATCCATCCTGCCCTGCCAAAGGTCTTCGAAAGCCAAGTCAATTAACAGATCACTGACCATCTCGAATTCCACCGTACCTTCTCCACTGTGCAATCTGGTTTCCGAGCCGGTCACGGGTGCACCTCAGCCACGCTCAAGGTACTAAACGATATAACCGCCATCGATAAAAGACAGTACTGTGCAGCCGTCTTCATCGACCTGGCCAAGGCTTTCGACTGTCAATCACCATATTCTTATCGGCAGACTCGGTAGCCTCGGTTTTTCTGATGACTGCCTTGCCTGGTTCACCAACTACTTTGCAGACAGAGCTCAGTGTGTCAAATCGGAGGGCATGTTGTCTGGTCCTCTGGCAGTCTCTTTGGGGGTACCACAGAGTTCAATTCTCGGGCTGACTCTTTTCTCTGTATATATCAATGATGTTGCTCTTGCTGCGGGCGATTCCCTGATCCACCTCTACGCAGACAACACCATTCTGTATACTTCTGGCTCTTCCTTGGACACTGTGCTATCTAACCTCCAAACGAGCTTCAATGCCATACACCACTCCTTCCGTGGCCTCCAACTGCTCTTAAATGCTAGTAAAACCAAATGCATGCTTTTCAACCGTCCGCTGCCTGCACCCGCCCGCCCGACTAGCATCACCACCCTGGACGGTTCAGACCTAGAATATGTGGACATCTATAAATACCTAGGTGTCTGGCTAGACTGTAAACTCTCCTTCCAGACTCATATTAAACATCTCCAATCCAAAATCAAATCAAGAATCGGCTTTCTATTTCGCAACAAAACCTCCTTCACTCACGCCGCCAAACTTACCCTAGTAAAACTGACTATCCTACCGATCCTCGACTTCGGCAATGTCATCTACAAAATAGCTTCCAATACTCTACTCAGCAAACTAGATACAGTTTATCATAGTGCCATCCGTTTTGTTACTAAAACACCTTATACCACCCACCACTGCGACCTGTATGCTTTAGCCGGCTGGCCCTCGCTACATATTCGTCGCCAGACCCGCTGGCTCCAGGTCATCTATAAGTCCATGCTAGGTAAAGCTCTGCCTTATCTCAGTTCACTGGTCACGATAACAACACCCACCCGTAGCACGCGCTCACTGATCATCCCAAAAGCCAACACCTCATTTGGCCGCCTTTCCTTCCAGTTCTCTGCTGCCTGTGACTGGAACGAATTGCAAAAATCGCTGAAACTGGAGACTTTTATTTCCCTCACCAACTTTAAACATCTGCTATCTGAGCAGCTAACCGATCGCTGCAGCTGTACATAGTCCATCTGTAAACAGCCCACCCAATTTACCTACCTCATCCCCTTACTGTTTTTATTTATTTACTTTTCTGCTCTTTTGCACACCAGTATCTCTACTTGCACATGATCATCTGATGATTTATCACTCCAGTGTTAATCTGCTAAATTGTAATTTTTCGCTCCTATGGCCTATTTATTGCCTACCTCCTCATGCCTTTTGCACACAATGTATATAGACTCATTTTTCCCCCCTACTGTGTTATTGACTTGTTTATTGTTTACTCCATGTGTAACTCTGTGTTGTTGTCTGTTCACACTGCTATGCTTTCTCTTGGCCAGGTCGCAGTTGTAAATGAGAACTTGTTCTCAACTAGCCTACCTGGTTAAATAAAGGTGAAATAAATAAATAAATTCAGCGTGTTTTGAAGCAAGTTAAACCGTTATGGCCTATGCAAATTATTTTGTTTGCTACAGGGTAGGCCTTCCAGGTTATTTTATGTAGCCTAAGTTTGTGTATTGAATGTTATTCTACATTTGTTTGTCTGGGTCTCGAGAATCAGTTACCCTTTCTGACCAAGTCTGTAAAATAATGCGAGAACTGGGGGTATTTTGTCTTGAATAGAAGTAATAACGGAGAAGAATGGCAGGGTCTTGACAAGTTTATTTAATTTGATTATGTAGTCCACGTTTGTGTAGGCTCACGTTTAGTTGATGCTGTGACTAAATGAATATTAACTTGATCATTTACTTTATTGCTGGAGAACAGATGCAATAGGTAGGATTGAGAAGATTTGATGTAAATATAGCCTACCTTAGAATGGCACATGATAAACTGCGGGTTTAGATTCACGTGCAATTGATCAACTGCGGCGCTATCCAGTGGGCTGAATCTCCGCTACAGCGTAACTGTTACATTATAGGAGATTCAGATTTGTTTCCTCTGACAAAATCATCACAATAACCGAAGTTTAAACAGCCACAACCTTCCCAAATTCCCTTGATAGCCAGGTGCAAGGGGAGAGGAAAGGACCGAAATGCATCTTTCAGTGAAGGGTAGGCTACTGTAATAACCTCATTTGACCCGTCGGCCAACAGTGGCTCATAGACCTGTTAAAACTAGGCTACATTAATGAAATAGTGTGGTAACTTTGAGTTGATTAATATGCAACAAATACAAGAACCCATTAGTGTATTTCTCCATGTAGAGTGGTATAATCATGTTGGATTTTATTTGCTGCTTAACACCCTGCATCCCACAGCTGGCTTGCTTCTGAAGCTAAGCAGGGTTGGTAATGGTCAGTCCCTAGATTGGAGACCAGTTGCTGCTGGAAGTGGTGTTGGAGGGCCAGTAGGAGTCACTCTTTCCTCTGGTCTAAAATAATATCCCAGGGCAGTGATTGGGGACAGGTGCTGTCTTTCGGGTGGGACGTTAAACATGTGTCCTGACTCTCTGTGGTCACTAAAGATCCCATGGCACTTATTGTTAGAGTAGGGGTGTTAACCCTGGTGTCCTGGCTAAATTCCCGATCTGGTCCTCATACCATCACGGTCATCTAATCATCCCAAGCTTACTATTGGCTCATTCACTCCCCTCTCCCCTGTAACTATTCCCCAGGTTGTTGCTGGAAATGAGAATGTGTTCTCAGTCAACTTACCTGGTTAAATAAAACATATGCTTCTAAATAGCACTTTCGGTTTGAATGGGAAGCTCGGAAATTTCTTGCAATTTCCTCAGGAAGGAAAATTGGTAGATTCTCTGGAAAAGAATGACCGTCCTCCCTCAGCCATTGGGATGAACTTTGCGGGACCCGCATCCGAGTACTCCTACCAGGTACGGACGAGACATGGAGACAAGTGTTCCTTTAATGTTTTGTACTCGTCTCATTAAAAATGGTTTCATACTAAAGACTAGGTCAGAATACATTTGGACTCCCTCGCGCTTTGTCTTTCCCTCTCAAATCAACTCTTCACCGTGAAATGCTTGCTTACGAGACCACCCCAACGATGCAGAGTACAAAACTATAGAATATATGTATACATACAGTACCGATCAAAAGTTTGGACACACCTACTCATTCAAAGGTTTTTCTTTATTTTGACTATTTTCTACATTGTAAAATAATAGTGAAGAACTCAAAACTATGAAATAACATATGGAATCATGTAGTACCCCAAAAAAGTGTTAAACATATCAATATATATTTTATTTATATTTAGCCACCCTTTACCTTGTTGACAGCTTTGCACACACTCGGCATTCTCTCGACCAGCTTCATCTGGATTGCTTTTCCAAAAGGACAGATTTCCACCGGTCTAATGTCCATTGCTCGTGTTTCTTGGCCCAAGCAAGTCTCTTCTTCTTATTGGTGTACTTTAGTAGTGGTTTCTTTGCAGAAATTTGACCATGAAGGCCTAATTCACGCTGTCTCCTCTGAACAGTTGATGTTGAGATGTGTCTGTTACTTTAACTTTAGAGCAGAGGTAACTCTGGGTCTAGTGCTTGATGGATTTTGTGACTGCACTTGAAGAAACGTTCAAAGTTTTTGAAATTTTCCTGATTGACTGAACTTCATGTCTTAAAATAATATTAGACTTTCGTTTCTCTTTGCTTATTTGAGCTGTTCTTGCCATAATATGGACTTGGTATTTTACCAAATAGGGCTATCTTCTGTATACCACCCCTACCTTGTCACAAAACAAGTGATTGGCTCAAACGCACTAAGGAAATAAATTCCACAAATTAACTTTGAACAAGGCACACCTGTTAATTGAAATGCATTCCAGGTGAGGACCTCATGAAGCTGATTGAGAGAATGCCAAGAGTGTGCAAAGCTGTCATCAAGGCAAAGGGTGGCTACTTTGAAGAATCTCAAATATAAAATATATTTAGATTTTTTTGGTTACTACAGGATTCCTTATGTGGTATTTCATACTTTTGATGTTCTACAATGTAGAAAATTGTAAAAAAAATAAAGAAACCCTGGAATGAGTAGGTGTGTCCAAACTTTTGACTGGTACTGTATATATTGTAAGTGTAATAAAATACCCAAGAATAAAGCTATATACAAGGAGTTCCAGTTCCAGATCAGTGTGCAGGGGTACGAGGTATTTGAGGTAGATATGTACAAGGCAGGGTAAAGTGACTAGGCATCAGGATAGATAATAATAAGAGCAAAATAAAGAACAGAGCAGCAGCAGCAAATGAGTGTAAAGGTGTGTGTTTGTTTGTGAGAGTGTGTAATGTGTACGCATGTGTGTTTGGGTTGTGTCGGTTTGTGTGTGTGTGGGTTTTGTGTGGGAGTGTGAATGTAGTGTGTGTGTGTGCATATGGTTTGTATACAGTCTAGTGATTGTGGGTAGGGTCAGAGCAAGACCCTTTAACAGCCCTGTTGATATGGATGGGGACGTGCTCTCCCCTCTTGCTCCTATAGTCCACGATCAGCTCCTTGGTCTTACTGACATTGAGGGAGAGGTTGTCCTGGCACCACAATGCCAAGTCTCTGACCTCTCATCGCCTTCGTGTCGTCAGCAAACTTGATGATGGTGTTGGAGTCGTGTGTGGCCACACAGTCATGGGTGAACAGGGAGTACAAGAGGGGACTAAGCACGCATCCCTGAGGGCCTCCCGTGTTGAAGGTCAGTGTGGCAGAGGTGTTCTTGCCTATCCTCACCACCTGGGGCCGGCCCATCAGAAAGTCCAGCATCCAGTTGCAGAAGGAGGTCTTCAGTCCCAAGGTCCCGAGCTTGGAGGGGACTATGGTGTTGAACGCTGGGCTGTAGTCTATGAACAGCATTCTCACATAGTTATGTCCCCTCTTAATTGAGATTGCTTCATCTGTGGATCTGTTGGGGAGATATGCAAATTGGAGTGGGTACAGGGTGTCTGGGATGATTGTGTTGATGTGGTCATGACCAGACTTTCAAAGCACAGATGTGAGTGCTACAGACAGGTTACCTTGGAGTTCTTGGGAACACGGACAATGGTAGTCAGCTTGAAATATGTCGGGATTACAGACTGTCCTGTGAGGATCCAAATAGGTCAGGTCAGGTTTGCAATGAATGACTTCAACAAGATCCCTTCTTTTTTTAACCTTTATTTAACTAGGCAAGTCAGTTAAGAACAAATTCTTCGTTTCATTGACGGCCTAGGAACAGTAGGTTAACTGCCTTGTTCAGGGGCAGAACGACAGATTTGTACCTTGTCAGCTCGGGGATTCGATCTTGCAACCTTTCGGTTACTAGTCCAACGCTCTAACCACTAGGCTACGCTGCCGCCCCCTCTCACCCGCAGAGGGGGGAGGAGGGAACTGGTGGGGGTTAACAACTGACGCCCTTTTCCTTTGTTTCAAGAATACTTTTTCCTGACGAAATTCTAACACGTTCAGAAGCAACTACTGGAATAATATATCTAACATAAAACGTGGGGAATGGTCAGAGGTGATCTAAAGAACACTAATGTTGTTTTGTTAGTTATGTAGTCATTATAAATGTTATAAAGGAAATACTGTAACATGGAAAGTACACCCACTACATATGTGAAGTGTCCCTCCAATGTGTTGTGCATGAAATGGAGAAGAACAACAGTAGAAGACTTGTTGGACGATGACTGTTAAGAATGATGATATGAGAGAGACTTCCGCCAATGGCGAAGCTCTAACAAGACGCATCTGCGTAGTGTCCTCGAACTTTCAAACAGTTTTAAGGCATTTTGACATTGTTAAACTGTTCGTTAATAGTGCGTTGGAAGTTAAAACATTTATTGTATCGCCAAAACAAAATATGCCAAATATGTCAAAGCCTCAGACGAGGCATGGAAAAATGCCCCTCTCTGACAGCCCTTCATCGGCCTCGGCGGATGCTAGCTCGGGAAGAAGCACCAGCATGGTTCAGAATGGAGATGGACAAGGGTATAACAAAAATAAATCCAAGAGACACTTTCTGAACCCCTCAGCAAAATTGATGTACTGGTCGATAAACTCCACGAAGACCATAAAGTCACAAATGGACGAGTGACAAAGTTAGAAAAAGACCATGCTGACCACCAGGCTGCCATCCTGGACGTCCGTGAGGAAGTGGACCAAAAATACAAGAAGTTGGAAGACTCCATCGCTAAACTCGAGGAGAAATTTGATTATTATGAACATTTCCAAAGGCACTCGAATTTGAGACTTCAAGGTTTCCCGGAGGTCGTGGAGGGAAGAGACGCGATCTCCTTTCTACAGGATTCCCAAAATTCTGGATCTACCCCCTCCCGCGCACCCACTGGAGATTGGAGATACTGGAGATACTCGGCCTTGTCTCAGGATAGTAAGTTGGTGGTTGAAGGTATCCCTCTAGTGGTGTGGGGGCTGTGCTTTGGCAAAGTGGGTGGGGTTATATCCTGCCTGTTTGGCCCTGTCCAGGGGTATCGTCGGATGGGGCCACAGTGTTTCCCGACCCCTCCTGTCTCAGCCTCCAGTATTTATGCTGCAGTAGTTTATGTGTCGGGGTCTAGGGTCAGTCTGTTATATCTGGTGTATTTCTCCTGTCTTATCCGGTGTCCTGTGTGAATTTAAGTATGCTCTCTAATTCTCTCTGTTTCTCTCTCTCTCGGAGGAGGACATGCCTCAAGACTACCTGGCCTGACTCCTTGCTGTCCCCAGGCCACCTGGCCGTGCTGCTGCTCCAGTCTCAACTGTTCTGCCTGCGGCTATGGAACCCAGACCTGTTCACTGGACGTGCTACCTTGTCCCAGACCTGCTGTTTTCAACTCTCTAGAGACAGCAGAAGCGGTAGAGATACTCTGAATGATCGGCTATGAAAAGCCAAATGACATTTACTCCTCAGGTGCTGACCTGTTTCACCCTCTACAACCACTGTGATTATTATTATCTGACCCTGCTGGTCATCTATGAACATTTGCACATCTTGCCCATGTTCTGTTATAATCTCCACCCGGCACAGCCAGAAGAGGACTGGCCACCCCTCATAGCCTGGTTCCTCTCTAGGTTTCTTCCTAGGTTTTGGCCTTCCTAGGGAGTTTGTCCTAGCTACCGTGCTTCTACACCTGCATTGCTTGCTGTTTGGGGTTTTAGGCTGGGTTTCTGTACAGCACTTTGTGACATCAGTTGATGTAAGAAGGGCTTTATAAATACATTTGATTGATTGACAGTGATGAGCTTTGAGTGCACTATGGTGTTGAACGCTGAGCTGTAGTCAATGAATAGCATTCTCACATAGGTGTTCCTTTTGTCCAGGTGTGAAAGGGCAGTGTGGAGTGCCATAGAGATTGCATCATCTGTGGATCTGTTGGGGCGGTATGCAAATTGGAGTAGGTTTAGGGTTTCTAGGATAATGGTATTGATGTGAGCCATGACCAGCCTTTCAAAAACACAGACGTGAGTGCTACGGGTCGGTAGTTATTTAGGCAGGTTACCTTAGTCTTCTTGGGCACAGGGACTATGGTGCAATGCTTGAAACATGTTGGTATTACAGACTCAGACAGGGAGAGGTTGAAAATGTCAGTGAAGATGCTTGCCAGTTGGTCAGCGCATGCTCGGGTACACATCCTGGTAATCCGTCTGGCCCTGTGGCCTTGTGAATGTTGACCTGTTTAAAGGTCTTACTCACATCAGCTGCGGAGAATGTGATCACACAGTAGTCCGGAACAGCTGGTGCTCTCATGCATGTTACAGTGTTACTTGCTTCGAAGCGAGCATATAAATAATTTAGCTCGTCTGGTAGGCTCGTGTCACTGGGCTGCTCTCGGCTGTGCTTCCCTTTGTAGTCTGTAATAGTTTGCAAGCCCTGCCACATCCGACCAGCATCGGAGCTGGTGTAGTATGATGTGATCTTTTTCCTGTATTGATGCTTTGCCTGGTTGATGGTTCGTCGGAGGGCATAGCGGGATTTCTTATAAGCTTCCAGGTTAGAGTCCCGCTCCTTGAAAGCGGCAGCTCTACCCTTTTAGCTAAGGTTGGATTTTGCCTGTAATCCATGACTTCTGGTTGGGTTATGTACGTATAGTCACTGTGGGGATGACGTCATCGATGCACTTATTGATGAAGCCAGTGACTGATGTGGTGTAATCCTCAATGCCATCGGAAGAATCCCGGAAAATATTCCAGTCTGTGCTAGCAAAACAGTCCTGTAGTTTAGCATCTGCCTCATCTGACCACTTTTTTATTGATCTAGTCACTGGTGCTTCCTGCTTTAATTGTTGCTTGTAAGCAGGAATTCGGAGGATAGAAATATGGTCAGATTAGCCAAATGGAGAGCGAGGGAGAGCTTTGTATGCATCTTTGAATATGGAGTAAAGGTGGTCCAGAGTTTCTTTTCCTCTGGTTGCACATTTAACATGTTGATAGAGAGAGAGACAATACATTCCTGATCAGGTCACTTGGTTAGGAAAAACCCCTGACCCAACACACTGTGTCCCGACACACTGGGTCCCAACCCACTGGCTCCAACCTCCTGGATCCAACCCTCTGGATCCAATCTCCATCTCTTTATTACTTGGTTATGAAAACCCCCTGGTCCCAACACACTGGTCCCAACCCCCTGGTCCCAACCCCCTGGTCCCAACCCCCTGGTCCCAACACACTGGTCCCAACCCCCTGGTCCCAACCCCCTGGTCCCAACACACTGGTCCCAACCCCCTGGTCCCAACACACTTGTCCCAACCCACTGGTCCCAACCCCCTGGCCCAACCTCCATCTCTTCATTACTTGGTTATGAAAACCCCCTGGTCCCAACACACTGGTCCCAACCCCCTGGTCCCAACCCACTGGTCCCAACCCACTGATCCAACCTCCATCTCTTCATTACTTGAAGGAAATCATTCTCGAACACACTAGAGCTCTGTCTTTTCGTGGAGTTGTAATTGAACAGTGACTACACAGTTGAATGTGGGGAGGTGTATGTATGCATTGACTCACATCCACCCCAAGGTCCAGGAGGTACTTGACCATGCTGATCATGCCGCTGGAGGCTGCAGAGTGGAGAGGGGTGTAGGCCCTCTTGTCTTTACAGGACACCTCTGATCCATGAGAGGCCAGCAGTTTCACCACCTCAATGTGCCCTATGGGGGGGAAAAGAGAGACAAAGAGAGAAATAGAGATGGAGAGAGAGACAGACAGATGGAGAGAGACAGAGAGATAGGCAGAGATATAGAGGGAGAGAGAGGTTAGTTTATAGTGGTACACAGCACCATTAGCAATACCTACATCGTGTTAGTACAATTGAAAACCTACATCTTATCAACATACTCAGTCCATCATTCTGACATAATAACACACCAGAGGTAGACCATACAGCTGAGCTGTGAGGCTAACACACAGTCAATTCATTCACTCACTGGGATAAGGACATTAGTCAGAATGTATATGTGTGGTCAACTCATTACCCATGTAAGCAGCCCAGTGGATTGCTCGGCGGTCCTTCTTGTCAAAAGCATTAATGTTGGCTCCTCTGGAGAGAAGCAGCATCACCATCTAACAGGAAAAGGAGAGAGAAACAAAACACAGGCTGAGGAAAACTAAAGCAAGATCTGCTCAAATCTGGCGTCAAAGCCTCTCTTGAACAATCTCAAGCATACAACTAGGGCTGTGACGGTCATGGGACTTCCAGTGTCGGTGATTGACATGCGGTATGTACACAGTCATCGACATAACTGACAGCCGACGGACGGGCGGGGGAAACATTAGCAAAGGAAAACATTAGAGTGTTTAGGCCTAACTGTCTTGCTCATAGCCGTGCGAGTCTCAAGTTAAGGGGAAGCTCATTTTCACCATAAAAAAATATATAAAGCATTCTATGCATCTTCACATTTACAGACTTTTGTAAGATAGCTGACTATTGCTAATGTGATTAGTAAATTGGATAGTCATCATTTAGGCTAATAATATAACTCAATCACTGTTCGCAAAATAACGTCTGTTCAATGCAGCGTGTGGTGGAGTAAGGCTAGGCTAGGCTATGTCAGATATGTTTCTCTTTACAGGATTTTTTTTCCCCTTGTTAAAATATTTTTTATCATGCAATTCTACTACACTTTATATGACTATAGAGATTAGCAGAATCTTTTTCAATATGACTTTAAAGTGGCACTGACCCAGGAATAAAGAAAGTGAATATGCACACTCACCAATGGCAAAAATACTGTTCGCTCAATTAAGTTGAGAATTTTGATAACTAAAAGACAGATTAGTCTTTTCATTGTCTTCTCTTTGAAGCAATAGCCAATTGCTTTCCAAACTATGTTAGCCTGAGATAGTGTTCAGTCTTTCGTGAGATGCACTGTCAGGCTCATGTAAGAAGTCATATTTACACTTGACCACGTCTGTGATCAGTGCAAAAAAAATGGACGTCCTTTAGCTCTGTCCGAACCTCCCACTTCACCTTGAAAAAGAAAGGTTTGGGAAACCCTGCTTTAACAGGCTAAAACTATTTTAAACCGGTCTTATTTTGAGACTAAGCCTGCTCCAGCCTATAAGAACGAGGAGGAATGTCATAAAGTAAGTAGAACCAGATCATGAACTACAGTATGTAAATTGACAGATACTGAACAAGGTGCATACGGCTGATGGAAGGAGGCATCTGTTCTTAAATTGCTGGAGCACAGAAAGGATGTGTCCAAAACACATCCTACCTTTCCCAATGATGAGTAAAGGCCGTTTGGCCTACCTTTCCCAATGATGAGTAAAGGCCGCTTGGCCTACCTTTCCCAATGATGAGTAAAGACCGTTTGGCCTACCTTTCCCAATGATGAGTAAAGGTCGTTTGGCCTACCTTTCCCAATGATGAGTAAAGACCGTTTGGCCTACCTTTCCCAATGATGAGTAAAGACCGTTTGGCCTACCTTTCCCAATGATGAGTAAAGGCCGTTTGGCCTTCCTTTCCCAATGATGAGTAAAGGCCGTTTGGCCTACCTTTCCCAATGATGAGTAAAGACCGTTTGGCCTACCTTTCCCAATGATGAGTAAAGACCGTTTGGCCTACCTTTCCCAATGATGAGTAAAGGCCGTTTGGCCTACCTTTCCCAATGATGAGTAAAGGTCGTTTGGCCTACCTTTCCCAATGATGAGTAAAGACCGTTTGGCCTACCTTTCCCAATGATGAGTAAAGGCCGTTTGGCCTACCTTTCCCAATGATGAGTAAAGGTCGTTTGGCCTACCTTTCCCAATGATGAGTAAAGACCGTTTGGCCTACCTTTCCCAATGATGAGTAAAGGTCGTTTGGCCTACCTTTCCCAATGATGAGTAAAGGCCGTTTGGCCTACCTTTCCCAATGATGAGTAAAGGCCGTTTGGCCTACCTTTCCCAATGATGAGTAAAGGCCGTTTGGCCTACCTTTCCCAATGATAAGTAAAGGCCGTTTGGCCTACCTTTCCCAATGATGAGGAAAGACCGTTTGGCCTACCTTTCCCAATGATAAGTAAAGGCCGCTTGGCCTACCTTTCCCAATGATAAGTAAAGGCCGCTTGGCCTACCTTTCCCAAAGATGAGTAAAGACCGTTTGGCCTACCTTTCCCAATGATGAGTAAAGGCCGTTTGGCCTACCTTTCCCAATGATGATTAAAGGCCGTTTGGCCTACCTTTCCCAATGATGAGTAAAGGTCGTTTGGCTTACCTTTCCCAATGATGAGTAAAAGCCGTTTGGCCTACCTTTCCCAATGATGAGTAAAGGTCGTTTGGCCTACCTTTCCCAATGATAAGTAAAGGACGTTTGGCCTACCTTTCCCAATGATGAGTAAACTTGAGTGTATGCATTATAGATATGGGCTTCATAGAAAGTGTTACAAAGTGTTCTCTGTTCATCTTATCCATCCAGGTTTGGCCGGGGTAGGCCGTCATTGTAAATAATAATTTGTTCTTAACTGACTTGCCTAGTTAAATGAAGGTTAAATAAAAATATATGAAGTGCTTCACTATAAATACGTTTGACTATGTGGTTTGAAGTACTTTACCATTATCTTGCACAAACAGTAAGACTACTGTAGACAGAAATCAATGCAGTAATGTTTTATTAAATAAAGGCTCTGATTAAAATAGTAATAAAATCAGGCATTTGGCTAATTCTTCTTCCCAAAAGCTCCTCTGAATGGTTTGGAGACGGCTCTGGAGATAGCTCGTAACACCCTGACTATGAGAGGGCGTTTACGGGACTGGGACTCCTGGGGAGCAGGGGCCAGTGTGGTTGTCAGGTCCTCCTTGGGTGGGGAAGTGGATGGAACCTCTGGAACCTCACACTCAGCATCTGTGATAAGAATATTTCATAATCAGAAAATGAACGTGTGTGTTTGTCTGTCTGTCTGCCTGTCTATCCGTCTGTCTGTCCACCTGTATCTGTAGTCACTGTTTTAACATGCTGGCCATAGGGTGATACATCAATATGACATTATCGATGCTTATCACTTACTCTGTGAAATACGAGTCTGTTCAGGGTGGCTCTTCGGTTCCCCTTTTGTCTTGAACAGCTGTTGACAAAACACATCAGGACAACTGAGCCTGTGTAAAATATATGGTATGCATCCCTAAATGCACCCTATTGGCTACGTAAGGCACTACTTTTGACAAGGGCCCATAGTGCTCTGGTCAAAAGTAGTGCACTATATAGGGAATAAGGTGCAATTTGGGACACAGGCATTGACTCTCTCCCATGTGTATTAGGATTGTATTACAGCGGCCTCACTCAACCTCCTAAAGACAATGACAACAGCACTGTTCTAATGCTGAGAGACAATAGGGGTGTAGTGAATCTGTAGGGTACATTTCAGCCCCAGAGCCCCCTACCTTCATCCTGATCTTTGGAATCTTGCCAATTTTGGGTAGGAAGCGCCACTTCCTGTTCTGCGGGCCATGCCGTCAGCCTTTACATCAGCCGGGCTAAGGCCCCTGGCAGGGAATTCCTCAGTAGCATTAAGGTCAGCCACAACGCCATGAGTGATGTCACTTGCGGCATTGCTGGTGTCTAAATAAGAAGAGCAAGCTGGTGTGACTGACCTGGGTACAATAACTGGGAGAAGAGGACGCAACAATGGAAAGCAGTCACTGCGTTCCAAAAGGCATTCTCTTCCCTTTATAGTGCACAACTTTTGAACAGGGCCCATAGGGTCTGGCTCTGGTCAAAAGTAGTGCACTAAACATGGAAGAAGGTGCCATTTTGGACACAACCAGCAAAGTTCACATCATAAAACGCAATGTATTGAGCATCATGTTACAATGAAGTCCTATGCAGATGAAAAGAGGTACTTTCACTTACCACCCTCCATTGCAGACTTGGACAGATCAGTCAGACTGTCCATCACCATGTCTGTCATCAACTTGATGACCTGATCCAAAACCCTGTCAGCAGTGGGTGGCATAGGCCTACCCAAACACTGCCCCAGGAGTCTGCTAACAGAAGTGTGGGCAAAGCTGTAAACGAGCTCTGACGCATAGTCCTTTGACAGCTTCCTCAGTGCTGGATTTGGCAGCGCTGGTTGAGAGAGGCTTCTGTGGCCAGTCATGGATTGAAGCTGGCGTCTTATGGTTATCTCCTGAATGAGACCATGGACCTTTGCGATCAGGTTGCCAGACGCATCTTGAAGGGCTTCAATTGACAGAAGCCTATCCAGATTTTCTTCTGCTGAAGTCATCTCTGGGTCGTCTGTCTTCAATGTGTCCATTATAGTTTTCACTATGATACCGGTGTCAGATATGCTAATTTCTTGTTGGCTCACAAGCGCTGACTGTGAACCTGTCTTGTCCATTGCGTTAGAGGTATGGCATTCTGTCCTTGTGATCTCATCGGCAGCGCTCATGTCAGGCAACAGGTCAAGGCTCTCCAGTAGAGAGTCTAACATGTTAGTGGCTATCAGACACTCCTCACTTGCATTCTTCCCAACAGATGAACTCTCAGAGTTGGCCAATCTGCACTTGATCACATTTAGGATCAAGCTGAGTGTCTTCTTTGCAGTTTTGCTAAAGCCTTCTTGGCTGAATGCCACTGTTCCGTCTTGTAGAGCCACAAGAGGTTCACAACTTTCACTCAATCCACAACCATGGAGAGGAGAGGCGCTCTTCAAACTGGTGTCGCTCACAACTGACATACTCCTGGTGGGCAGACTGACATCCTCACTGCATGTGTCAATTACATGGTGGTCTGTGGAGGAGCCACTCGAAGACACAAGGGCTTTAAACCTCTTAGTCAAACTGACTTTTGAAAATGGCTTCTCACTTCTCACAGACGGCGGGCGGCTTCTGTCCTTAAGAAGAGCAGTGTCAGGGGACTTCGAGCATCTGAGTGTCTCCACAGGGGTGAAGTCCAGCACATCTTTGGCTGTGGTGACTGACACGGGTGGAAAAGACAAAAAGACGTTCAGTCTATCCTTTACTCTGTGGTACATGATTTGAGCAGCAAAAAATGAGTTGTCAAAGACAACTCTGGGATTGAGCTGGGACTGCAGCTTTTTCTCTCCTAGTGGGAAGGAGTCTGCGTCCTCCACTGTGTACTGGGATACACTTTCAAGGTCTTGCATGACCATATTCACTATATCTTCAGTTGTAGAAACCACATGGTGTGAGAAGGTGATGCTAGGCATGCTCTGTGGCAAAGAACAGTTGGCTTCGCTAGCAGCTCTGAGAATGGCCTCACGCACAATCTGTTTGGCCTTAGCTCGGGAACTCAGCACTGTGAAAGCTCTGGATGGAAATGTTAGAGGTTCTGCTGGCTGCACTACGAGATCGCGTGAGCGTGGCAATCTTGGCTGACGTCACGTCACTCGAAATGGTGAGGTCCTCCAATTTCGAAAGTATCGAGTCCAACTTCTGGTTGAAGTCGAAGGACGCATTTGACGTGTTCTCCCCAACGGAAGCGAAGTGGTCTTCCTTTGAAGTCTCCAACCTCAGCACCGAGATCACCTGTTTGATGACCCCTTTAGTGCAGGTGTCGAGGGTGAGCTGGTGGGCTGAGGCTGAGGACATAGAAGAGGTATTACTGTCTGTCTTCTGTACAGGAGATACCTCCACAGTGGTCTCAGTTACAAGTAGTCCAGTGTCATAGAGCTCAATTTGCACAGGAGTATTTTTTCCCTCAGTGAGAAGGTGAGAGGTGAAAAGCTTCCTCAGTTTGTCCAGGGTTTTGGTATAAATCTTCTGGGAACCTGAACTCACTTCCACCCAGAACATTTTGCGACCTGATTTCGTACGCATGGAGGCCTTATTGACCTCAAATACCTCATGCAGGTCGGAAATAATTCCACCAAATAGATCAGAGGATGCTTCCTCAATATTCTCCGTGGAAACACAGACAGACAGAACTTCCGACAGTTTCCCACAAGTGTCAGTTTTATCCAGCATGCCAGTATATGTCACAGCTGCATCCTGAATGACCTGAGTGATGCATTGCTCAGCTTTGACGATATACTCCTCCACTGGTTGACCATGGAGGATGTCAACTTTATCAGCAGGGAGCACCTTCTGAATACTCACATTCTCCTCTGATGGGCGTGGACTGTTGAAGATAATGCTCTCAGTGACCATGTTAGAGGAGGCGAGAGATGAGTCGAGAAGCAAAGACCTGTATATTATCGAGGTGGACAACTCTGGGTGCTTTATCATAGCAGCCTCCTCCAAAATGGCCGACGGGCCCTGGAGGACGTCAGAGATATCCATGTCCTCAATGGTCTCTGCCAGAGACGATAGTAGGTCTCTGGCTGACAGGTTGGTAGGTCTCTGGCTCTCGAGCTCCGTTTTGATTGCTTGACAGACAGTTGCTGCAGCAACAGCAGCGCTACAACACAACTGCTTCAAGGTGGAGTCAGAAATAGATGATGACAGATCTGTCATGGACATGGTGGAGAGTTGACTCTCAGAGACAAAGGGTCTGAGTTTGACAGACACCTGTCTGACCAAGTCCCCAGCAAGAGCTCTCATGTCTATTGCTCCACTAGCTGAGTTGTAGGAGCAGGCACTCTGTGGCCTTGACGGGCTCCTGCTATCCAAAAATCCTGTTATCCCAAAAACCTCAAGTACAAGATCCACAACATCGGATGACACTTCTGTCATTCTGTTGTTGGACAGAAATTGACTTGGATGAATGGTGCCTGCATTCAGAGTCCAGTCGCAAATAGAGTTGTCGGACTGACTCTGGACTAGTGGAACTAGACAGGTTTCACTTGGACCTTGACCAAAGAGTTCTGCCATTTTGAGCAGAACTGATCTTAAGACCTTTGACTTGGAAATGTTCAGCAGTGGGTCGTTGTTGGACAGTCTGGTGGACGGTCTACTAGCCGATCTCTGAACAACTAGGCTTTGTACTTCTGCCGAAATGGCAGTGAGAAAATAGGTCAAGGGGCTGGTCGCTCGCTCCTTGTTTCCTCCGTTGGCTTTAGCCTTGAAGATGCTATCTATGATGATGACTATAACCTGTCCAGCCAGAGGACCCAATATGGCCTCAAGCTCCCTCTCTAACTCAAGGGGAGACTTGTGGCCATGCGCAATATGCTCTATGGCATGGGAATACATCTTAGCAGACACCATGCTTACCATCTCTTGGGCAAACTGCTGACTTGCTGAGATACTACCAGACAGCGGACCTAGAGTTCCCTGACTGAGACTTCGCATTAGCTCAGCCAATCTGGAGTTGAGAAGGTTCATAACCAACTCTACAATACCCATCATAAACCTGGTGTCCGTTGGTATTTTGACAGGTCTGTATTTCTCCCGTCTACTCCAACTGGACGACAGTACGATGTCACTCTGCGACTGGCCGCTTTGGACCATGTTGAAGACAGAATCCTCAGAGATTCCAAACACAGATCTCAGTGGTGCTGAGTGGGGTCTGTGTCTCATCTCTATCACCACCCTCATGTGAGCAGACATATCGCTCTTCATCCTCACTCAGCAAGGAAGTCATGGACCTGCAGAATGCACAACAGAAATGAATAGTACATGGTAACAAAATACAAAATATGATCCAAGAATTTGGAAGTATCTAAGTAGTATTTCTCACTAAGTGGATCTGGAATGGATATTTGTACTTATAACAAGGGACATGGGAATAATGTTTTTAGAAAGACCTACAAGAAGAGGGGATAGGGGTAAGTACCTATGAGAGGAGGGGAAAGGGGTAGGTACCTGTGAGAGGAGGGGAAAGGGGTAGGTACCTGTGAGAGGAGGGGCTAGGGGTAGGTACCTGTGAAAAGAGGGGCTAGGGGTAGGTACCCGTGAGAAGAGGGGCTAGGGGTAGGTACCTATGAGAGAAGATGATAGGGGTAAGTACCTATGAGAGGAGGGGATAGGGTTAGGTACCTATGAGAGGAGGGGATAGGGTTAGGTACCTATGAGAGGAGGGGATAGGGTTAGGTACCTATGAGAGGAGGGGATAGGGTTAGGTACCTATGAGAGGAGGGGATAGGGGTAGGTACCTATGAGAGGAGGGGATAGGGTTAGGTACCTATGAGAGGAGGGGATAGGGGTAAGTACCTATGAGAGGAGGGGATAGGGTTAGGTACCTGTGAGAGGAGGGGATAGGGGTTAGGTACCTATGAGAGGAGGGGATAGGGGTAGGTACCTATGAGAGGAGGGGATAGGGGTAAGTACCTGTGAGAGGAGGGGATAGGGTTAGGTACCTATGAGAGGAGGGGATAGGGGTAGGTACCTGTGAGAGGAGGGGATAGGGGTAGGTGCCTATGAGAGGAGGTGATAGGGGTAAGTACCTGTGAGAGGAGGGGAAAGGGGTGGGAGTTCGTGTGCTGCAAGTGGTTCTAGAACTGGTGCGCCTACTGGGTCCTCCACTAAAGCTGAATCTGACGCTGCGGCCAAGAGAAGTCACTTCTCTTGCCTCATTACTTCCTGATCCAGAAGAGCTTGACGAATCAGAGAGCTCTATCTGCATGGTGAGGTCAAGGGCGGGAATGACCACAGTGGATGTAGACTCCATCACCCAATTTGTGATATCCATGCACCTGGCACTAAACTCATGTCTGCTCATCTGAAATGTTAAAAGACCATACAGAGTTAGTTTGTTAACGGAGCTGCACTGCTGCACCATGTGTTTACTCAAGCTAGTCAATTAAAGCAGTGGTTCAGGATGTTCCACAATGCTGGAAAGGGGGGCCTGAGTGAAAAAGTTTGGGAACCTCTGAATTAAAGGTCCTGCACGATTTCCACCAATAAGAGTTTGGAATGTTTGGTCCATCTTACCAACATTAACTACTTTAGAAGTGACTATAACTCACCCGGCACGCATATTCTCACTCAGCAGATTCCAATGGCTGAAAAGTAAATAAATAAAGGTACACAATTAAACTACATGACATTACCTCTATTCTCTTAGATTACGTTATGGATGGACCTCTACGGAACTAGGCCACATCCAAACATCCCTGATTGGTCATTTGGTCAGTTGAGTCCCTTGTATTTGCCCGAGACTCATCACCTCCTTCTCAAAACCCATTGGACGAGAAGGTCAAAAGGGAGGGCTTTCTCATCCAATGGGTTTTGAGAAGGAGGCGAGAAGAGAGGACGTGAGGAGTATGCAATTGAGATTGTCCCTATGGGTGCGTCCCAAATGGCCCCTATTCCTTAAATACTGAACTATTGTTGACCAAGGCTCTAATAGGGAACATATCTAGGGGATGCATGGGGAAGCCAAAGAGCAACTTACCCATCCTTCATGTCCTGCACAAAGGTGTGTAGGTCTGGGTAGCTTCTCTTTCCCCTGCTGAGGGTGAGGCTGGTCTGGGAGGCTGCAGCCTTGCGGGTCACGCTAGTGAAGGTCACCACTGCAGCCTGATGGGGACGACAGAAAGCAGACTTAGGCTGGAATTCAATCAAATTCGCCATAGCACTGTTAATGCAATGTCTGTTTACGAACTACTGTCTGCATGCACAAACAGAAATGTACACACACACTGTTATCTGGAAGCATTTACCTTTGCCACTCGTTCAGTCTCCTGGGATTGAGATGTCCCGGCTGTTTGTAGATCATCACTCTCCTGCATCACACTCTCTCCTTCGACCTCCAGTGTCAGAGTTGATGTGGCTGTCTTCAGATCAACCTGCTTCAACTCACTCTCACCTTTGGCCTCCTAGATTAGAAGACCTTTACTAGCTCAAGCTTTGAAAATTAATTTGTCATTTTAATCTTCAATGCGTCATTAAAACACAAAACATCATACCTCCTGTGACTGAGATGGGATGACAACGGCCTCGTCCAACTCACTCTCTCCTTCAACCTCCTGTGACTGAGGTGGGATGACAACAGCATCGTCCAACTCAATCTCTCCTTCAACCTCCTGTGACTGAGGTGGGATGACAACAGCATCGTCCAACTCAATCTCTCCTTCAACCTCCTGTGACTGAGGTGGGATGGCAACAGCATCGTCCAACTCAATCTCTCCTTCAACCTTCTGTGACTGAGGTGGGATGACAACAGCATCGTCCAACTCAATCTCTCCTTCAACCTCCTGTGACTGAGGTGGGATGGCAACAGCATCGTCCAACTCAATCTCTCCTTCAACCTCCTGTGACTGATGAGGTGGGATGGCAACAGCATCGTCCAACTCAATCTCTCCTTCAACCTCCTGTGACTGAGTTGGGATGGCAACGGCATCGTCCAACTCAATCTCTCCTTCAACCTCCTGTGACTGATGAGGTGGGATGGCAACAGCATCGTCCAACTCAATCTCTCCTTCAACCTTCTGTGACTGAGGTGGGATGACAACAGCCTCGTCCAACTCACTCTCTCCTTCAACCTCCTGTGACTGAGGTGGGATGGCAACGGCATCGTCCAACTCAATCTCTCCTTCAACCTTCTGTGACTGAGGTGGGATGGCAACAGCATCGTCCAACTCAATCTCTCCTTCAACCTCCTGTGACTGAGGTGGGATGGCAACAGCATCGTCCAACTCAATCTCTCCTTCAACCTTCTGTGACTGAGACGTGCCATCTGTCTTCAGATCAGCCTCCTGCATCTCAATCTCTCCTTCAGCCTCTAGTGACAGAGTTTGGATATCTGTCTCTAGAACAGCCTCTTCCAACGTGGTCTGTCTCTCAACCTCTCTGTGATCTTTATCAGATCTAGATACAGAAAAAGGAATCTCTCTAAGGTCACTATAATGTGCTATAATGTGAGTGTGAGGATGTGTTCCAATTATAGAATTAGAATCATAGAAGTAGAATGAATCATTCTAGAATTAGAATAGAATCACTCGAATTATATGGTTCCAATACTCTGAGATGACTCGGCCTATCCAGAGGTATATACAGTATTTAGAGAATTTGGCAAACTTTTAGAAAGGACTCCATGTTAGCGCCTTTGAGCCTTTCATTTACCCAATAAGTCAATTATAAAATAGATGTTCAGTTACATATTATTGTTTAAAATGTCAATATTGCGCATGGGGAGCCAGCTCTCATATGCATATCTTTGATTATACTGTGTCATATAATGTATACATATTGATGTAAATGCAACATAATGCAGATAGATGTCCCATCTCTCTAAATACATGGCTCTGGGCCTACCTCTCCATAGGACCTTTGACCTACTACAGAATCTGTATTTGTAGGCCTATGTGATCCTGTAACCAGTCACAAATGTGTCATTAGTGTAAATCACTTACCTGTCTTCCTTCATAACATCACCGTCATTGATGGGGTCATCCAGGTCTATGAGGGTGAGGTCATTCCCACTGACCTCTGACTCCTGAAAGACAGCACAAAGTCATGTTTGGATGTCACCTACTGTGTCGCCTTTAGCCGTGTTGAAAACAACTGGGAACTCTCTGACTTCCGACTTCAGTGCGTTCAAGACAACCGGGGGGAAAAAACTAACTCCGACAGGGAAAAATCGTTTTCAATAGTCATCCAACTTGGATTTCTAAGTCAGAAGCAGCGCGGCTTGGCGTGTCATGTTTCGGAGGACTCCTGACTCGACCTTTACCTCTCCCGAGCCCGTTGGGAAGTTGCAGTGATGAGACTAGATCGTAACTACCAATTGGATATCACAAAAAAATGACAAAAAATTAAATTAAATAAAGTCGGAAACTCTGGCATCTTTTTAGAGCTCCAACTTTCCGACCTAAAGACCATGGAAGTCATGATTTGACCAAGATCACTTGCCTTGAAAGCACCATTAACCCAACACTCATTGTCACATCATAATGCATCATATGCATAGAAATAGAATCACCAGAACATCATGTCAGGTGTACAGTTCAGTTTACCAGTCAAATTGCCATGGTCAGAGGCTCTATCCTTTCTAGTGATTCTATTTCTACGGTCACATCATAATGCATCATATCTATGCTTGTGTCCGAAATAGCACCCTATTTCCAATATAGTGCACTTCTTTTGGCCGGAGCCCTATAGAGTGCCACAGTAATGAGTCAAAATCCCCATAAAACCTAGTAGTCAAACAGGGAAATGGTTCCAATCGTTTTCCCACCATACATTTTTCCCATAGTGGATTTTAGAAACACTTAAAATAAGGGCTGTGTTTCAGGTAGGCTTACCATTTTGATAACTGTGTAAATCTCTCTAGGACAAGGTGACTTTTATCAATATATTCGCCTGTATTTACCCCCCCAAAATGAAATGCTAATTAGCTGCTAATGTGGCTATCATAAAGAATTTCAAATGATCATGCTGATCGAGGCAAAGGTAAGAATCTCTTGACTAACTATCTAATGTTAGCTAAATGTAGTAATTAATAAATTGGCTACATTTCTTTAAATGGACAATTCTGTGAACTGTTTAGTGCAAGTTTTAAATTGACACAATACCTGTTAGCAAAGGTGTCAGCTAGAAATTATGTTTAGGAGCTTGCAGGGATTTGTAGTTTTGCATGTCTACTTTGATGCTAATTAGAAATTTCGAATCTGAGAGTAAATAGAGCCAAATGTATTGCTAAAAGTCACCTTGTCCATGAGAGCTTTACATGGTTATAAAAATGTCACACCACGGTAAACCCACATGAAACACAGCCCTTGTTTTATGTGTTTCTAAAATCGCCTATGGGAAAATTAATGGTGGAAAAACGATTGGAACCATTTCCCTCCCTGTTTGACCGCTAGGTTTTATGGGTATTATGACACCTCCACTGTGGGGCTATATAGACGGGTTGGTTGTTTAGCAACAACACTGGCAAGTAACTGTGGGTAAAATAGACAGGGTAAATAGACAGGGTTTGCTTAGAATGTTGACAACATGTAAACTATATTTAGTCTCTAAATGTTAATTGCAAACAAATACATTTGCATAATGAGCACTTGCTAGCTGAGGTTTAGAGTCATAACAAGATACACGCATTCCGGCCATTGATGAGCACGCATGTTTTTCGTGACGTCAGCCAACCAGTGTATGGATCTTGATCAAAAGTAGTGCACTAGCCTACATAGGGAATAGGGTGCCATTTAGGACAGAAATGTGAAGGTGGTGTCATAATAACCTTTGACCCTAGTCCCCCATTTGACCCACAACAGATTCTACTGTACCTTTAGCCAACTCTCATGACTCCCCGGCCATAGACGTTGTAGTTTGATATTACAGAATGAATAGCACATAATTTTATTTATTTAACAATATTTAATCCACAGTAATTAATATAAATGGGGATTTAAAAATAATTATAAACTGGGTGGATCGAGACCTGAATGCTGATTGGCTGAAAGCCATGGTATATCAGACTGTATACCATGGGTATGACAAAACGTGTATTTTTTACTGCTCTAATTATGTTGGTAACCAGTTATAATAAATAGTAATAAGGCACCTCGGGGATTCGTGATATATGGCCAATATACCACATGGCTACGGGCTGTGTCCTAGCACTTCGGGTTGCGTCGTGCGTAAGAACAGCCCCTAGCCGTGGTATATTGACCATATACCACAACCCCTTGGGCCTTATTGCTTAAATAACATGCCTACCTTGAACTCTTTATTCTCCATGTCCTTGCAAAATCAGTACATTTCCTTGCCAAAATGAACGCTCCTCCAGCACTAGCGAGAATCACTGAACTGCTCCCGCGGTTTCTCATCAGTTTCAACGTGTATCAGTGATGACGTAACAATGCTGTACAGATTTGACGCACTTCCAATCTCGTGCTGATGCAACGCTCTGTGCGGTTGTAAATTCACGCATGGAAATCCTGCGAGTTGTAAACAAATGTAGGCTACTATTGCCTTTAAAAATGTAATGTTGTGGACGCAATGCAAAATCAAATAGAATACATAACCCACACCGATAACCCAGAGTTCATCATTAAATAACATGTATTACTCATAAAATATACAGCAAACTTCAGATAGTGAAAGAATTCATGGGAGTTTTGAATTCAGTCACTATTTCATATGTACGTGCTAGTTTCATCCGTTTAAAAGAATGAAAATGACACGAACAAACCTGTGAACCTCTTGTTGCTGATTTGGTGAACATAGCAAATGTATTGCACATATTTCCAGTTAAAATGATTTTCAAAAAGAGACAAAAACTGGGATTTGAACATGCAATCACATACAAGGATTGAGTGGTTTCATTTTTTGAAGAAGTTAAAGCAAGCAAAACCTGTTAAAAAACATTGATTATAAGACCAAAGACAAATAATATAGATATTTATTTTCCAACAGAAGAAAATCTAATTGCTGCTGTCCTACCATTGGTTTACAGTGTTTCTCCTCTCCAAGGGAGACATGTTTTCCACCTCACATGCCTCGGGATAGTATCGATGCTTTTCACAAACGTTGTAGTACTTAGTGTGCATCATTGTTTTCGCTCATACAGCTGCCCCTACTCTTCTAACCACCCCTTAGTAACTAACGAAGGCATAAAATTATGACATAAATATCACAAGAAAGAACACATGAATTAATAATTTACTTTCTAAAATACTTTCTAGAGGCCAAAGGACAGGTAGGTTTAATAACACAAATGTAATATGTCCCATCAAAAAGTCCTGTTGCTCACATACCGGTATGCAAATCAGCATCCCAAATGGCACCCTATTTCCTTTAGAGTGCACTGCTTTTGACCAGAACCCTATGGGCCCTGTTCAACAGTAGTGTACTATTCAGTATAGGGAATAGGGTTCCATTTGGGATCATGAAATCTTTACAATTACTCATGAGAGCAAATACTACAATTTTTTGATTCCCACAGAGCTTAAGACATGAATGATTTTATTAAAATGTTTGTTCATAAAAAATGTATGATTTCCCCTCCTCCCACATGGATTACAGACAAGAGGCTAGGTGCGTTCTGACTGTCTTAGTGTGCGGATAAACAAGACAATCACTCTCATGAAACTTAAATGAAACATCACTCCTAATGTCTTTTCTCAGCCCAAACACTCAGCCCAATATCTACAGTCAAAACAGGTTTTGAAAATGCTTCTTCCACATCTATTGGTCCCTGTCTGTTTTGCTCTCAGTGAGGTGCTAAAATCCCCTTGGACTACAGGTTATTGCCATCATAAGGTGTCTGTCTGTTGGCCGGACACTTTCTACCGTTTAGGACCTTTGTGGGTAAAGGTAAAGATGGGGTATAGAAGCAGCAGTTCCTCTGAAGTCCAGTATCTGCTGGAAGGACACCTGGTGGTACGAGAGGATGAGTGTGGGCCAGCCAGCCTGTTGTTCCTCCCCCTCTCCCTCCCCCCTTTTCTCTCTCTCTCAGTCTGAGGGACTTTTAAGGCTCCTGTGCGGACTGTCTCGGTTCGTGCCCTCCCGAAGCTGGCTGTGGTGATTTAAGACACGCTATATTTATGTGTGTATTTGTTTGTGGCCTCGGGCTCACTTCGCTGTCCCTCTGTCCAGTACGTACCGTTGTAGCAGGCCCAGTGTAGTGGCGTGTAGCCCTGGTTGTCTGTGATGACGGGGAGGGTCCACACTGACTGGGCGGTGTGTAGGAGCCACCCCAGCACCACGATGTGTCCGGACGTCGCCACCAGGTGGACAGGGCTCCGCCCCTTACCTTTCCGAACCAGGAAGCTGGCGCTGTGCTGCACTCCTCGTGACCCGTCACCGCCTAGGAGGAAGGGAGGGGAGACAAGAATGGATTTGAATAATTCATAATCTATTAAATAATAAGGAATAATAATAGGTATATTTGGGCATAATTTATATTCCATGCTAGATCCCACACCAAAGCCATCCCTAGTAGTTCAATGGCCCCATCCCTAGATCAGAACAAGCCTCCCCCTATCTTTCTGTGTGTGAGCGCGTACAGCCAGCTCTCCTCACTACCCTTCTGTGTAGAGCTGTTCTGTGCCATTTGTCTCTGGCTCCCTTGTTGAGCAATGAGTACACACAGTCTGTGTGTCCGCTCAGCACCGACAGCATCAGAGGGGTTCTGATACACAAGACAACAGGTCATATTACAAACTGGTAATAACCAGGCTGAGTCCCAAATGGCAACCTATTCCCTATATCGTACACTACTGTTGACCTGAGCCCATAGGGCTTTGGTTTAAAGTAGTGCATCAAGTAGGGTATAGGTTGCCATTTGGGATGAAGCCCTAGTGTCAAAATCTCTTTATTTCAGGAATTGTATCCGAAACCCAAATGAGTTACTGTCTATTCCCGTCTTGAACATCCACTGCACTCTGGAGGTCAGCATTTCCAATCAGCAAACGCAAACACTCCGAATAACCGTTGTTAGCTAGAGGAAGATAAACAGAGAGGATATAAGAATGTCAGATGATTGACCGTTGGTAGCTGGAGGAGGATAAACAGAGGATATAAGAATGTCCGATGATTGACCGTTGGTAGCTAGAGGAGGATAAACAGAGAGGATATAAGAATGTCAGATGATTGACCGTTGGTAGCTAGAGGAGGATAAACAGAGAGGATATAAGAATGTCAGATGATTGACCGTTGGTAGCTAGAGGAAGATAAACAGAGAGGATATAAGAATGTCAGATGATTGACCGTTGGTAGCTAGAGGAGGATAAACAGAGGATATAAGAATGTCAGATGATTGACCGTTGGTAGCTAGAGGAGGATAAACAGAGAGGATATAAGAATGTCAGATGATTGACCGTTGGTAGCTAGAGGAGGATAAACAGAGAGGATATAAGAATGTCAGATGATTGACCGTTGGTAGCTAGAGGAGGATAAACAGAGAGGATATAAGAATGTCAGATGATTGACCGTTGGTAGCTGGAGGAGGATAAACAGAGGATATAAGAATGTCAGATGATTGACCGTTGGTAGCTAGAGGAAGATAAACAGAGAGGATATAAGAATGTCAGATGATTGACCGTTGGTAGCTGGAGGAGGATAAACAGAGGATATAAGAATGTCCGATGATTGACCGTTGGTAGCTGGAGGAGGATAAACAGAGAGGATATAAGAATGTCAGATGATTGACCGTTGGTAGCTAGAGGAGGATAAACAGAGAGGATATAAGAATGTCAGATGATTGACCGTTGGTAGCTAGAGGAAGATAAACAGAGAGGATATAAGAATGTCAGATGATTGACCGTTGGTAGCTAGAGGAGGATAAACAGAGAGGATATAAGAATGTCAGATGATTGACCTTCAGTAGCTAGAGGTGGAAAAACGGAGAAGATATAAGAATGTGAGATGATTGACCATTGGTAGCTGGAGGAGGATAAACAGAGAGGATATAAGAATGTCAGATGATTGGCCGTTGGTAGCTAGAGGTGGAAAAACGGAGAGGACATAAGAATTTCAGATGATTGACCATTGATAGCTAAAGGAGCATAAACAGAGAGGATATAAGAATGTGAGATGATTGACCGTTGGTAGCTGGAGGAGGATAAACAGAGAGGATATGAGCAGATTGCTGGATGACTATAACCTTCACATGAACAGACAGATTTGTAGAACAATGGTGTTGGTAGATGACATCCTCAAGATGTTAACACAGCAGATAATAAAGAATTTTGGGGCTGAGGCCATCGAAGCCTGTCACCTGCTAGCTGTGTACCTGGCTCTGGATAGAAGTCTCCCCTGTGCATTGATCTAGGATCAGCTTACCCTCCCTAGATCCTCAATCATTAGTGGAAAACATGACAAAAAATGACCTTAGATCAGTGTCTAGTGGGCATGTTCACACTATACCATGTAACATCCCTAGAGTGGACATTGTCGTCCTAGCAACATTACCAAACAAATGGCCATCTTGGTCAGGAAAACTTTTTAATTACAGAAGCTCTGTGTGATATCCTATGTGTACCTGCAGCGTGGATGGGGGTCCTCTTTAGGGTGAAGTATTTAACCAGGATGGAGGCTCCCTGGTTGATGAGGACGTCAACAAACTCCACATGGCATTTTAAGGCAGACAGCCCCTGGCTGTCCCTCACATCTAGATCCAGCAGAGACTGAACCAGGACCTCCATAGCATGGTGGTGGCCGTGGTACGCCTGAATAGAAACACAAACACAGTCTCAAGCAAAGTCCAGTGGTACGCCTGAATAGATATACACTCTTAATATAATCAATGTCCTATAGTAGACCAGTGGTACGCCTGAACAGAAATACAGTGCTAGACCTCTAAAGTAGACCAGAGTCTTTCAATCGGGAGCCCATTTTTGCTCCCGCCCAGCATCAACATCTGAGGTCCCTGCCAAGCGTGGGATTGAGAAACAAACACTCTACTTCTCCTCTGAGGTTGATTAACTCAAATGGCAAAATAAGGAAATCATCATCACTCTGTAGAATATGCATGTATTTCACACTAATCAGGAATAGATAGGAATTTGGTGTGTGAGTCTGTCTGGACAGTCAACTTCCTGTGGAAAATCAACACCATGCCTGCATCCCAGATAGCACCCTATTCCCTATGTAGTTAACTACTTTTGATCAGGGCCTATAAGGATCTGGTCAAAAGTAGTGTACTAAGTAGGGAATAGGGTGCCATTTGTCATATGGAGACCACTACAGGAGCAGGTACGCTTTACTCACAGCGAGGTGTAGAGGGCTGATGGGAGCTCTGACATCAAAGTCGTTTAGCATGTCTGTCCCTGAGCTTTCAATTAGTTGAGGAAAGACAAGGACGGCCAGTTCAGACTTGTAACATATTTACTTGGAAGGTTAGTCTAGTAGCATGTGAAACATGGTAAATCTCAGTGACCAGCCCATGCAGACATACTGGGGTGTTGCATCCATACCTTAAACAAGCAAGTGTGAGAAAGTTACCAACTGGCACTTACATCTAAAGGTGTTTCACTTGCAATCTGGAAAAAGAACATCAAGAGTGACGATGCGTCCACGACAAACATGCAGCCACACCTTAAAACCTACTGTTGGGTTCTGAGAATATGAAATATACTAATTCATGTCACTGAGGGAGAGAGCTTAATGTATAACGTTTACATTATGTCAGGATATGTTATTGTTAGCCATCTGGGATCCTCTGGGATTTTTTGTTTATTTCACCTTTATTTAACCAGGTAAGCTAGTTGAGAACAAGTTCTCATTTACAACTGCGACCTGGCCAAGATAAAGCAAAGCAGTGCGACACAAACAACAACACAGAGTTACACATGGAATAAACAAGCGTACAGTCAATAACACAATAGAAAAAAAGAAAGTCTATAAAGGTGTGCAAATGGCGTAAGGAGGTAAGGCAATAAATAGGCCATAGTTTCAAAGTAAGAAACATTTTGCAGACTAACACTGGAGTGATAGATGAGCAGATGATGATGTGCAAATAGTGATACTGGTGTGCAAAAGAGCAGAAAAGTAAATAAAAACAATATGGGGATGAGGTGGGTAGATTGGGGTGGGCTATTTACAGATGAACTATGTATAGCTGCAGTGATCGGTTAGCTGCTCAGATAGCTGATATTTAAAGTTAGTGAGTGAAATGTAAGTCTCCAGCTTCTGCGATTTTTTCAATTCGTTCCAGTCACTGGCAGCAGAGAACTGGAAGGAAAGGCGGCCAAAAGAGGTGTTGGCTTTGGGGATAACCAGTGAGATATACCTGCTGGAGCGCGTGCTACGGGTGGGTGTTGTTATCGTGACCAGTGAGCTGAGATAAGGCGGAGCTTTACCTAGCATAGACTTATAGATTACCTGGAGCCAGTGGGTCTGGCGACGAATATGTAGCGAGGGCCAGCCGAAAAGAGCATACAGGTCGTACTGGTGGGTGGTATAAGGGGCTTTGGTAACAACACGGATGGCACTGTGATAGACTGCATCCAGTTTGCTGAGTAGAGTATTGGAAGCTATTTTGTAGATGACATCGCCAAAGTCAAGGATTGGTAGGATAGTCAGTTTTACTAGGGTAAGTTTGGCGGCGTGAGTGAAGGAGGCTTTGTTGCGAAATAGAAAGCCGATTCTAGATTTGATTTTGGATTGGAGATGTTTGATATGGGTCTGGAAGGAGAGTTTACAGTCTAGCCAAACACCTAGGTATTTGTAGTTGTCCACGTATTCTAGGTCAGAACCGTCCAGAGTAGTGATGCTAGTCGGGCGGGCGGGTGCGGGCAGCGAACGGTTGAAAAGCATGCATTTGGTTTTACTAGCGTTTAAGAGCAGTTGGAGGCCACGGAAGGAGCGTTGTATGGCATTGAAGCTCGTTTGGAGGTTAGTTAACACAGTGTCCAAAGAAGGGCCAGATGTATACAGAATGCTGTCGTCTGCGTAGAGGTGGATCAGGGAATCACACGCAGCAAGAGTGACATCGTTGATATATACAGAGAAAAGTGTCGGCCCGAGAATTGAACCCTGTGGTACTCCCATAGAGACTGCCAGAGGTCCAGACAACAGGCCTTCCAATTTGACACACTGAACTCTGTCTGCGAAGTAGTTGGTGAACCAGGCGAGACAGTCATTTGAGAAACCAAGGCTGTTGAGTCTGCCGATAAGAATACGGTGATTGTCAGAGTCGAAAGCATTGGCCAGGTCGATGAAGACGGCTGCACAGTACTATCTTTTATCGATGGCGGTTATGATATTGTTTAGTACCTTGAGCGTGCACCCGTGACCGGGGTGCACCCGTGACCGGCTCGGAAACCGTATTGCACAGTGGAGAAGGTATGGTGGAATTCGAGATGGTCAGTGATCTGTTTATTAACTTGGCTTTCGAAGACCTTAGATAGGCAGGGCAGGATGGATATAGGTCTGTAACAGTTTGGGTCCAGGGTGTCTCCCCCTTTGAAGAGGGGGATGACCGCGGCAGCTTTCCAATCCTTGGGGATCTCAGACGATATGAAAGAGAGGTTGAACAGGCTGGTAATAGGGGTTGCGACAATGGCGGCGGATAGTTTCAGAAATTAAGGGTCTAGATTGTCAAGCCCAGCTGATTTGTATGGGTCCAGGTTTTGCAGCTCTTTCAGAACATTTGCTATCTGGATTTGGTTGGCATAAATGAGTAAAGCGGTGCCACAGAAATGTTTGAATTACAGCAGATACCTGCCGGTAGCTCAAAAGTTGGAGCCAATTTTGTTGCTGTATTAACTGCATTTAAAGGTTGCGTGTACGTGCTTTTTGAATTCATGGCGACTAAGTACGGTTTGCTACGACGCACACCCTGAGCGTTCATCATGCGGCTAGAGAAGGCCTGTATGAACAGACTTCCTCACGCTTCTCATAGAAATTTACCGGTTTCTTCCAATGGTTTATCCCATGTAAATCGGAGTGGGTGGGAAATCCTGGTCAAACTGTTCCTGCCCTCAAACCCTAGGTTAGCGGCGCTACAAGCAACTCTGGGAGAGCCTGGACCTGATAGCAGCCTGCCAGCTAAGACAGGTTAGCATTGACTTATTTAAACCTGAAAGTTTGGATTGGCACTGGGATATGAAGACATACCGCCAAAACGATGGGCTAATGATACGAGAGCTGGTTTTACATGTAAGCATTCACTAATAGGAAACCAAGTCAGTTACGAGAGAAGACACCCAGCAGAGTAATTTAAATGCAAGTTGACAACCGTGATATTAGTTAGCACTGACACCATTAACCCCAATTCCAGCAGCCTCATACAGTGGGGCAAAAAAGTATTTAGTCAGCCACCAATTGTGCAAGTTCTTCCACTTAAAGATGAGGCCTGTAATTTATCATAGGTATACTTCAACTATGACAGACAAGAGAAAAAAAAATACAGAAAATCACATTGTAGGATTTTGTATTAATTTATTTGCAAATTATGGTGGAAAATAAGTATTTGGTCACCTACAAACAAGCAAGATTTCTGGCTCTCACAGACCTGTAACTTCTTCTTTAAGAGGCTCCTCTGTCCTCCACTCGTTACCTGTATTAATGGCACCTGATTGAACTTGTTCAGTATAAAAGACACCTGTCCACAACCTCAAACAGTCACACTCCAAACTCCACTATGGCCAAGACCAAAGAAGTTGGGGAGTTGGGGTAGCCAGGAAGAAAACATGGCCAGCCGTAGAGAATCGCTTATTGAAATTTTCGATTATCATGGATTTATCGATGGTGACCGTGTTACCTAGCCTCAATGCAGTGGGCAGCTGGGAGGAGGTGCTCTTGTTCTCCATGGACTTTACAGTGTCCCAAAACTTTTTGGAGTTAGTGCTACACTGTGCAAATTTCTGGTTGAAAAATCTACCAGACACCGTCTGGTACCAATCAACATGACAGCCTTGAGTTGGGGAGGAGTGAGCACTTTGGGGTAGCGGTCAGGTCAGATGAAGTGAGGAAGAACAGATATCACAAAGGTTCTGTCTAGCAACAGAGATGCATTGGCTGTTCAGAGGTGTAGGAGGAGACTCAGCATAGGAGAAAGGATTAAATATCAGTGCTTGTGTGAATATGTTTTTTGTCTAATGCAGCTGTCTTGACCCTCTGGGAAGAATAAACTTGGTTTAAGCTTTCATAGTGTCCATCGAGTTTTTACTCTGAGAATTAGAACCTAACAGTTGGCACTGCGAGCAGGGTTCACCACGATTTGCAGTCGAACTAGAGATTCTGAATCAGTGAAACAGAAACAAGGTAGGCACAGTTCCTACACCTGTTATCACTAATTCTGACATCTTGGGGAGATGAGAGTCGTAGGCTGAACCAATTATAGGGTACGGACCTAGAAAGCCTGAGCTTATTCAGTAATCCAATTGTATTACGACCGGTCGTAGCTTTGTGGTATATGGTAAGTCCCGGAAGGTAAACCCGAACAGGTTGATACCTGTAGAGGGTAACTCCTAGGGTGGGGTTGGTTACCTGCTATACCTGCAACGAGAGGGTGAAAGTCTCAGCCGCAGTGGACATGCGGCAGTAGAGTGGGTGTGGATGGATAAAGTGACATGCTTGTGTACTAGGATAAAAAGTTGCCATTCAGGGTTAGAAGAAAAGCAATAAGATACTCGAATGCTGTTGGATTTGGCATTAGCAATAAAGAGAGGTTGGTTTTATGCCCTGTTGGGGTGGGGAACCATGACAGATTATGTGGAAATAGGAAGACAAGTGTGAATAATTTTAGTAATGTGTGTTATCAACAACAGTGATATTTGAACAGATTGGAGATGACTATCCATAACAATGAAATCCTTCATACAGTGAGGTTAGGGTAGGTTACCATGCTTGTCCTGAACCACAGCTGTAGACACAGCCTCCTCCAGGTCCTCAGACACTAGCTTGGAGATCCGTTACAGGATGTCTGTCACCCCACTGAGCCCCTATTGCAGGTTAGGGGTCACATCCACTTGAATGTCCTTCATATGACGAACCTCCTACAGAGCAAATGAGGAAAATATCATATATTATGATTTATGTTAGTAACAATACAATATGGGAATTTTATCCCAAAGCTACCTACAGCTAACATATATATTTATGTATGTGATCTATGTAAATAAAGGAATATAACACAGCTGTAAAACTGTGAGGACTATATGGTGGAGGCCTACCCATTTCCCAGGAGCATTGTAAAAAGTGGATTTGGGTACAGTGTTTATTTCCCCCTAATATCTTTGAATATTACACCTAAAACAATTAGGCCTACTTCTTTCTACTGCTGATCTGAGACCATTAGGGTTAAACATTACAGATATAAATGCAATATATGGAGTAGAAAAGATTGCCTGCCCACCAGAATCAACATATGTTCTACATGGTCTATTTCTATCTGAATGTAACACCTCAATCAAGCATGTTAATTGATCGTTAAGTCATGTTTGTCAGGTAAACTGTCATTAGTGGCCTATATAAGCCTCATACAGGCCATGTGAAGACATTACCTGTTGATAACACAGACTATTTTCATGATCGTGGGAGGTGTGAGAGAATTGCTGCTCTTTGTGGTGACTGTGGGGGTTGTGAAAGGTTGGTTCACTAATGTTTTATTTGGATTGAAGGGATTTGTTTGGGAAATATGCTCAACTTTATCAGTTGGAGATTAAAATTTGACTGTTTGTTTGTTCCGCATTGGTCATCTGCTATTATTAATATATGTAGCTATTTTGTGTCAACTCAACTTCTGTCAACACATTCTCCTCAGTTTCTTGTTACCCTGTTGGAAAGTCCCAGAAGCAAGTGCAAGTCTCTCTGCAGAGGAGACTTGGAGGTAAGTGTTTCTTTCCACAACCCTTCTAGCTTTGTACTGTGTTTATGGTGCTGCTGTGCCTGACACTCATTCAACACCATAGAGTAACTCAGTTGTCAAACCCTTTGATTTGGTCATTTTGCTTGTGTACCTTAACCTACGTTTTTCAGAGCTGTCATCGAATGACGTCTCCATTGTGCATGCCCTGGCCTTGCTCCGATCCATAGGGTCTGACGCTAAACAAGACAGAAGGTACGGCCTGAAACATATACTTTTAAATCTGTGTTGGGTTCATGTTGCTCAACATTCTAATGGCAATTTGGCCTAGACCGTGTAGAACAGCTGTGTTGCTGTAGAATACCCTACTGTTCCTTTATGTTTTCTCTCTAGAGTATTTCGAGACTAATGAAGTAGAATCCCAAGCTGCTCCAAACCATGGTAGCTCTCCGGCAAATGATGCCCTGTCCTCTGACGACGCTACCTCTGAAGCTGCCACTGGCCCGTCTGACGAAGCTGCCACTGTCCCGTCTGACGACGCTACCTCTGAAGCTGCCACTGGCCCGTCTGACAACGCTACCTCTGAAGCTGCCACTGGCCAGTCTGACGACGCTACCTCGTGTTAGGATTTATGTTAATGCACTATAGCCTGTTAGCATATTGTTTGAAGATGAATATTGTTTTGTTACACACACACACACAATACAGAGGGGGGTGTGTGTGTAGGTGTAAGGACTGACCAACATAGGCCATAAAATCTGTGGACAGTCTGGAGAGGGGAGGGGTGCATCTCTCTAGGCCAACCAGGAGGTTAGAATACTGGACAATACCATATTAGGAACTGTTTCAGTGTAGAATCGACAGACACAAGACGGATCTAATCTACCCAGCAACCAGATGTGGACAAAAGGAACGCGCCAAGGGGCTTGGACAAATCCGAGGGCCAGCAAAGGCGGGGCAAAGTCTAAACCGCGCCCAGCCTCTACTGTGATAGGCCAACAGACGCGTTGGAACTACGTCATCACGGTATAAGAACAGCTGTTTACGTACTTCCTGCCAGTTCCCTGTGTACCCTGCGTGGTGATACAGCGAACCCGTATATACGAAAATTGCATTTGCCATTCATTGTTTGCGGTAATTAAAGAAAGTTAGCAGACCTTGCTTTTTATTTATCCTGATACCGGATGTGATACACGCAGCGTTCACATGGTGACCCCGACGTCATCCGGGTTAAGGAACTCGCTGGACATAGAACGAGCCAGCTAAGATACCTTTACTGTCGTCGGACGGCGTTACTCACAAAGACCGGTCTTTAAAAAAAAAAAAAATTCTGCACATTGGCATTATCCAAATTTATTTTGTGCGACGCTTGTTCGATGTAAGTTACCAAATTCCTTATATTCAATATACGAATAGTCTAAAATGCCGTGGACCAGGTAATGGCAAATGCAATTTTATTTGATCAAAATCGTTCAAAGATGCAATGTGTAAATGAAATGTACTGAATGTATGACGTAAGTTGGGGCTTACAAGTATAATTGAGGGTAATATCATACAATAACGAAAGTAATGTACTAGGCTGAGCCAAGTTTGTATGACGTAGGTTGGGGCCTACATATGAGGTGAGAACGCAAATAAACGGCAATATAACAATAATAATAGTGGCCAGGGGCCAGTTATATTTGAAATAAGATAAGTTTATAGAATAAATGTAGTACATTGAGTTAAGTCGGTGTACTTATACCAAGTTTGAATGACCTGCGGGTTTTAAAGTGTTTGGGGACACAAAGTTTGTATGGAATAATTTTACCGCGTGAATGAAAGTATATTAGATATTGCAGTCGGGGCTGGTATCTTAGGGGACCCACAGTGCATAGTTGAATGTGTTGAGATTCATTTTGTTTATGTAAAAAAAAAAGAAAAGTGTTATACGAGAAATAAGGTAGATTTTATTTCTTTTAATTAATTTACACACATACGTGAGTATACGCACAGACTATATAATGTCTCCAGAAACAGAAAAGGTTTTGAGGAAGTTGAAATCTGTTCTAGAGATGGATAATGGTAAGGAGAGGAGTGAAAGAGATAGAGAGTGGAAGGAGGGGCTCCCAGTCGACGGGGAACCCGGTGGAATGTTTGGGTGAATCTAATGCCCGGGGTGGAGAGGAATGTACGAGTTTGAGAGTATGGATGTAGAAAGATTACAATTAATGATAAAGTTGATATAGCAGACGGTAGAGATGCTAGAGTGTGGTTGTCTGAAGCCAGAAAAAGAGAGGGAGCGTTACAAAGGGGTTAACTTGCAGATGCTATGGAGAAGGCAAGATAGGGAGGCGCAGATAGGGTTGGCTATGACGGAGAAGATTTTTTAACTGCGGCGCGGGAGACTCGGGTTAGTGTCTCAGCCTTGGTACCGAGAGACTAAAATACATTCTTGCGATATAAATTTAGCGAGGTACATGGGGTTTTAAAAAAGTTGGGAGTGGAGAAAGTTGATTTTACTTTTACGATAGTTAACGTAAAACTGCGACAGTATTTGGGATACACAATAATGTTATGCAAATTGTTTTGACCGTTCAGGTACACTATTTACTGTACTTCGGGCAGTATAATTTTGATTAAGAGATGTTGATTGATGTTGTAAATTCTATTCAAGATCCAACATTAGTGATACAATGGTGATAAATTGGTTTTGGTTTATCGAAGCAATGATGTTGTGACTGAGAAGGGACAGAGAAAATGGTTTGTGTCATTTAGAGGGAAAATGCGTGCATTATAGCTTTGAGCCACTTTTCAGAAGTTGTTAAAAGTTTCAAATAGAAAATAGGAAGGTCAGAATAGTTTAATCGTAAAAGTTTATGATAGCTAATGTTAAAGGGACAGTTATAACTACTAGATTTTGTTTGTAGTAAACGTTTGGGTTAGAGGGGGATTTCTAAATTTCCCAGCGAAAAAATATCTTAAAGGGATACACACACATAAAAGTGGGGGTATGATTTCCAAAGTTACTTTTCAGGGTTGTCTGATCAACCTCCTTGAAGAGCCACTTAAAATGGAGAATATAAGGGCCTTGGCGTCTGAGTTTAAGGTAATGTGATAGATAGTAGTGATGGTGAAAAGTCACTAGAGGGCGCCATTGGACATTTTAAGCTGATTTTAAGCATATGGGCTTAAAAACACAATGAAGACTTGGTTGGTTTCAGGAACTAAGGGACAGCACTGATAACTTTTAAAGTAGATAAGACACTTGACAGAGAATTGTTAGATTTGTGCCAGTATTGATACAAGGGCGGAGCCATGTATCAAAAGGGGGATGGAATAGGACACGTTGTGGTGTGGCCTATTAGTTAAACATTTCTAGAGATGGTGGACTAGGATAATAATGGATGACATTCTAGCTAATCAGATAGAACAGATAGAATGACAGAGGTTCTAGCAGAACACATTAAAATACTGTTAATTAACCAAACCCGTATGTCCATGATTTTATGCTCTACAGGAGAACTACAGGAGGAGATTACCCACATGAATGGGCCAGGGGACTGGGTCTGGGTCCAATCACTAAAGAAAAAGGACTGGAAGCAGCCACGGTGGGAGGAGTCATACCAAGCACTCCTGGTGACTGCATTCGCAGTGAGGATAACTGAAAGAGCTACCTGGGGGGCATATCACACATTGTATTAGGGTAAGACACACTGACTCTGTCGAACAATCACAGGGGTAGGAGCAGAACCAGAACCAACAGGGTACTGGGGGCCAACTCTCTACTGAAGATTTCCTTATACCCGATCTTTCCCCGCTGTGAGCGTTCATAGAAGTGAAAGTGTGGCTTGGCCTCTGGCTGATGATGTGTTCTCTGGGAGAGGGTGGGGCTTTAGAGGAGTATTGGTTGTTCTGAGCTGTCTGATTTGTGGGAGCCATATTCCTGATACACCATGAGCCCCCGAGAAGGCTAAAGAGGGTAACCTGACCCATAGTTTAGACGATGAGGATTTTGTATTAACCAAGCATGAAGGATCACTTAATCTGGATAAGCAGGGAAGAAATTGAGATATTTGTGGAACCAGGAGAATTGAGCCAAAATGTTTGGTTTTAACACCTGTGTATAGGAGTGTGCCAGTGTAGCTGTGTAATGGGCATGGGTGTGCTTATTGGGAATGGAGGAGGGGTTACCCGTACAGCATAGGGAACCCGACAAAAGTAGACAGGTTTCCCATTATCTGGGGAAGGACTGAGGGGCAGACTGATGTTTGTAAAGGTGATGAAATCCTACTAACCATCAAGTCTATTAAGCTCTCCGATGCAGGTACCTATACCCTGGGATTGGAAAGAATCGGGGCGGATACGATGGGGATGGTTACCGTCACAGTACTGCCAAAACCACCACCAGTTCCAACAGGCCAAGGCCAGGTTCAGCCGAACTCCTCCACCACTTCAAGACCGTGTGCCACATCACCTAAGCTCTCCAATCCGGTACAGGTAATAAATGTAAGGGATATCGCAGACAGTGACCAATTGGGGACTGAAACTGGATATGAGGGTAGGGAGAACATGTGGTTAGCCTATATGAGATACACCGCCAGAACACTTAATAGAAAAGACTGATCTGTGGACATGCTAGACCTGTTCTGGCTACTCACCCATTTGCCCTAAGCAGTGGGGAGGTTGGATGTGCATATTGGAGGGTTTTTACCATAAGCTAAATTCGACCCTGTGTAAAGCTCTGAGTCTTGTGTTCCCAGAAGTCCCCCCCAGAAGGCACCGTGGGGAGTTGAGGCATATGGGGGATATTACAGCTGTATCACTGGTACAGGTAGGGGTATAGACTATGGGAGGCTCCCTACTGCATCACTAATGTCACTATTAATGCCACCTGGCCCGTTGAAGGGCTGAACCAAACTAGAGGTGTTGCTGATGTATGGTGGATGCGTGGACCTGTCAGGCGGTTGACCTCCATTTTGAAAGGAGACTGGCAGGGCACATGTGCTTTGGCCAGTCTGATAACACCATTGACTATTATTAAGGTTACAGCTAACCAACTCCTGGGAGCTACACATGACACAGAGGCGCGGGACCAACCCAGGAGACGGCAGAAACGTGACGCTCCTTGGTCCGAGGGTACAGATAACATCCACACCAACCTGTTGGGGTTCCCTGTAGGGGTCCCCCACGAATTCTGGGCGTTAAACAGAAATGATGGTCTGTGGCATTTGTTGCCCATTATTGGCCCAGCTATTGTTGATGATAAGCAAACTGCCTGGATCAATTATATTTACTATAATCAACAATGAGTTAACCACACCGCACTTATAGGGATGGCTGAACAATTGGATGCCACCTCTCGAACCGCTAGACAAAATAGGCTAGCACTAGACATGATTCTGGCCAACCAGAGAGGTGTTTTGTAAGATGTTTGGAGAACAGTGTTGTACGTTTGTTCCTAATAATACCAGTCCGGATGGGAGCATTTCAAAAGCTCTGAGCGGGTTGGAAAAGTTATCTGTGGAGATAAAGGGTTTTGCAGGTGTGGAGGAGGATGGACTGTTCCCCTGGCTGGGTGGTTGGTTTGGTAAGTACACTACATTGATGGTTACTGGATTTCTGACCCTAGTAGTTGTATTTCTTATGTTAATGTGTTGTGCTGCTTGCATCATACCTTGTCTAAAGAAATCTGTTACAGATGTAGCGAAGGCTGCTGGTATGATGCCTTTGTTTGATGCTCCGGATGGAGATGCTGATACTGAGTCAAACTACAGGAGAAAGATGGGTCTGACTGAGGATGACCTTGGTTTGCTGTGGGTGAAGTGGTCGTATAATAAAAATAAAAATTAATAATAATAAAAAGAAACAATATACTTTTTATCCAGGTCATTACATTAGTCCTCCCTGTTGTGAAGGTTTGAAGTTCCCGGGTGGCAAGGAGCCCACCTGGTACAAGATGTATAGAGGGAGAGACCAGAGGGTTACATTTTTAAAATATATATTCTGTATGTAATCATGTTGTTGTGATGACACCCTGGGGGGTGTCAAAAGGGGGAATCTAAAAACCCCACTGATGTTTTTTTTTAAATATTCTGTATGTAATCATGTTGTTGTGATGACACCCTTGGGGGTGTCAAAAGGGGGCATCTAAAACCCCACTGATGTTTTTATATTGTTTTGCAAAAAAAATAAAAATAATAATAATAATAATAAACTATCCTCCTGGTTGAAGGTTTCATGTTCCTGGGTTCAACGGCAACCCAGTATATGGATATATAAGTTGGTTACACCCCATGGGGGTGTAAAAAAGGGGAAATTGTTAGGATTTATGTTTATGCACTATAGCCTGTTAGCATATTGTTTGAAGATGAATATTGTTTTGTTACACACACAATACAGAGGGGGGTGTGTGTGTAGGTGTAAGGAATGACCAACACAGGCCATAAAAGCTGTGGACAGTCTGGAGAGGGGAGGGGTGCATCTCTCTAGGCCAACCAGGAGATTAGAATACTGGACAATACCATATTAGGAACTGTTTCAGTGTAGAATCGACAGACACAAGACGGATCTAATCTACCCAGCAACCAGATGTGGACAAAAGGAACGCGCCAAGGGGCTTGGACAAATCCGAGGGCCAGCAAAGGCGGGGCAAAGTCTAAACCGCGCCCAGCCTCTACTGTGATAGGCCAACAGACGCGTTGGAACTACGTCATCACGGTATAAGAACAGCTGTTTACGTACTTCCTGCCAGTTCCCTGTGTACCCTGCGTGGTGATACAGCGAACCCGTATATACGAAAATTGCATTTGCCATTCATTGTTTGCGGTAATTAAACATAATTAAAGAAAGTTAGCAGACCTTGCTTTTTATTTATCCTGATACCGGATGTGATACACGCAGCGTTCACACTCGGCAGCTGCGACCGGCCAGTCTGACCATGCCATTGAGGAACTGTTCACTTCTGCATCTGAGCCCCCGTTGACCACAAACATGGATATCTGATGTGGGACATGGTGCTCGGGGTCCATGCAAGAGTTCATGGGTACTCTAGTCCAGGTTATGTGTGTGTAACTGCATTTTCTTGTTTTGGCTCAATTAAACGTTAACTGTAATACGTGTGTCCTCAGTATTGTTTTGACGGTTCCTACTTGGAGTTGAGGTCTATGACCTGACAAGAGTAACTGTGGTGATGGCAACATTTATTTTGCATTATAACCATGCTTTGGCATCAGCAATATGTTTACTTTGACCCCTGTGCTTAAATCACCATTTGCCTTAAGCTACATTTGGTCAAATTATGCTAGTAGCATCACATGATGTGGAATGGGTTCTAGTTCATTTAAACTTGATGGTTGTGGAACTGAGTGTTTGGGGTTGGTACATACAGTGGGGCAAAAAAGTATTTAGTCAGCCACCAATTGTGCAAGTTCTCCCACTTAAAGATGAGAGGCCTGTAATTTTCATCATAGGTACACTTCAACTATGACAGACAAAATGAGAAAAAAAAATCCTGAAAATCACATTGTAGGATTTTTAATGAATTTATTTGCAAATTATGGTGGAATATAAGTATTTGGTCAATAACAAAAGTTTATCTCAATACTTTGTCATTGCCAACAAAGGGTATATAACAGAGGTCAAACGTTTTCTGTAAGTCTTCACAAGGTTTTCACACACTGTTGCTGGTATTTTGGCCCATTCCTCCATGCAGATCTCCTCTAGAGCAGTGATGTTTTGGGGCTGTTGCTGGGCAACACGGACTTTCAACTCCCTCCGAAGATTTTCTATGGGGTTGAGATCTGGAGACTGGCTAGGCCACTCCAGGACCTTGAAATGCTTCTTACGAAGCCACTCCTTCGTTGCCCGGGCGGTGTGTTTGGGATCTTTGTCATGCTGAAAGACCCAGCCACGTTTCATCTTCAATGCCCTTGCTGATGGAAGGAGGTTTTCACTCAAAATCTCACGATACATGGCCCCATTCTTTCCTTTACACGGATCAGTCGTCCTGGTCCCTTTGCAGAAAAACAGCCCCAAAGCATGATGTTTCCACCCCCATGCTTCACAGTAGGTATGGTGTTCTTTGGATGCAACTCAGCATTCTTTGACCTCCAAACACGACGAGTTGAGTTATTACCAAAAAGTTATATTTTGGTTTCATCTGACCATATGACATTCTCCCAATCTTCTTCTGGATCATCCAAATGCTCTCTAGCAAACTTCAGACGGGCCTGGACATGTACTGGCTTAAGCAGGGGGACACGTCTGGCACTGCAGGATTTGAGTCCCTGGCGGCGTAGTGTGTTACTGATGGTAGGCTTTGTTACTTTGGTCCCAGCTCTCTGCAGGTCATTCACTAGGTCCCCCCATGTGGTTCTAGGATTTTTGCTCACCGTTCTTGTGATCATTTTGACCCCACGGGGTGAGATCTTGCGTGGAGCCCCAGATCGAGGGAGATTATCAGTGGTCTTGTATGTCTTCCATTTCCTAATAATTGCTCCCACAGTTGATTTCTTCAAACCAAGCTGCTTACCTATTGCAGATTCACTCTTCCCAGCCTGGTGCAGGTCTACAATTTTGTTTCTGGTGTCCTTTGACAGCTCTTTGGTCTTGGCCATAGTGGAGTTTGGAGTGTGACTGTTTGAGGTTGTGGACAGGTGTCTTTTATACTGATAACAAGTTCAAACAGGTGCCATTAATACAAGTAACGAGTGGAGGACAGAGGAGCCTCTTAAAGAAGAAGTTACAGGTCTGTGAGAGCCAGAAATCTTGCTTGTTTGTAGGTGACCAAATACTTATTTTCCACCATAATTTGCAAATAAATTCATAAAATATCCTACAATGTGATTTTCTGGAATTTTTTTTCTCATCTTGTCTGTCATAGTTGAAGTGTATCTATGATGAAAATTACAGGCCTCTCTCATCTTTTTAAGTGGGAGAACTTGCACAATTGGTGGCTGACTAAATACTTTTTTGCCCCACTGTATGAGGCTGCTAGAATCGGGGTTAATGGTGTCAGTGTTAACTAATATCACGGTTGTCAACTTGCATTTAAATGACTCTGCTGGGTGTCTTCTCTCGTAACTGACTTGGTTTCCTATTAGTGAATGCTTACATGTAAAACCAGCTCTCGTATCATTAGCCCATCGTTTTGGCGGTTGGTCTTCATATCCCAGTGCCAATCCAAACTTTCAGGTTTAAATAAGTCAATGCTAACCTGTCTTAGCTGGCAGGCTGCTATCAGGTCCAGGCTCTCCCAGAGTTGCTTGTAGCGCTGCTAACCTAGGGTTTGAGGGCAGGAACAGTTTGACCAGGATTTCCCACCCACTCCGATTTACATGGGATAAACCATTGGAAGAAACCGGTACATTTCTATGAGAAGCGTGAGGAAGTCTGTTCATACAGGCCTTCTCTAGCCGCATGATGAACGCTCAGGGTGTGCGTCGTAGCAAACCGCACTTAGTCGCCATGAATTCAAAAAGCACGTACACGTAACCTTTAAATGCAGTTAATACAGCAACAAAATTGGCTCCAACTTTTGAGCTACCGGTAGGTATCTGCTGTAATTCAAACATTTCTGTGGCACCGCTTTACTCATTTATGCCAACCAAATCCAGATAGCAAATGTTCTGAAAGAGCTGCAAAACCTGGACCCATACAAATCAGCTGGGCTTGACAATCTAGACCCTCTATTTCTGAAACTATCCGCCGCCATTGTCGCAACCCCTATTACCAGCCTGTTCAACCTCTCTTTCATATCGTCTGAGATCCCCAAGGATTGGAAAGCTGCCGCGGTCATCCCCCTCTTCAAAGGGGGAGACACCCTGGACCCAAACTGTTACAGACCTACAGTGGGGCAAAAAAGTATTTAGTCAGCCACCAATTGTGCAAGTTCTCCCACTTAAAAAGATGAGAGAGGACTGTAATTTTCATCATAGATACACTTCAACTATGACAGACAAAATGAGAAGAAAAAAAATCCAGAAAATCACATTGTAGGATTTTTAATGAATTTATTTGCAAATTATGGTGGAAAATAAGTATTTGGTCAATAACAAAAGTTTATCTCAATACTTTGTTATATACCCTTTGTTGGCAATGACAGAGGTCAAACGTTTTCTGTAAGTCTTCACAAGGTTTTCACACACTGTTGCTGGTATTTTGGCCCATTCCTCCATGCAGATCTCTTCTAGAGCAGTGATGTTTTGGGGCTGTTGCTGGGCAACACGGACTTTCAACTCCCTCCAAAGATGTTCTATGGGGTTGAGATCTGGAGACTGGCTAGGCCACTCCAGGACCTTGAAATGCATCTTACGAAGCCACTCCTTCGTTGCCCGGGCAGTGTGTTTGGGATCATTGTCATGCTGAAAGACCCAGCCACGTTTCATCTTCAATGCCCTTGCTGATGGAAGGAGGTTTTCACTCAAAATCTCACGATACATGGCCCCATTCATTCTGTCCTTTACACGGATCAGTCGTCCTGGTCCCTTTGCAGAAAAACAGCCCCAAAGCATGATGTTTCCACCCCCATGCTTCACAGTAGGTATGGTGTTCTTTGGATGCAACTCAGCATTCTTTGTCCTCCAAACACGACGAGTTGAGTTTTTACCAAAAAGTTATATTTTGGTTTCATCTGACCATATGACATTCTCCCAATCTTCTTCTGGATCATTCAAATGCTCTCTAGCAAACTTCAGACGGGCCTGGACATGTACTGGCTTAAGCAGGGGGACACATCTGGCACTGCAGGATTTGAGTCCCTGGCGGCGTAGTGTGTTACTGATGGTAGGCTTTGTTACTTTGGTCCCAGCTCTCTGCAGGTCATTCACTAGGTCCCCTCTTGTGGTTCTGGGATTTTTGCTCACTGTTTTTGTGATCATTTTGACCCCACGGGGTGAGATCTTGCGTGGAGCCCCAGATCGAGGGAGATTATCAGTGGTCTTGTATGTCTTCCATTTCCTAATAATTGCTCCCACAGTTGATTTCTTCAAACCAAGCTGCTTACCTATTGCAGATTCACTCTTCCCAGCCTGGTGCAGGTCTACAATTTTGTTTCTGGTGTCCTTTGACAGCTCTTTGGTCTTGGCCATAGTGGAGTTTGGAGTGTGACTGTTTGAGGTTGTGGACAGGTGTCTTTTATACTGATAACAAGTTCAAACAGGTGCCATTAATACAGGTAACGAGTGGAGGACAGAGGAGCCTCTTAAAGAAGAAGTTACAGGTCTGTGAGAGCCAGAAATCTTGCTGGTTTGTAGGTGACCAAATACTTATTTTCCACCATAATTTGCAAATAAATTCATAAAAAATCCTACAATGTGATTTTCTGGATTTTTTTCCCTCATTTTGTCTGTCATGGTTGAAGTGTACCTATGATGAAAATTACAGGCCTCTCTCATCTTTTTAAGTGGGAGAACTTGCACAATTGGTGGCTGACTAAATACTTTTTTGCCCCACTGTATATCCATCCTGCCCTGCCTATCTAAGGTCTTCGAAAGCCAAGTCAATTAACAGATCACTGACCATCTCGAATTCCACCGTACCTTCTCCACTGTGCAATCCGGTTTCCGAGCCGGTCACGGGTGCACCTCAGCCACGCTCAAGGTACTAAACGATATCATAACCGCCATCGATAAAAGATAGTACTGTGCAGCCGTCTTCATCGACCTGGCCAAGGCTTTCGACTCTGTCAATCACCATATTCTTATCGGCAGACTCGGTAGCCTCGGTTTTTCTGATAACTGCCTTGCCTGGTTCACCAACTACTTTGCAGACAGAGCTCAGTGTGTCAAATCGGAGGGCATGTTGTCTGGTCCTCTGGCAGTCTCTATGGGGGTACCACAGGGTTCAATTCTCGGGCCGACTCTTTTCTCTGTATATATCAATGATGTTGCTCTTGCTGCGGGCGATTCCCTGATCCACCTCTACGCAGACGACACGATTCTGTATACTTCTGGCCCTTCCTTGGACACTGTGCTATCTAACCTCCAAACGAGCTTCAATGCCATACAACACTCCTTCCGTGGCCTCCAACTTCTCTTAAACGCTAGTAAAACCAAATGCATGCTTTTCAACCGTTCGCTGCCTGCACCCGCCCGCCCGACTAGCATCACCACCCTGGACGGTTCCGACCTAGAATATGTGGACATCTATAAATACCTAGGTGTCTGGCTAGACTGTAAACTCTCCTTCCAGACTCATATTAAACATCTCCAATCCAAAATCAAATCAAGAATCGGCTTTCTATTTCGCAACAAAGCCTCCTTCACTCACGCCGCCAAACTTACCCTAGTAAAACTGACTATCCTACCGATCCTCGACTTCGGCGATGTCATCTACAAAATAGCTTCCAATACTCTACTCAGCAAACTAGATGCAGTTTATTATAGTGCCATCCGTTTTGTAACTAAAACACCTTATACCACCCACCACTGCGACCTGTATGCTCTAGTCGGCTGGCCCTCGCTACATATTCGTCGCCAGACCCGCTAGCTCCAGGTCATCTATAAGTTCATGCTAGGTAAAGCTCCGCCTTATCTCAGTTCACTTGTCACGATAACAACACCCACCCGTAGCACACGCTCCAGCAGGTATATCTCACTGATCATCCCAAAAGCCAATACCTCATTTGGCCGCCTTTCCTTCCAGTTCTCTGCTGCCTGTGACTGGAACGAATTGCAAAAATCCCTGAAACTGGAGACTTTTATTTCCCTCACCAACTTTAAACATCTGCTATCTGAGCAGCTAACCGATCGCTGCAGCTGTACATAGTCCATCTGTAAACAGCCCACCCAATTTACCTACCTCATCCCCTTACTGTTTTTATTTATTTACTTTTCTGCTCTTTTGCACACCAGTATCTCTACTTGCACATGATCATCTGATGATTTATCACTCCAGTGTTAATCTGCTAAATTGTAATTATTCGCTCCTATGGCCTATTTATTGCCTACCTCATGCCTTTTGCACACAATGTATATAGACTCATTTTTCCCCCTACTGTGTTATTGACTTGTTTATTGTTTACTCCATGTGTAACTCTGTGTTGTTGTCTGTTCACACTGCTATGCTTTATCTTGGCCAGGTCGCAGTTGTAAATGACAACTTGTTCTCAACTAGCTTACCTGGTTAAATAAAGGTGAAATAAACAAAAAATCCCAGAGGATCCCAGATGGCTAACAATAACATATCCTGACATAATGTAAACGTTATACATTAAGCTCTCTCCCTCAGTGACATGAATTAGTATATTTCATATTCTCAGAACCCAACAGTAGGTTTTAAGGTGTGGCTGCATGTTTGTCGTGGACGCATCGTCACTCTTGATGTTCTTTTTCCAGATTGCAAGTGAAACACCTTTAGATGTAAGTGCCAGTTGGTAACTTTCTCACACTTGCTTGTTTAAGGTATGGATGCAACACCCCAGTATGTCTGCAGGGGCTGGTCACTGAGATTTACCATGTTTCACATGCTACTAAACTAACCTTCCAAGTAAATATGTTACAAGTCTGAACTGGCCATCCTGGTCTTTCCTCAACTAATTGAAACCTCAGGGACAGACATGCTAAACGACTTTGATGTCAGAGCTCCCATCAGCCCTCTACACCTCGCTGTGAGTAAAGCCTACCTGCTCCTGTAGTGGTCTCCATATGACAAATGGCACCCTATTCCCTACTTAGTACACTACTTTTGACCAGATCCTTATAGGCCCTGATCAAAAGTAGTTAGCACCCTATTCCCTATGTAGTTATCTGGGATGCAGGCATGGTGTTGATTTTCCACAGGAAGTTGACTGTCCAGACAGACTCACACCAAATTCCTATCTATTCCTGATTAGTGTGAAATACATGCATATTCTACACAGTGATGAGGATGATTTCCTTATTTTGCCATTTGAGTTAATCAACCTCCAGGTTTGTTTCTCAATCCCACGCTTGGCAGGGACCTCCGATGTTGATGCTGTGCGGGAGCAAAAACAGGCTCCCGATTTTAAGACTCTGGTCTAGAGGTCTAGCACTGTATTTCTGTTCAGGCGTACCACTGGTCTACTATAGGACATTGATTATATTAAGAGTGTATATCTAGTCAGGCGTACCACGGCCACCACCATGCTATGGAGGTCCTGGCTCAGTCTCTGCTGGATCTAGACAGCCTGAAAGTTTGGATTAGAACTGGGATATGAAGACCAACCGCCAAAACGATGGGCTAATGATACGAGAGCTGGTTTTACATGTAAGCATTAACTAATAGGAAACCAAGTCAGTTACGAGAGAAGACTAGTAGACACCCAGCAGAGTCATTTAAATGCAAGTTGACAACCGTGATATTAGTTAGCACTGACACCATTAACCCCGATTCTAGCAACAGCCTCATATGTACAAATCCCAAACACTCAGTTCCACAACCATCAAGTTTAAATGAACTAGAACCCATTCCACATCATGTGATGCTACTAGCATAATTTGACCAAATGTAGCTTAAGTCAAATGGTAGTTTAAGCACAGGGGTCAAAGTAGACATATTGCTGATGCCAAAGCATGGTTATTATGCAAAATAAATGTTGCCATCACCAGTTACTCATGTCAGGTCAAAGACCTCAACTCCAAGTAGGAACCGTCAAAACAATACTGAGGACACAAATATTACAGTTAGCGTTTAATTGAGCCAAAACAAGAAAATGCAGTTACACACACAACCTGGACTAGAGTAACCATGAACTCTTGCATGGACCCCGAGCACCATGTCCCACATCAGATATCCATGTTTGTGGTCAATGGGGGCTGAGATGCAGAAGTCAACAGTTCCTCAATTGCATGGTCAGACTGGCCGGTCGCAGCTTCAGAGGTAGCGTCGTCAGACGGGCCAGTGGCAGCTTCAGAGGTAGCGTCGTCAGACGGGCCAGTGGCAGCTTCAGAGGTAGCGTCGTCAGACGGGCCAGTGGCAGCTTCAGAGGTAGCGTCGTCAGACGGGCCAGTGGCAGCTTCAGAGGTAGCGTCGTCAGACGGGCCAGTGGCAGCTTCAGAGGTAGCGTCGTCAGACGGGCCAGTGGCAGCTTCAGAGGTAGCGTCGTCAGACGGGCCAGTGGCAGCTTCAGAGGTAGCGTCGTCAGACGGGCCAGTGGCAGCTTCAGAGGTAGCGTCGTCAGACGGGCCAGTGGCAGCTTCAGAGGTAGCGTCGTCAGACGGGCCAGTGGCAGCTTCAGAGGTAGCGTCGTCAGACGGGCCAGTGGCAGCTTCAGAGGTAGCGTCGTCAGACGGGCCAGTGGCAGCTTCAGAGGTAGCGTCGTCAGACGGGCCAGTGGCAGCTTCAGAGGTAGCGTCGTCAGACGGGCCAGTGGCAGCTTCAGAGGTAGCGTCGTCAGACGGGCCAGTGGCAGCTTCAGAGGTAGCGTCGTCAGACGGGCCAGTGGCAGCTTCAGAGGTAGCGTCGTCAGACGGGCCAGTGGCAGCTTCAGAGGTAGCGTCGTCAGACGGGCCAGTGGCAGCTTCAGAGGTAGCGTCGTCAGACGGGCCAGTGGCAGCTTCAGAGGTAGCGTCGTCAGACGGGCCAGTGGCAGCTTCAGAGGTAGCGTCGTCAGACGGGCCAGTGGCAGCTTCAGAGGTAGCGTCGTCAGACGGGCCAGTGGCAGCTTCAGAGGTAGCGTCGTCAGACGGGCCAGTGGCAGCTTCAGAGGTAGCGTCGTCAGACGGGCCAGTGGCAGCTTCAGAGGTAGCGTCGTCAGACGGGCCAGTGGCAGCTTCAGAGGTAGCGTCGTCAGACGGGCCAGTGGCAGCTTCAGAGGTAGCGTCGTCAGACGGGCCAGTGGCAGCTTCAGAGGTAGCGTCGTCAGACGGGCCAGTGGCAGCTTCAGAGGTAGCGTCGTCAGACGGGCCAGTGGCAGCTTCAGAGGTAGCGTCGTCAGACGGGCCAGTGGCAGCTTCAGAGGTAGCGTCGTCAGACGGGCCAGTGGCAGCTTCAGAGGTAGCGTCGTCAGAGGACAGGGCATCATTTGCCGTAGAGCTACCGTGGTTTGGAGAAGCTTGGGATTCTACTTCATTAGTCTCGAAATACTCTAGAGAGAAAACATAAAGGAACAGTTGGGTATTCTACAGCAACACAGCTGTTCTACACGGTCTAGGCCAAATTGCCATTAGAATGTTGAGCAACATGAACCCAACACAGATTTAAAAGTATATGTTTCAGGCCGTACCTTCTCTGTCTTGTTTAGCGTCAGACCCTATGGATCGGAGCAAGGCCAGGGCATGCACAATGGAGACGTCATTTGATGACAGCTCTGAAAAACGTAGGTTAAGGTACACAAGCAAAATGACCAAATCAAAGGGTTTGACAACATTATTTAGACAACTGAGTTACTCTATGGTGTTGAATGAGTGTCAAACACAGCAGCACCATAGACACAGTACAAAGCTAGAAGGGTTGTGGAAAGAAACACTTACCTCCAAGTCTCCTCTGCAGAGAGACTTGCTCTAGCTTCTGGGACTTTCCAACAGGGTAACAAGAAACTGAGGAGAAAGTGTAGACAGAAGTTGAGTTGACAAAATAGCTACATATATTAATAGCAGACGACCAATGCGGAACAAACAGACAGTCAAATTTTAATCTCCAACTGATAAAGTTGAGCATATTTCCCAAACAAATCCCTTCAATCCAAATAAAACATTAGTGAACCAACCTTTCACAACCCCCACAGTCACCACAAAGAGCAGCAATTCTCTCACACCTCCCACGATCATGAAAATAGTCTGTGTTATCAACAGGTAATGTCTTCACATGGCCTGTATGAGGCTTATATAGGCCACTAATGACCTTTTACCTGACAAACATGACTTAACGATCAATTAACATGCTTGATTGAGGTGTTACATTCAGATAGAAATAGACCATGTAGAACGTATGTTGTGCAGGCAATCTTTTCTACTCCATATATTGCATTTATATCTGTAATGTTTAACCCTAATGGTCTCAGCTCAGCAGTAGAAAGAAGTAGGCCTAATTATTTTAGGTGTAATCTTCAAAGATATTAGGGGGAAATAAACACTGTACCCAAATCCACTTTTTACAATGCTCCTGGGAAATGGGTAGGCCTCCACCATATAGTCCTTCACAGTTTTACAGCTGTGTTATATTCCTTTATTTACATAGATCACATACATAAATATATATGTTAGCTGTAGGTAGCTTTGGGATAAAATTCCCATATTGTATTGTTACTAACATAAATCATAATATATCATATTTTCCTCATTTGCTCTGTAGGAGGTTCGTCATATGAAGGACATTCAAGTGGATGTGACCCCTAACCTGCAATAGGGGCTCAGTGGGGTGACAGACATCCTGTAACGGATCTCCAAGCTAGTGTCTGAGGACCTGGAGGAGGCTGTGTCTACAGCTGTGGTTCAGGACAAGCATGGTAACCTACCCTAACCTCACTGTATGAAGGATTTCATTGTTATGGATAGTCATCTCCAATCTGTTCAAATATCACTGTTGTTGATAACACACATTACCAAAATGATTCACACTTGTCTTCCTATTTCCACATAATCTGTCATGGTTCCCCACCTTAACAGGGCATAAAACCAACCTCTCTTTATTGCTCTCTTTATTGCTAATACAACCAAATCCAACAGCGTTCGAGTATCTTAATGCTTTTCTTCTAACCCTGAATGGCAACTTTTTATCCTAGTACACAAGCATGTCATTTTATCCATCCACACCCACTCTACTGCCGCATGTCCACTGCGGCTGAGACTTTCACCCACTCGTTACAGGTATTAGCAGGTAACCAACCCCACCCGGGTCTTACCCCCTAAGACTACGACCGGTCATAATTACAATGGGACTACTGAATAAGCTCAGGCTTTCTAGGTCCGTACCTATAATTGGTTCAGCGTACGACTCTCATCTCCCCAAGATGTCAGAATTAGTGATAACAGGTGTAGGAACTGTGCCTACCTTGTTTCTGTTTCACTGATTCAGAATCTCTAGTTCGACTGCAAATCGTGGTGAACCCTGCTCGCAGTGCCAACTGTTAGGTTCTAATTCTCAGAGTAAAAACTCGACGGACACTATGAAAGCTTAAACCAAGTTTATTCTTCCCAGAGGGTCAAGACAGCTGCATTAGACAAAAAACATATTCACACAAGCACTGATATTTAATCCTTTCTCCTATGCTGAGTCTACTCCTACACCTCTGAACAGCCAATGCATCTCTGTTGCTAGACAGAACCTTTGTGATATCTGTTCTTCCTCACTTCATCTGACCTGACCGCTACCCCAAAGTGCTCACTCCTCCCCAACTCAAGGCTGTCATGTTGATTGGTACCAGACTGTGTCTGGTAGATTTTTCAACCAGAAATTTGCACAGTGTAGCTCTAACTCCAAAAAGTTTTGGGACACTGTAAAGTCCATGGAGAACAAGAGCACCTCCTCCCAGCTGCCCACTGCATTGAGGCTAGGTAACACGGTCACCACCGATAAATCCATGATAATCGAACATTTCAATAAGCATTTCTCTACGGCTGGCCATGTTTTCTTCCTGGCTACCCCAACTCCGGCCAACAGCTCCGCACACCCTGCAGCTACTTGCCCGAGCCTCCCCAGCTTCTCCTTCACCCAAATCCAGGTAGCAGATGTTCTGAAAGAGCTGCAAAAACTGGACCCGTACAAATCAGCTGGGCTAGACAATCTGGACCCTCTCTTTCTAAAATTATCCGCCGCCATTGTTGCAACCCCTATTACCAGTCTGTTCAACCTCTCTTTCGTATCGTCCGAGATCCCTAAAGATTGGAAAGCTGCCGCGGTCATCCCCCTCTTCAAAGGGGGTGACACTCTAGACCCAAACTGTTATAGACCTATATCCATCCTGCCCTGCCTTTCTAAAGTCTTCGAAAGCCAAGTTAATAAACAGATCACTGACCATTTCGAATCCCACCGTACCTTCTCCGCTGTGCAATCCAGTTTCCGAGCTGGTCATGGGTGCACCTCAGCCACGCTCAAGGTACTAAACGATATCATAACCGCCATCGATAAAAGACAGTACTGTGCAGCCGTCTTCATCGACCTGGCCAAGGCTTTCGACTCTGTCAATCACCGTATTCTTATCGGCAGACTCAACAGCCTTGGTTTCTCAAATGACTGTCTCGCCTGGTTCACCAACTACTTCGCAGACAGAGTTCAGTGTGTCAAATTGGAAGGCCTGTTGTCCGGACCTCTGGCAGTCTCTATGGGGGTACCACAGGGTTCAATTCTCAAGCCGACTCTTTTCTCTGTATACATCAATGATGTCGCTCTTGCTGCTGGTGAGTCTCTGATCCACCTCTACGCAGACGACACTATTCTGTATACTTCTGGCCCTTCTTTTGACACTGTGTTAACAACCCTCCAGGCGAGCTTCAATGCCATACAACTCTACTTCCGTGGTCTCCAACTGCTCTTAAATACAAGTAAAACTAAATGCATGCTCTTCAACCGATCGCTGCCTGCACCTGCCCGCCTGTCCAACATCACTACTCTGGACGGCTCTGACTTAGAATATGTGGACAACTACAAATACCTAGGTGTCTGGTTAGACTGTAAACTCTCCTTCCAGACTCACATCAAACATCTCCAATCCAAAGTTAAATCTAGAATTGGCTTCCTATTCCGCAACAAAGCATCCTTCACTCATGCTGCCAAACATACCCTTGTAAAACTGACCATCCTACCAATCCTCGACTTCAGTGATGTCATTTACAAAATAGCCTCCAAAACCCTACTCAATAAATTGGATGCAGTCTATCACAGTGCCATCCGTTTTGTCACCAAAGCCCCATATACTACCCACCACTGCGACCTGTACACTCTCGTTGGCTGGCCCTCGCTTCATACTCGTCGCCAAACCCACTGGCTCCAGGTCATCTACAAGACCCTGCTAGGTAAAGTCCCCCCTTATCTCAGCTCGCTGGTCACCATAGCAGCACCCACCTGTAGCACGCGCTCCAGCAGGTATATCTCTCTGGTCACCCCCAAAACCAATTCTTCCTTTGGCCGCCTCTCCTTCCAGTTCTCTGCTGCCAATGACTGGAACGAACTACAAAAATCTCTGAAACTGGAAACACTTATCTCCCTCACTAGCTTTAAGCACCAGCTGTCAGAGCAGCTCATAGATTACTGCACCTGTACATAGCCCATCTATAATTTAGCCCAAACAACTACCTCTTTACCTACTGTATTTATTTATTTATTTTGCTCCTTTGCACCCCATTATTTCTATCTCTACTTTGCACTTTCTTCCACTGCAAACCAACCATTCCAGTGTTTTTTTTACTTGCTATATTGTATTTACTTCGCCACCATGGCCTTTTTTATATTTTTATTTATTTATATATATATTTTGTTTGCCTTCACCTCCCTTATCTCACCTCACTTGCTCACATTGTATATAGACTTATTTTTCACTGTATTATTGACTGTATGTTTGTTTTACTCCATGTGTAACTATGTGTTGTTGTATGTGTCGAACTGCTTTGCTTTATATTGGCCAGGTCGCAATTGTAAATGAGAACGTGTTCTCAATTTGCCTACCTGGTTAAATAAAGGTGAAATAAAATAAATAAATAAAATATACAATGATACGATGTCTATCTAAGTATATGGTTACGGAGAATAGTCCCATATGAGATGGTTAGGTCACGTCATCCCCTTTCGTGTTGTCGTCGTGGCAACAGGTCGGGAACAGCTCCTGAGTGAAGGCGAGGCATGCAGCCGTGTCTGCCCGTCTCGGTAGTTCGTCAGTTTTCCAGCCTCGTAGTCCAGCAGCATTCTAATGCGGGAGTGTTGACAGTGGCCAGCCACCGCTTCCAGGTGTAACAGTATAACTTTAGTCCGTCCCCTCGCCCCGACCCGGGCGCGAACCAGGGACCCTCTGCACACATCAACAACAGTCACCCACGAAGCATCGTTACCCATCGCTCCACAAAAGCCTCGGCCCTTGAAGAGCAAGGGGAACCACTACTTCAACGTTTCAGAGCAAGTGACGTCACCGACTGAAAGGCTGCTAGCGCGCACCACCGCTACCTAGCTAGCCATTTCACATCGGTTACACAGGCACCCATTGTGTCAGGTGCTCAGCTGGCGCTCATCCAGCTGGAGGCTCTAGGGAAGATCGTTCATTCCCACCATACACCGTTTCCCCTTTTCCTTCCTGGGGATGCCCTCGTATGTTCTCCTGGGAGAGGAGCAGGTGATCGTTGGCCGTGCAAGGGTCAAAGGTCAGGGTGCAGCGGTTTGAGGAGGAGGGCGAAGGGAACATGTGAGAAGACAATTAGGTGTACATAATATCTATGATAGTTTTATGTTAAAGTAAGGAACAACCACATACATTCGCTGAGGTCCTGCTTCCCAGCTAGGTTACATGGAGCAGCTGGACTGGCGATCACAGCCAGGATGGTGCACTTATCCTGGGCTGAACCTACTGAAGTGGGTTGGGGGAGGGGAAGAGAAGAGAAGAGAAGGGAGATTGGTGGAGAGACACAGAGACATATTTTAAAAGATTGGAGGTTACTATCCCTAACAATAAAATCCTTCATACATTGAGGTTAGGTTACCATGCTTGTCCTGCCCCACAGCTGTAGACACAGCCTCCTACAGGTCCTCAGACACTAGCTGGAGATCCCTTACAGGATGTCTGTCACCCCACTGAGCCCCTCCTACAGTTTAGGGGTCACACCCACTTGAATGTCCTTCATATGACGAACCTCCTACAGAGCAAATGAGGAAAATATGATATATTATGACTTATGTTAGTAACAATACAATATGGGAATTTTATCCCAAAGCTACCTACAGCTAACATATATATTTATGTATGTGATCTATGTAAATAAAGGAATATAACACAGCTGTAAAACTGTGAGGACTATATGGTGGAGGCCTACCCATTTCCCAGGAGCATTGTAAAAAGTGGATTTGGGTACAGTGTTTATTTCCCCCTAATATCTTTGAAGATTACACCTAAAATAATTAGGCCTACTTCTTTTTACTGCTGATCTGAGACCATTAGGGTTAAACATTACAGATATAAATGCAATATATGGAGTAGAAAAGATTGCCTGCCCACCAAAGAATCAACATACGTTCTACATGGTCTATTTCTATCTGAATGTAACACCTCAATCAAGCATGTTAATTGATCGTTAAGTCATGTTTGTCAGGTAAAAGGTCATTAGTGGCCTATATAAGCCTCATACAGGCCTTGTGAAGACATTACCTGTTGATAACACAGACTATTTTCATGATCATGGGAGGTGTGAGAGAATTGCTGCTCTTTGTGTTGACTGTGGGGGTTGTCAAAGGTTGGTTCACTAATTTGGGTTGAATGGATTTGTTTGGGAAATATGCTTAACTTTATAAGTTGGAGATTCAAATTTGACTTTGTTTCTTCTGCATTGGTCATCTTGTATTCTTCACCACTAATAATATATGTAGCTATTTTGTGTCAACTCAACTTCTGTCAACACTTTCTCAGTTTCTTGTTACCCTGTTGGAAAGTCCCAGAAGCAAGATCAAGTCTCTCTGCAGAGGAGACTTGGAGGTAAGTGTTTCTTTCCACAACCCTTCTAGCTTTGTACTGTGTCTATGGTGCTGCTGTGTTTGACACTCATTCAACACCATAGAGTAACTCAGTTGTCTAAATAATGTTGTCAAACCCTTTGATTTGGTCATTTTGCTTGTGTACCTTAACCTACGTTTTTCAGAGCTGTCATCAAATGACGTCTCCATTGTGCATGCCCTGGCCTTGCTCCGATCCATAGGGTCTGACGCTAAACAAGACAGAGAAGGTACGGCCTGAAACATATACTTTTAAATCTGTGTTGGGTTCATGTTGCTCAACATTCTAATGGCAATTTGGCCTAGACCGTGTAGAACAGCTGTGTTGCTGTAGAATACCCAACTGTTCCTTTTTGTTTTCTCTCTAGAGTATTTTGAGACTAATGAAGTAGAATCCCAAGCTTCTCCAAACCATGGTAGCTCTCCGGCAAATGATGCCCTGTCCTCTGACGACGCTACCTCTGAAGCTGCCACTGGCCCGTCTGACGACGCTACCTCTGAAGCTGCCACTGGCCCGTCTGACGACGCTACCTCTGAAGCTGCCACTGGCCCGTCTGTCGACGCTACCTCTGAAGCTGCCACTGGCCCGTCTGTCGACGCTACCTCTGAAGCTGCCACTGGCCCGTCTGTCGACGCTACCTCTGAAGCTGCCACTGGCCCGTCTGACGACGCTACCTCTGAAGCTGCCACTGGCCCGTCTGACGACGCTACCTCTGAAGCTGCCACTGGCCTGTCTGACGACGCTACCTCTGAAGCTGCCACTGGCCCGTCTGACGACGCTACCTCGGCAGCTGCGACCGGCCAGTCTGACCATGCCATTGAGGAACTGTTCACTTCTGCATCTGAGCCCCCGTTGACCACAATCATGGATATCTGATATGGGACATGGTGCTCGGAGTCCATGCAAGAGTTCATGGGTATTCTAGTCCAGGTTGTGTGTGTGTAACTGCATTATCATGTTTTGGCTCAATTAAACGCTAACTGTAATACTTGTGTCCTCAGTATTGTTTTGAAGGTTCCTACTTGGAGTTGAGGTCTATGACCTGACATGAGTAACTGTGGTGATGGCAACATTTACATTTCCAATCAGCAAACGCAAACACTCCGAATGACCGTTGGTAGCTAGAGGAAGATAAACAAAGAGGATATAGGAACGTGATGATTGACATTCAATAGCTAGAGCAGGTTAAATGGCGAAGATATAAGAATGTGATATGATTGACCGTTGGTAGCTAGAGGAGGATAAACGGAGAGGATATGAGCAGAATGCTGGATGACTATAACCTTCACATGAACAGACATATTTGTAGAACAATGGTGTTGGTAGATGACATCCTCATAACACAGCAGATAATAAATAATTTTGGGCCTGAGGCCATCGACGCCTGTCACCTGCTAGCTGTGTACCTGGCTCTGGATAGAAGTCTCCCCTGTGCCCTGATCTAGGATCAGCTTACCCTCCCTAGATCATCAATCATTAGTGGAGAACATGACAAAAAATGACCTTAGATCAGTGTCTAGTGGGCATTTTCACTATACCATGTAACATCCCTAGAGTGGATATTGTTGTCCTAGCAACATGACCAAACAAATGGTTATCTTGGTCAGGAAAACATTTTAATTACAGAATCTCTATGTGATATCCTATGTGTACCTGCAGCGTGGATGTGGGTCCTCTTCATGGACCCCCTCAGAAGTCTTTAACCAGGATGGAGGCTCCCTGGTTGATGAGGACGTCAACACACTCCACAAGACATTTTAAGGCAGACAGGTCCAGAGGGTGCGCCCCTGGCTGTCCCTCACGTCTAGATCCAGCAGAGACTGAACCAGGACCTCCATAGCATGGTGGTGGCCGTGGTATGCCTGAATAGAAACACAAACACAGTCTCAAGCAAAGTCCAGTGGTACACCTGAATAGATACACTCTTAATATAATCAATGTTCTATAGGAGACCAGTGGTACGCCTGAACATAATTTTTTTTCACCTTTATTTAACAAGTTCTCATTTGCAACTGCGACCTGGCCAAGATAAAGCATAGCAATTTGACACATACAACAACACAGAGTTACACATGGAATAAACAAAACATACAGTCAATAATACAGTAGAAAAAAAGAAAACAAAAAGTCTATATACAGTGAGTGCAAATTAGGTAAGATAAGGGAGTTAAGGAAATAGGCCATGGTGGCGAAGTAATTACAATATAGCAATTAAACACTGGAATGGTAGATGTGCAGAAGATGAATGTGCAAGTAGAGATACTGGGGTGCAAAGGAGCAAGATAAATAAATAAATACAGTATGGGAATGAGGTAGATAGATGGGCTGTTTACAGATGGGCTATGTACAGGTGCAGTGATCTGTGAGCTGCTCTGACAGCTGGTGCTTAAAGCTAGTGAGGGAGATATGAGTCTCCAGCTTCAGTGATTTTTGCAGTTCGTTCCAGTCATTGGCAGCAGAGAACTGGAAGGAAAGGCGACCAAAGTAGGAATTGGCTTTGCGGGTGACCAGTGAGATATACCTGCGCATGCTACGAGTGGGTGCTGCTATGGTGACCAGTGAACTGAGATAAGGCGGGGCTTTACCTAGCAGAGACTTGTAGATAACCTGTAGCCAGTGGGTTTGGCGACGAGTATGAAGCGAGGGCCAACCAACGAGAGCATACAGGTCGCAGTGGTGGGTAGTGTATGGGGCTTTATTGACAAAACGGATGGCACTGTGATAGACTGCATCCAATTTGTTGAGTAGAGTGTTGGAGGCTATTTTATAGATGACATCGCCGAAGTCGAGGATTGGTAGGATAGTCAGTTTTACAAGGGTACGTTTGGCAGCATGAGTAAAGGATGCTTTGTTGCGATATAGGAAGCCGATTCTAGATTTAATTTTGGATTGGAGATGCTTAATGTGAGTCTGGATGGAGAGTTTACAGTCTAACCAGACACCTAGGTATTTGTAGTTGTCCACGTATTCTAAGTCAGAGCCGTCCAGAGTAGTGATGCTGGACGGGCGGGCAGGTGCGGGCAGTGATCGATTGAATAGCATGCATTTAGTTTTACTTTCATTTAAGAGCAGTTGGGGGCCACGGAAGGAGAGTTGTATGGCATTGAAGCTCGTCTTGAGGTTAGTTAACACAATGTCCAAAGAGGAGCCAGAAGTATACAGAATGTTGTCGTCTGCGTAGAGGTGTATCAGAGAATCACCAGCAGCAAGAGCGACATCATTGATGTATACAGAGAAGAGAGTCGGCTCGAGAACTGAACCCTGTGGCACCCCCATAGAGACTGCCAGAGGTCCGGACAACAGGCCCTCCGATTTGACACACTGAACTCTATCAGAGAAGTAGTTGGTAAACCAGGCGAGGCAATCATTTGAGAAACCAAGGCTGTCGAGTCTGCCAATAAGAATGTGGTGATTGACAGAGTTGAAAGCCTTGGCTAGGTCGATGAATACGGCTGCACAGTAATGTCTCTTATCGATGGCGGTTATGATGTCGTGGCTGAGGTGCACTGAGGTGCACCCATGACCAGCTCTGAAACTAGATTGCATAGCGGAGAAGGTACGGTGGGATTCGAAATGGTCGGTAATCTGTTTGTTAACTTGGCTTTCAAAGACCTTAGAAAGACAGGGTAGGATAGATATAGGTCTGTAGCAGTTTGGGACTAGAGTGTCACCCCCTTTGAAGAGGGGGATGACCGCGGCAGCTTTCCAATCTTTGGGAATCTCAGACGATACGAAAGAGAGGTTGAACAGGCTAGTAATAGGGGTTGCAACAATTTCGGCACATAATTTTAGAAAGAGAGGATCCAGATTGTCTAGCCCGGCTGATTTGTAGGGGTCCAGATTTTGCAGCTCTTTCAGAACATCAGCTATCTGGATTTGGGTGAAGGAGAAATGGTGGGGGCTTTGGTGGGTTGCTGTGGAGGGTGCCGGGCAGTTGACCGGGGTAGGGGTAGCCAGGTGGAAAGCAAGGCCAGCCGTAGAGAAATGCTTATTGAAATTCTCAATTATAGTGGATTTATCGGTGGTAACAGTGTTTCCTAGCCTCAGAGCAGTGGGCAGCTGGGAGGAGGTGCTCTTATTCTCCATGGACTTTACAGTGTCCCAGAACTTTTGTCAGGTTTTTTTTGTCAGGGTTTTTGGTGGTTTTCCTAAGCCAGGATTCAGACACGGCTAAGACATCCGGGTTGGCAGAGTGTGCTAAAGTAGTGAGTAAAACAAACTTAGGGAGTAGGCTTCTAATGTTAACATGCATGAAACCAAGGCTTATACGGTTACAGAAGTCAACAAATGAGAGCACCTGGGGAGTGGGAGTGGAACTAGGCACTGCAGGACCTGGATTAACCTCTACATCACCAGAGGAACAGAGGAGACGTAGGATAAGGGTACGGCTAAAGGCTATACGAACTGGTCGTCTAGCACGTTCAGAACAGAGAGTAAAAGGAGCAGGTTTCTGGGCACGATAGCATAGATTCAAGGCATAGTGTACAGACAAAGGTAAGGTAGGATGTGAGTACATTGGAGGTAAACCTAGGCATTGAGTAATGATGAGAGAGATATAGTCTCTAGAGACGTTTAAACCAGGTGATGCCATCGCATATGTGGGAGGTGGAACAACATGGTTGGTTAAGGCATATTGAGCAGGGCTAGAGGCTCTACAGGGAAATAAGACAGTAATCACTAACCAGGACAGTAATGGATGAGGCATATTGATATTAGAAAGAGGCATGCGTAGCCAAGTGAACATATGGGTCCAGTGAGTGGTTGTCCTGGCTGGGGACACGGCGATTCAGACAGTTAGCAGGCCGGTGCTAACAAGCAAGCAGATAGTAGGTCGGGGCTAACAAGCTAGCAGTTAGCAGACCGGGGCTAGCAAGCTAGCAGTTAGCAGACCGGGGCTAGCAAGCTAGCAGTTAGCAGACCGGGGCTAGCAAGCTAGCAGTTAGCAGACCGGGGCTAGCAAGCTAGTAGTTAGCAGACCGCGGCTAGCAAGTTAGCAGAAGGGCCTTTGGGGGACGTCTGTTTTTGCCTCTTCGTGCGGTGACGTCGATAGACCAGTCGTGGAGTAGCAGGGTTCCAAGTAGCTCTAGGCAGCTAGCAGGCCGCGGTTAGCAGAATGGGCCTTCAGCGGACGTCACGCCTGAGGGGCCTGAGGGGCCTTTTGACCTAAAGTAGACCAGTGTCTTTCAATCGGGAGCCCATTTTTGCTCCCGCCCAGCATCAACATCGGAGGTCCCTGCCAAGCGTGGGATTGAGAAACAAACACTCTACTTCTCCTCTGAGGTTGATTAACTCAAATGGCAAAATAAGGAAATCATCCTCATCATCACTGTGTAGAATATGCATGTATTTTACACTAATCAGGAATAGATAGGAATTTGGTGTGTGAGTCTGTCTGGACAGTCAACTTCCTGTGGAAAATCAACACCATGCCTGCATCCCAGATAGCACCCTATTCCCTATGTAGTGAACTACTTTTGATCAGGGCCTATAAGGATCTGGTCAAAAGTAGTGTATTAAATAGGGAATAGGGTGCCATTTGTAATATGGAGACCACTACAGGAGCAGGTAGGCTTTACTCACAGCGAGGTGTAGAGGGCTGATGGGAGCTCTGACATCAAAGTCGTTTAGCATGTCTGTCCCTGAGGTTTCAATTAGTTGAGGAAAGACCAGGATGGCCAGTTCAGACTTGTAACATATTTACTTGGAAGGTTAGTCTAGTAGCATGTGAAACATGGTAAATCTCAGTGACCAGCCCCTGCAGACATACTGGGGTGTTGCATCCATACCTTAAACAAGCAAGTGTGAGAAAGTTACCAACTGGCACTTACATCTAAAGGTGTTTCACTTGCAATCTGGAAAAAGAACATCAAGAGTGACAATGCGTCCACGACAAACATGCAGCCACACCTTAAAACCTACTGTTGGGTTCTGAGAATATGAAATATACTAATTCATGTCACTGAGGGAGAGAGCTTAATGTATAACGTTTACATTATGTCAGGATATGTTATTGTTAGCCATCAGGCATCCTATGGGTGGGATCCTCTGGGATGAGAAGAGACACAGTCTGGTACCAATCACCATGACAGCCTTGAGTTGGGGAGGAGTGAGCACTTTGGGGTAGCGGTCAGGTCAGATGAAGTGAGGAAGAACAGATATCACAAAGGTTCTGTCTAGCAACAGAGATGCATTGGCTGTTTAGAGGTGTAGGAGGAGACTCAACATAGGAGAAAGGATTAAATATCAGTGCTTGTGTGAATATGTTTTTTGTCTAATGCAGCTGTCTTGACCCTCTGGGAAGAATAAACTTGGTTTAACTTCTACTTCATCACAATCCCGGATCCGGGAGCACCCCCATCAGTAAAAAAGCTGACTAGCATAGCCTAGCATAGCATCACAAGTAAATACTAGCATCTAAATATCATTAAATCACAAGTCCAAGACACCAGATGAAAGATACACATCTTGTGAATCCAGCCATCATTTCTGATTTTTAAAATGTTTTACAGGGAAGACACAATATGTATTTCTATTAGCTAACCACGATAGCAAAAGACACAACTTTTTTTTCCCACCATTTTTTTCCTGCATAGGTAGCTATCACAATTTCGACCAAATAAAGATATAAATAGTCACTAACCAAGAAACAACTTCATCAGATGACAGTCTGATAACATATTTATTGTATAGCATATGTTTTGTTAGAAAAATGTGCATATTTCAGGTATAAATCATAGTTTTACATTGCAGCCACCATCACAACTCTCACCAAAGCAACTAGAATAACTACAGAGACCAACGTGAATTACCTAAATACTCATCATAAAACATTTATGAAAAATACACAGCGTACAGCAAATGAAAGACAAAGATCTTGTGAATCCAGCCAATATTTCAGATTTTTTAAGTGTTTTACAGCGAAAACACAATATAGCATTATATTAGCTTACTACAATAGCCAACCACACAACAGCATTGATTCAAGCCAACAATAGCGATAACGAATAAACCAGCAAAAGATATTAATTTTTTCACTAACCTTCTCAAACGTCTTCAGATGACAGTCCTATAACATCATATTACACAATACATATAGAGTTTGTTCGAAAATGTGCATATTTAGCGGCACAAATCGTGGTTATACAATATGAATAGTAGCCAAAATGCAAACAAAATGCCGGGAGAAATCTTGGGAGAGGCACCTAATCTAATCAGTAACTAATCATAAACTTGACTAAAAAATACAGGTTGGACAGCAAATGAAAGATACATTAGTTCTTAATGCAACCGCTGTGTTAGATTTTTTAAATTAACGTTACTACGACATACAGCGTGCGTTAAAGCGAGACCGCACCGAAATTAATGGCGGAATAGTAGATTTACATTTTTCAACAGAACAACGAATTAACATCATAAATACTTCTTAGTTTTTGATGAGCTCCCATCAGAATCTTGGGCAAGTTGTCCTTTGTCCAGAGGAATCGTTGCTCGGTTGTAGATTGTCGTCTTCAACTTTGGAATTAGCAGCAAACATTAGCCATGTGGCGAAGACGTGCCCAACTCACCATAATGCAGCACAAATAAAATACCGAAAATCGCAATATACTGATATAAACTGATATAACTCGGTTTAAAATAACTACATTATGATGTTTTTAACACCTATATCGAATAAAATCAGAGCCGGATATATCTAAGGCCTATAACGGCAGCTTTCCAGAACGCAATCCTGAGGTCTGTCTTGCGTCATGGCAAATGTTGAAAAGGCTGGACCCCCGGTTCCATGCCCATTTATATAGCCTCAGATCTGCCTAGCAACTCCATTCCAATTCTCATTGCTTGCTGACATCCAGGGGAAGGCGTATGCAGTGCATGTCGACCAATAGAATACATGCAAATGAATAAACCGACCCTGGAACAGATTGCCTGATTTCAGATTTCTCACTTGCTGACAGGAAGATTGCTCCAACTCGAGTTCTATTTTACTCAAAAATATAATTCAAACGGTTTTAGAAACTAGAGAGTGTTTTCTATCCAATAGTAATAATAATATGCATATTGTACGAGCAAGAATTGAGTACGAGGCAGTTTAATTTGGGAACGAATGTTTTACAAAGTGAAAACAGCACCCCCTATTGAGAAGCTTTCATAGTGTCCGTCGAGTTTTTACTCTGAGAATTAGAACCTAACAGTTGGCACTGCAAGCAGGGTTCACCACGATTTGCAGTCGAACTAGAGATTCTGAATCAGTGAAACAGAAACAAGGTAGGCACAGTTCCTACACCTGTTATCACTAATTCTGACATCTTGGGGAGATGAGAGTCGTAGGCTGAACCAATTATAGGGTACGGACCTAGAAAGCCTGAGCTTATTCAGTAGTCTCATTGTATTACGACCAGTCATAGCTTTGCGGTATTTGGTAAGTCCCGGAAGGTAAACCCGAACAGGTTGATACCTGTAGAGGGTAACTCCTAAGGGGTAAATCCCAAGTAGGTTGGTTCCTGCTAGTACTATAAGAATAGGGTGAGTCCCAGAAGGTAAGCCCGAGCAGGCGGGCACCTAGGGGGTAAGACCCGGGTGGGGTTGGTTACCTGCTATACCTGTAACGAGAGGGTGCAAGTCTCAGCCGCAGTGGACATGCGGCAGTAGAGTGGGTGTGGATGGATAAAGTGACATGCTTGTGTACTAGGATAAAAAGTTGCCATTCAGGGTTAGAAGAAAAGCAATAAGATACTCGAAAGCTGTTGGATTTGGGTGTATTAGCAGTAGCAATAAAGAGAGGTTGGTTTTATGCCCTGTTGGGGTGGGGAACCATGACAGATTATGTGGAAATAGGAAGACAAGTGTGAATAATTTTGGTAATGTGTGTTATCAACAACAGTGATATTTGAACAGATTGGAGATGACTATCCATAACAATGAAATCCTTCATACAGTGAGGTTAGGGTAGGTTACCATGCTTGTCCTGAACCACAGCTGTAGACACAGCCTCCTCCAGGTCCTCAGACACTAGCTTGGAGATCCGTTACAGGATGTCTGTCACCCCACTGAGCCCCTATTGCAGGTTAGGGGTCACATCCACTTGAATGTCCTTCATATGACGAACCTCCTACAGAGCAAATGAGGAAAATATGATATATTATGATTTATGTTAGTAACAATACAATACGGGAATTTTATCCCAAAGCTACCTACAGCTAACATATATATTTATGTATGTGATCTATGTAAATAAAGGAATATAACACAGCTGTAAAACTGTGAAGGACTATATGGTGGAGGCCTACCCATTTCCCAGGAGCATTGTAAAAAGTGGATTTGGGTACAGTGTTTATTTCCCCCTAATATCTTTGAATATTACACCTAAAATAATTAGGCCTACTTCTTTCTACTGCTGATCTGAGACCATTAGGGTTAAACATTACAGATATAAATGCAATATATGGAGTAGAAAAGATTTCCTGCCCACCAGAATCAACATATTTTCTACATGGTCTATTTCTATCTGAATGTAACACCTCAATCAAGCATGTTAATTGATCGTTAAGTCATGTTTGTCAGGGAAACGGTCATTAGTGGCCTATATAAGCCTCATACAGGCCATGTGGAGACACTACCTGTTGATAACACAGACTATTTTCATGATCATGGGAGGTGTGAGAGAATTGCTGCTCTTTGTGTTGACTGTGGGGGTTGCGAAAGGTTGGTTCACTAATGTTTTATTTGGATTGAATGGATTTGTTTGGGAAATATGCTCAACTTTATCAGTTGGAGATTAAAATTTGACTGTTTGTTCCGCATTGGTCATCTGCTATTAATATATGTAGCTATTTTGTGTCAACTCAACTTCTGTCAACACTTTCTCCTCAGTTTCTTGTTACCCTGTTGGAAAGTCCCAGAAGCTAGAGCAAGTCTCTCTGCAGAGGAGACTTGGAGGTAAGTGTTTCTTTCCACAACCCTTCTAGCTTTGTACTGTGTCTATGGTGCTGCTGTGTTTGACACTCATTCAACACCATAGAGTAACTCAGTTGTCTAAATAATGTTGTCAAACCCTTTGATTTGGTCATTTTGCTTGTGTACCTTAACCTACGTTTTTCAGAGCTGTCATCAAATGACGTCTCCATTGTGCATGCCCTGGCCTTGCTCCGATCCATAGGGTCTGACGCTAAACAAGACAGAGAAGGTACGGCCTGAAACATATACTTTTAAATCTGTGTTGGGTTCATGTTGCTCAACATTCGAATGGCAATTTGGCCTAGACCATGTAGAACAGCTGTGTTGCTGTAGAATACTCAACTGTTCATTTTTGTTTTCTCTCTAGAGTATTTCGAGACTAATGAAGTAGAATCCCAAGCTTCTCCAAACCATGGTAGCTCTCCGGCAAATGATGCCCTGTCCTCTGACGACGCTACCTCTGAAGCTGCCACTGGCCCGTCTGACGACGCTACCTCTGAAGCTGCCACTGGCCCGTCTGACGACGCTACCTCTGAAGCTGCCACTGGCCCGTCTGACGACGCTACCTCTGAAGCTGCCACTGGCCCGTCTGACGACGCTACCTCTGAAGCTGCCACTGGCCCGTCTGACGACGCTACCTCTGAAGCTGCCACTGGCCCGTCTGACGACGCTACCTCTGAAGCTGCCACTGGCCCGTCTGACGACGCTACCTCTGAAGCTGCCACTGGCCCGTCTGACGACGCTACCTCTGAAGCTGCCACTGGCCCGTCTGACGACGCTACCTCTGAAGCTGCCACTGGCCCGTCTGACGACGCTACCTCTGAAGCTGCCACTGGCCCGTCTGACGACGCTACCTCTGAAGCTGCCACTGGCCCGTCTGACGACGCTACCTCTGAAGCTGCCACTGGCCCGTCTGACGACGCTACCTCTGAAGCTGCCACTGGCCCGTCTGACGACGCTACCTCGGCAGCTGCGACCGGCCAGTCTGACCATGCCATTGAGGAACTGTTGAGTTCTGCATCTCAGCCCCCGTTGACCACAAACATGGATATCTGATGTGGGACATGGTGCTCGGGGTCCATGCAAGAGTTCATGGGTATTCTAGTCCAGGTTGTGTGTGTAACTGCATTTTCTTGTTTTGGCTCAATTAAACGTTAACTGTAATACTTGTGTCCTCAGTATTGTTTTGACGGTTCCTACTTGGAGTTGAGGTCTATGACCTGACATGAGTAACTGTGGTTATGGCAACATTTATTTTGCATTATAACCATGCTTTGGCATCAGCAATATGTTTACTTTGACCCCTGTGCTTAAATCACCATTTGCCTTAAGCTACATTTGGTCAAATTATGCTAGTAGCTTCACATGATGTGGAATGGGTTCTAGTTCATTTAAACTTGATGGTTTTGGAACTGAGTGTTTAGGGTTGGTACATATGAGGCTGCTAGAATTGGGGTTAATGGTGTCAGTGCTAACTAATATCACGGTTGTCAACTTGCATTTAAATGACTCTGCTGGGTGTCTTCTCTCGTAACTGACTTGGTTTCCTATTAGTGAATGCTTACATGTAAAACCAGCTCTCTTTCATTAGCCCATCGTTTTGGCGGTTGGTCTTCATATCCCAGTGCCAATCCAAACTTTCAGGTTTAAATAAGTCAATGCTAACCTGTCTTAGCTGGCAGGCTGCTATCAGGTCCAGGCTCTCCCAGAGTTGCTTGTAGCGCCGCTAACCTAGGGTTTGAGGGCAGGAACAGTTTGACCAGGATTTCCCACCCACTCCGATTTACATGGGATAAACCATTGGAAGAAACCGGTAAATTTCTATGAAGCTTGAGGAAGTCTGTTCATACAGGCCTTCTCTAGCCGCATGATGAACGCTCAGGGTGTGCGTCGTAGCAAACCGTACTTAGTCGCCATGAATTCAAAAAGCACGTACACGCAACCTTTAAATGCAGTTAATACAGCAACAAAATTGGCTCCAACGTTTGAGCTACCGGTAGGTATCTGCTGTAATTCATACATTTCTGTGGCACTGCTTTACTCATTTATGCCAACCAAATCCAGATAGCAAATGTTCTGAAAGAGCTGCAAAACCTGGACCCATACAAATCAGCTGGGCTTGACAATCTAGACCCTCTATTTCTGAAACTATCCGCCGCCATTGTCGCAACCCCTATTACCAGCCTGTTTCACATCTCTTTCATATCGTCTGAGATCTCCAAGGATTGGAAAGCTGCCGCGGTCATCCCCCTCTTCAAAGGGGGAGACACCCTGGACCCAAACTGTTACAGACCTATATCCATCCTGCCCTGCCTAAGGTCTTCGAAAGCCAAGTCAATTAACAGATCACTGACCATCTCGAATTCCACCGTACCTTCTCCACTGTGCAATCTGGTTTCCGAGCCGGTCACGGGTGCACCTCAGCCACGCTCAAGGTACTAAACGATATAACCGCCATCGATAAAAGACAGTACTGTGCAGCCGTCTTCATCGACCTGGCCAAGGCTTTCGACTGTCAATCACCATATTCTTATCGGCAGACTCGGTAGCCTCGGTTTTTCTGATGACTGCCTTGCCTGGTTCACCAACTACTTTGCAGACAGAGCTCAGTGTGTCAAATCGGAGGGCATGTTGTCTGGTCCTCTGGCAGTCTCTTTGGGGGTACCACAGAGTTCAATTCTCGGGCTGACTCTTTTCTCTGTATATATCAATGATGTTGCTCTTGCTGCGGGCGATTCCCTGATCCACCTCTACGCAGACAACACCATTCTGTATACTTCTGGCTCTTCCTTGGACACTGTGCTATCTAACCTCCAAACGAGCTTCAATGCCATACACCACTCCTTCCGTGGCGTCCAACTGCTCTTAAATGCTAGTAAAACCAAATGCATGCTTTTCAACCGTCCGCTGCCTGCACCCGCCCGCCCGACTAGCATCACCACCCTGGACGGTTCAGACCTAGAATATGTGGACATCTATAAATACCTAGGTGTCTGGCTAGACTGTAAACTCTCCTTCCAGACTCATATTAAACATCTCCAATCCAAAATCAAATCAAGAATCGGCTTTCTATTTCGCAACAAAACCTCCTTCACTCACGCCGCCAAACTTACCCTAGTAAAACTGACTATCCTACCGATCCTCGACTTCGGCAATGTCATCTACAAAATAGCTTCCAATACTCTACTCAGCAAACTAGATACAGTTTATCATAGTGCCATCCGTTTTGTTACTAAAACACCTTATACCACCCACCACTGCGACCTGTATGCTTTAGCCGGCTGGCCCTCGCTACATATTCGTCGCCAGACCCGCTGGCTCCAGGTCATCTATAAGTCCATGCTAGGTAAAGCTCTGCCTTATCTCAGTTCACTGGTCACGATAACAACACCCACCCGTAGCACGCGCTCACTGATCATCCCAAAAGCCAACACCTCTTTTGGCCGCCTTTCCTTCCAGTTCTCTGCTGCCTGTGACTGGAACGAATTGCAAAAATCGCTGAAACTGGAGACTTTTATTTCCCTCACCAACTTTAAACATCTGCTATCTGAGCAGCTAACCGATCGCTGCAGCTGTACATAGTCCATCTGTAAACAGCCCACCCAATTTACCTACCTCATCCCCTTACTGTTTTTATTTATTTACTTTTCTGCTCTTTTGCACACCAGTATCTCTACTTGCACATGATCATCTGATGATTTATCACTCCAGTGTTAATCTGCTAAATTGTAATTTTTCGCTCCTATGGCCTATTTATTGCCTACCTCCTCATGCCTTTTGCACACAATGTATATAGACTCATTTTTCCCCCCTACTGTGTTATTGACTTGTTTATTGTTTACTCCATGTGTAACTCTGTGTTGTTGTCTGTTCACACTGCTATGCTTTCTCTTGGCCAGGTCACAGTTGTAAATGAGAACTTGTTCTCAACTAGCCTACCTGGTTAAATAAAGGTGAAATAAATAAATAAATTCAGCGTGTTTTGAAGCAAGTTAAACCGTTATGGCCTATGCAAATTATTTTGTTTGCTACAGGGTAGGCCTTCCAGGTTATTTTATGTAGCCTAAGTTTGTGTATTGAATGTTATTCTACATTTGTTTGTCTGGGTCTCGAGAATCAGTTACCCTTTCTGACCAAGTCTGTAAAATAATGCGAGAACTGGGGGTATTTTGTCTTGAATAGAAGTAATAACGGAGAAGAATGGCAGGGTCTTGACAAGTTTATTTAATTTGATTATGTAGTCCACGTTTGTGTAGGCTCACGTTTAGTTGATGCTGTGACTAAATGAATATTAACTTGATCATTTACTTTATTGCTGGAGAACAGATGCAATAGGTAGGATTGAGAAGATTTGATGTAAATATAGCCTACCTTAGAATGGCACATGATAAACTGCGGGTTTAGATTCACGTGCAATTGATCAACTGCGGCGCTATCCAGTGGGCTGAATCTCCGCTACAGCGTAACTGTTACATTATAGGAGATTCAGATTTGTTTCCTCTGACAAAATCATCACAATAACCGAAGTTTAAACAGCCACAACCTTCCCAAATTCCCTTGATAGCCAGGTGCAAGGGGAGAGGAAAGGACCGAAATGCATCTTTCAGTGAAGGGTAGGCTACTGTAATAACCTCATTTGACCCGTCGGCCAACAGTGGCTCATAGACCTGTTAAAACTAGGCTACATTAATGAAATAGTGTGGTAACTTTGAGTTGATTAATATGCAACAAATACAAGAACCCATTAGTGTATTTCTCCATGTAGAGTGGTATAATCATGTTGGATTTTATTTGCTGCTTAACACCCTGCATCCCACAGCTGGCTTGCTTCTGAAGCTAAGCAGGGTTGGTAATGGTCAGTCCCTAGATTGGAGACCAGTTGCTGCTGGAAGTGGTGTTGGAGGGCCAGTAGGAGTCACTCTTTCCTCTGGTCTAAAATAATATCCCAGGGCAGTGATTGGGGACAGGTGCTGTCTTTCGGGTGGGACGTTAAACATGTGTCCTGACTCTCTGTGGTCACTAAAGATCCCATGGCACTTATTGTTAGAGTAGGGGTGTTAACCCTGGTGTCCTGGCTAAATTCCCGATCTGGTCCTCATACCATCACGGTCATCTAATCATCCCAAGCTTACTATTGGCTCATTCACTCCCCTCTCCCCTGTAACTATTCCCCAGGTTGTTGCTGGAAATGAGAATGTGTTCTCAGTCAACTTACCTGGTTAAATAAAACATATGCTTCTAAATAGCACTTTCGGTTTGAATGGGAAGCTCGGAAATTTCTTGCAATTTCCTCAGGAAGGAAAATTGGTAGATTCTCTGGAAAAGAATGACCGTCCTCCCTCAGCCATTGGGATGAACTTTGCGGGACCCGCATCCGAGTACTCCTACCAGGTACGGACGAGACATGGAGACAAGTGTTCCTTTAATGTTTTGTACTCGTCTCATTAAAAATGGTTTCATACTAAAGACTAGGTCAGAATACATTTGGACTCCCTCGCGCTTTGTCTTTCCCTCTCAAATCAACTCTTCACCGTGAAATGCTTGCTTACGAGACCACCCCAACGATGCAGAGTACAAAACTATAGAATATATGTATACATACAGTACCGATCAAAAGTTTGGACACACCTACTCATTCAAAGGTTTTTCTTTATTTTGACTATTTTCTACATTGTAAAATAATAGTGAAGAACTCAAAACTATGAAATAACATATGGAATCATGTAGTACCCCAAAAAAGTGTTAAACATATCAATATATATTTTATTTATATTTAGCCACCCTTTACCTTGTTGACAGCTTTGCACACACTCGGCATTCTCTCGACCAGCTTCATCTGGATTGCTTTTCCAAAAGGACAGATTTCCACCGGTCTAATGTCCATTGCTCGTGTTTCTTGGCCCAAGCAAGTCTCTTCTTCTTATTGGTGTACTTTAGTAGTGGTTTCTTTGCAGAAATTTGACCATGAAGGCCTAATTCACGCTGTCTCCTCTGAACAGTTGATGTTGAGATGTGTCTGTTACTTTAACTTTAGAGCAGAGGTAACTCTGGGTCTAGTGCTTGATGGATTTTGTGACTGCACTTGAAGAAACGTTCAAAGTTTTTGAAATTTTCCTGATTGACTGAACTTCATGTCTTAAAATAATATTAGACTTTCGTTTCTCTTTGCTTATTTGAGCTGTTCTTGCCATAATATGGACTTGGTATTTTACCAAATAGGGCTATCTTCTGTATACCACCCCTACCTTGTCACAAAACAAGTGATTGGCTCAAACGCACTAAGGAAATAAATTCCACAAATTAACTTTGAACAAGGCACACCTGTTAATTGAAATGCATTCCAGGTGAGGACCTCATGAAGCTGATTGAGAGAATGCCAAGAGTGTGCAAAGCTGTCATCAAGGCAAAGGGTGGCTACTTTGAAGAATCTCAAATATAAAATATATTTAGATTTTTTTGGTTACTACAGGATTCCTTATGTGGTATTTCATACTTTTGATGTTCTACAATGTAGAAAATTGTAAAAAAATAAAGAAACCCTGGAATGAGTAGGTGTGTCCAAACTTTTGACTGGTACTGTATATATTGTAAGTGTAATAAAATACCCAAGAATAAAGCTATATACAAGGAGTTCCAGTTCCAGATCAGTGTGCAGGGGTACGAGGTATTTGAGGTAGATATGTACAAGGCAGGGTAAAGTGACTAGGCATCAGGATAGATAATAATAAGAGCAAAATAAAGAACAGAGCAGCAGCAGCAAATGAGTGTAAAGGTGTGTGTTTGTTTGTGAGAGTGTGTAATGTGTACGCATGTGTGTTTGGGTTGTGTCGGTTTGTGTGTGTGTGGGTTTTGTGTGGGAGTGTGAATGTAGTGTGTGTGTGTGCATATGGTTTGTATACAGTCTAGTGATTGTGGGTAGGGTCAGAGCAAGACCCTTTAACAGCCCTGTTGATATGGATGGGGACGTGCTCTCCCCTCTTGCTCCTATAGTCCACGATCAGCTCCTTGGTCTTACTGACATTGAGGGAGAGGTTGTCCTGGCACCACAATGCCAAGTCTCTGACCTCTCATCGCCTTCGTGTCGTCAGCAAACTTGATGATGGTGTTGGAGTCGTGTGTGGCCACACAGTCATGGGTGAACAGGGAGTACAAGAGGGGACTAAGCACGCATCCCTGAGGGCCTCCCGTGTTGAAGGTCAGTGTGGCAGAGGTGTTCTTGCCTATCCTCACCACCTGGGGCCGGCCCATCAGAAAGTCCAGCATCCAGTTGCAGAAGGAGGTCTTCAGTCCCAAGGTCCCTAGCTTGGAGCGGACTATGGTGTTGAACGCTGGGCTGTAGTCTATGAACAGCATTCTCACATAGTTATTTCCCCTCTTAATTGAGATTGCTTCATCTGTGGATCTGTTGGGGAGATATGCAAATTGGAGTGGGTACAGGGTGTCTGGGATGATTGTGTTGATGTGGTCATGACCAGACTTTCAAAGCACAGATGTGAGTGCTACAGACAGGTTACCTTGGAGTTCTTGGGAACACGGACAATGGTAGTCAGCTTGAAATATGTCGGGATTACAGACTGTCCTGTGAGGATCCAAATAGGTCAGATCAGGTTTGCAATGAATGACTTCAACAAGATCCCTTCTTTTTTTAACCTTTATTTAACTAGGCAAGTCAGTTAAGAACAAATTCTTCGTTTCATTGACGGCCTAGGAACAGTAGGTTAACTGCCTTGTTCAGGGGCAGAACGACAGATTTGTACCTTGTCAGCTCGGGGATTCGATCTTGCAACCTTTCGGTTACTAGTCCAACGCTCTAACCACTAGGCTACGCTGCCGCCCCCTCTCACCCGCAGAGGGGGGAGGAGGGAACTGGTGGGGGTTAACAACTGACGCCCTTTTGCTTTGTTTCAAGAATACTTTTTCCTGACGAAATTCTAACACGTTCAGAAGCAACTACTGGAATAATATATCTAACATAAAACGTGGGGAATGGTCAGAGGTGATCTAAAGAACACTAATGTTGTTTTGTTAGTTATGTAGTCATTATAAATGTTATAAAGGAAATACTGTAACATGGAAAGTACACCCACTACATATGTGAAGTGTCCCTCCAATGTGTTGTGCATGAAATGGAGAAGAACAACAGTAGAAGACTTGTTGGACGATGACTGTTAAGAATGATGATATGAGAGAGACTTCCGCCAATGGCGAAGCTCTAACAAGACGCATCTGCGTAGTGTCCTCGAACTTTCAAACAGTTTTAAGGCATTTTGACATTGTTAAACTGTTCGTTAATAGTGCGTTGGAAGTTAAAACATTTATTGTATCGCCAAAACAAAATATGCCAAATATGTCAAAGCCTCAGACGAGGCATGGAAAAATGCCCCTCTCTGACAGCCCTTCATCGGCCTCGGCGGATGCTAGCTCGGGAAGAAGCACCAGCATGGTTCAGAATGGAGATGGACAAGGGTATAACAAAAATAAATCCAAGAGACACTTTCTGAACCCCTCAGCAAAATTGATGTACTGGTCGATAAACTCCACGAAGACCATAAAGTCACAAATGGACGAGTGACAAAGTTAGAAAAAGACCATGCTGACCACCAGGCTGCCATCCTGGACGTCCGTGAGGAAGTGGACCAAAAATACAAGAAGTTGGAAGACTCCATCGCTAAACTCGAGGAGAAATTTGATTATTATGAACATTTCCAAAGGCACTCGAATTTGAGACTTCAAGGTTTCCCGGAGGTCGTGGAGGGAAGAGACGCGATCTCCTTTCTACAGGATTCCCAAAATTCTGGATCTACCCCCTCCCGCGCACCCACTGGAGATTGGAGATACTGGAGATACTCGGCCTTGTCTCAGGATAGTAAGTTGGTGGTTGAAGGTATCCCTCTAGTGGTGTGGGGGCTGTGCTTTGGCAAAGTGGGTGGGGTTATATCCTGCCTGTTTGGCCCTGTCCAGGGGTATCGTCGGATGGGGCCACAGTGTTTCCCGACCCCTCCTGTCTCAGCCTCCAGTATTTATGCTGCAGTAGTTTATGTGTCGGGGTCTAGGGTCAGTCTGTTATATCTGGTGTATTTCTCCTGTCTTATCCGGTGTCCTGTGTGAATTTAAGTATGCTCTCTAATTCTCTCTGTTTCTCTCTCTCTCGGAGGAGGACATGCCTCAAGACTACCTGGCCTGACTCCTTGCTGTCCCCAGGCCACCTGGCCGTGCTGCTGCTCCAGTCTCAACTGTTCTGCCTGCGGCTATGGAACCCAGACCTGTTCACTGGACGTGCTACCTTGTCCCAGACCTGCTGTTTTCAACTCTCTAGAGACAGCAGAAGCGGTAGAGATACTCTGAATGATCGGCTATGAAAAGCCAAATGACATTTACTCCTGAGGTGCTGACCTGTTTCACCCTCTACAACCACTGTGATTATTATTATCTGACCCTGCTGGTCATCTATGAACATTTGCACATCTTGCCCATGTTCTGTTATAATCTCCACCCGGCACAGCCAGAAGAGGACTGGCCACCCCTCATAGCCTGGTTCCTCTCTAGGTTTCTTCCTAGGTTTTGGCCTTCCTAGGGAGTTTGTCCTAGCTACCGTGCTTCTACACCTGCATTGCTTGCTGTTTGGGGTTTTAGGCTGGGTTTCTGTACAGCACTTTGTGACATCAGTTGATGTAAGAAGGGCTTTATAAATACATTTGATTGATTGACAGTGATGAGCTTTGAGTGCACTATGGTGTTGAACGCTGAGCTGTAGTCAATGAATAGCATTCTCACATAGGTGTTCCTTTTGTCCAGGTGTGAAAGGGCAGTGTGGAGTGCCATAGAGATTGCATCATCTGTGGATCTGTTGGGGCGGTATGCAAATTGGAGTAGGTTTAGGGTTTCTAGGATAATGGTATTGATGTGAGCCATGACCAGCCTTTCAAAAACACAGACGTGAGTGCTACGGGTCGGTAGTTATTTAGGCAGGTTACCTTAGTCTTCTTGGGCACAGGGACTATGGTGCAATGCTTGAAACATGTTGGTATTACAGACTCAGACAGGGAGAGGTTGAAAATGTCAGTGAAGATGCTTGCCAGTTGGTCAGCGCATGCTCGGGTACACATCCTGGTAATCCGTCTGGCCCTGTGGCCTTGTGAATGTTGACCTGTTTAAAGGTCTTACTCACATCAGCTGCGGAGAATGTGATCACACAGTAGTCCGGAACAGCTGGTGCTCTCATGCATGTTACAGTGTTACTTGCTTCGAAGCGAGCATATAAATAATTTAGCTCGTCTGGTAGGCTCGTGTCACTGGGCTGCTCTCGGCTGTGCTTCCCTTTGTAGTCTGTAATAGTTTGCAAGCCCTGCCACATCCGACCAGCATCGGAGCTGGTGTAGTATGATGTGATCTTTTTCCTGTATTGATGCTTTGCCTGGTTGATGGTTCGTCGGAGGGCATAGCGGGATTTCTTATAAGCTTCCAGGTTAGAGTCCCGCTCCTTGAAAGCGGCAGCTCTACCCTTTTAGCTAAGGTTGGATTTTGCCTGTAATCCATGACTTCTGGTTGGGTTATGTACGTATAGTCACTGTGGGGATGACGTCATCGATGCACTTATTGATGAAGCCAGTGACTGATGTGGTGTAATCCTCAATGCCATCGGAAGAATCCCGGAAAATATTCCAGTCTGTGCTAGCAAAACAGTCCTGTAGTTTAGCATCTGCCTCATCTGACCACTTTTTTATTGATCTAGTCACTGGTGCTTCCTGCTTTAATTGTTGCTTGTAAGCAGGAATTCTGAGGATAGAAATATGGTCAGATTAGCCAAATGGAGAGCGAGGGAGAGCTTTGTATGCATCTTTGAATATGGAGTAAAGGTGGTCCAGAGTTTCTTTTCCTCTGGTTGCACATTTAACATGTTGATAGAGAGAGAGACAATACATTCCTGATCAGGTCACTTGGTTAGGAAAAACCCCTGACCCAACACACTGTGTCCCGACACACTGGGTCCCAACCCACTGGCTCCAACCTCCTGGATCCAACCCTCTGGATCCAATCTCCATCTCTTCATTACTTGGTTATGAAAACCCCCTGGTCCCAACACACTGGTCCCAACCCCCTGGTCCCAACCCCCTGGTCCCAACCCCCTGGTCCCAACACACTGGTCCCAACCCCCTGGTCCCAACCCCCTGGTCCCAACACACTGGTCCCAACCCCCTGGTCCCAACACACTTGTCCCAACCCACTGGTCCCAACCCCCTGGCCCAACCTCCATCTCTTCATTACTTGGTTATGAAAACCCCCTGGTCCCAACACACTGGTCCCAACCCCCTGGTCCCAACCCCCTGGTCCCAACACACTGGTCCCAACCCCCTGGTCCCAACCCCCTGGTCCCAACACACTGGTCCCAACCCCCTGGTCCCAACCCCCTGGTCCCAACACACTGGTCCCAACCCCCTGGTCCCAACACACTTGTCCCAACCCACTGGTCCCAACCCCCTGGCCCAACCTCCATCTCTTCATTACTTGGTTATGAAAACCCCCTGGTCCCAACCCCCTGGTCCCAACCCACTGGTCCCAAACCACTGATCCAACCTCCATCTCTTCATTACTTGAAGGAAATCATTCTCGAACACACTAGAGCTCTGTCTTTTCGTGGAGTTGTAATTGAACAGTGACTACACAGTTGAATGTGGGGAGGTGTATGTATGCATTGACTCACATCCACCCCAAGGTCCAGGAGGTACTTGACCATGCTGATCATGCCGCTGGAGGCTGCAGAGTGGAGAGGGGTGTAGGCCCTCTTGTCTTTACAGGACACCTCTGATCCATGAGAGGCCAGCAGTTTCACCACCTCAATGTGCCCTATGGGGGGGAAAAGAGAGACAAAGAGAGAAACAGAGATGGAGAGAGAGACAGACAGATGGAGAGAGACAGAGAGATAGGCAGAGATATAGAGGGAGAGAGAGGTTAGTTTACAGTGGTACACAGCACCATTAGCAATACCTATATCGTGTTAGTACAATTGAAAACCTACATCTTATCAACATACTCAGTCCATCATTCTGACATAATAACACACCAGAGGTGGACCATACAGTAGAGCTGTGAGGCTAACACACAGCCAATTCATTCACTCACTGGGATAAGGACATTAGTCAGAATGTATATGTGTGGTCAACTCATTACCCATGTAAGCAGCCCAGTGGATTGCTCGGCGGTCCTTCTTGTCAAAAGCATTAATGTTGGCTCCTCTGGAGAGAAGCAGCATCACCATCTAACAGGAAAAGGAGAGAGAAACAAAACACAGGCTGAGGAAAACTAAAGCAAGATCTGCTCAAATCTGGCGTCAAAGCCTCTCTTGAACAAACTCAAGCATACATCTAGGGCTGTGACGGTCATGGGACTTCCAGTGTCGGTGATTGACATGCGGTATGTACACAGTCATCGACATAACTGACAGCCGACGGACAGACGGGGGAAACATTAACAAAGGAAAACATTAGAGTGTTTAGGCCTAACTGTCTTGCTCATAGCCGTGCGAGTCTCAAGTTAAGGGGAAGCTCATTTTCACCATAAAAAAATATATAAAGCATTCTATGCATCTTCACATTTACAGACTTTTGTAAGATAGCTGACTATTGCTAATGTGATTAGTAAATTGGATAGTCATCATTTAGGCTAATAATATAACTCAATCACTGTTCGCAAAATAACGTCTGTTCAATGCAGCGTGTGGTGGAGTAAGGCTAGGCTAGGCTATGTCAGATATGTTTCTCTTTACAGGATTTCTTTTTCCCTTGTTAAAATATTTTTTATCATGCAATTCTACTACACTTTATATGACTATAGAGATTAGCAGAATCTTTTTCAATATGACTTTAAAGTGGCACTGACCCAGGAATAAAGAAAGTGAATATGCACACTCACCAATGGCAAAAATACTGTTCGCTCAATTAAGTTGAGAATTTTGATAACTAAAAGACAGATTAGTCTTTTCATTGTCTTCTCTTTGAAGCAATAGCCAATTGCTTTCCAAACTATGTTAGCCTGAGATAGTGTTCAGTCTTTCGTGAGATGCACTGTCAGGCTCATGTAAGAAGTCATATTTACACTTGACCACGTCTGTGATCAGTGCAAAAAAAATGGACGTCCTTTAGCTCTGTCCGAACCTCCCCCTTCACCTTGAAAAAGAAAGGTTTGGGAAACCCTGCTTTAACAGGCTAAAACTATTTTAAACCGGTCTTATTTTGAGACTAAGCCTGCTCCAGCCTATAAGGACGAGGAGGAATGTCATAAAGTAAGTAGAACCAGATCATGAACTACAGTATGTAAAGTGACAGATACTGAACAAGGTGCATACGGCTGATGGAAGGAGGCATCTGTTCTTAAATTGCTGGAGCACAGAAAGGATGTGTCCAAAACACATCCTACCTTTCCCAATGATGAGTAAAGGCCGCTTGGCCTACCTTTCCCAATGATGAGTAAAGGCCGTTTGGCCTACCTTTCCCAATGATGAGTAAAGGCCGTTTGGCCTACCTTTCCCAATGATGAGTAAAGGTCGTTTGGCCTACCTTTCCCAATTATAAGTAAAGGACGTTTGGCCTACCTTTCCCAATGATAAGTAAAGGTCGTTTGGCCTACCTTTCCCAATGATAATTAAGGACGTTTGGCCTACCTTTCCCAATGATGAGTAAACTTGAGTGTATGCATTATAGATATGGGCTTCATAGAAAGTGTTACAAAGTGTTCTCTGTTCATCTTATCCATCCAGGTTTGGCCGGGGTAGGCCGTCATTGTAAATAATAATTTGTTCTTAACTGACTTGCCTAGTTAAATGAAGGTTAAATAAAAATATATGAAGTGCTTCACTATAAATACGTTTGACTATGTGGTTTGAAGTACTTTACCATTATCTTGCACAAACAGTAAGACTACTATAGACAGAAATCAATGCAGTAATGTTTTATTAAATAAAGGCTCTGATTAAAATAGTAATAAAATCAGGCATTTGGCTAATTCTTCTTCCCAAAAGCTCCTCTGAATGGTTTGGAGACGGCTCTGGAGATAGCTCGTAACACCCTGACTAAGAGAGGGCGTTTACGGGACTGGCACTCCTGGGGAGCAGGGGCCAGTGTGGTTGTCAGGTCCTCCTTGGGTGGGGAAGTGGATGGAACCTCTGGAACCTCAGCATCTGTGATAAGAATATTTCATAATCAGAAAATGAACGTGTGTGTTTGTCTGTCTGTCTGCCTGTCTATCCGTCTGTCTGTCCGCCTGTATCTGTAGTCACTGTTTTAACAAGCTGGCCATAGGGTGATACATCAATATGACATTATCGTTGCTTATCACTTACTCTGTGAAATACGAGTCTCTCTGAGACGTTTGGTAGGCAGCGCATCCTGTTCAGGGTGGCTCTTCGGTTCCCCTTTTGTCTTGAACAGCTGTTGACAAAACACATCAGGACAACTGAGCCTGTGTAAAATATATGGTATGCATCCCTAAATGCACCCTATTGGCTACGTAAGGCACTACTTTTGACAAGGGCCCATAGTGCTCTGGTCAAAAGTAGTGCACTATATAGGGAATAGGGTGCAATTTGGGACACAACCATTGACTCTCTCCCATGTGTATTAGGATTGTATTACAGCGGCCTCACTCAACCTCCTAAAGACAATGACAACAGCATTGTTCTAATGCTGAGAGACATTAGGTTTAGTTTAGTGAATCTGTAGGGTACATTTCAGCCCTGCCTTACAGAGGTCATCTCCAAACACTGAGCCCCCTACCTTCATCCTGATCTTTGGAATCTTGCCAATTTTGGGTAGGAAGCGCCACTTCCTGTTCTTCTTAGTCTCTTCCCCTCTGGCAGAGGGAAGGCGGGCCATGCCGTCAGCCTTTACATCAGCCGGGCTAAGGCCCCTGGCGGGGAATTCCTCAGTAGCATTAAGGTCAGCCACAACGCCATGAGTGATGTCACTTGCGACATTGCTGGTGTCTAAGTAAGAAGAGCAAGCTGGTGTGACTGACCTGGGTACAATAACTGGGAGAAGAGGACGCAACAATGGAAAGCAGTCACTGCGTTCCAAAAGGCATTCTCTTCCCTTTATAGTGCACAACTTTTGAACAGGGCCCATAGGGTCTGGCTCTGGTCAAAAGTAGTGCACTAAACATGGAAGAAGGTGCCATTTTGGACACAACCAGCAAAGTTCACATCATAAAACGCAATGTATTGAGCATCATGTTACAATGAAGTCCTATGCAGATGAAAAGAGGTACTTTCACTTACCACCCTCCATTGCAGACTTGGACAGATCTGTCAGACTGTCCATCACCATGTCTGTCATCAACTTGATGACCTGATCCAAAACCCTGTCAGCAGTGGGTGGCATAGGCCTACCCAAACACTGCCCCAGGAGTCTGCTAACAGAAGTGTGGGCAAAGCTGTAAACGAGCTCTGACGCATCGTCCTGTGACAGCTTCCTCAGTGCTGGATTTGACAGCGCTGGTTGAGAGAGGCTTCTGTGGCCAGTCATGGATTGAAGCTGGCGTCTTATGGTTATCTCCTGAATGAGACCATGGACCTTTGCGATCAGGTTGCCAGACGCATCTTGAAGGGCTTCAATTGACAGAAGCCTATCCAGATTTTCTTCTGCTGAAGTCATCTCTGGGTCGTCTGTCTTCAATGTGTCCATTATAGTTTTCACTATGATACCGGTGTCAGATATGTTAATTTCTTGTTGGCTCACAAGCGCTGACTGTGAACCTGTCTTGTCCATTGCGTTAGAGGTATGGCATTCTGTCCTTGTGATCTCATCGGCAGCGCTCATGTCAGGCAACAGGTCAAGGCTCTCCAGTAGAGAGTCTAACATGTTAGTGGCTATCAGACACTCCTCACTTGCATTCTTCCCAACAGATGAACTCTCAGAGTTGGCCAATCTGCACTTGATCACATTTAGGATCAAGCTGAGTGTCTTCTTTGCAGTTTTGCTAAAGCCTTCTTGGCTGAATGCCACTGTTCCGTCTTGTAGAGCCACAAGAGGTTCACAACTTTCACTCAATCCACAACCATGGAGAGGAGAGGCGCTCTTCAAACTGGTGTCGCTCACAACTGACATACTCCTGGTGGGCAGACTGACATCCTCACTGCATGTGTCAATTACATGGTGGTCTGTGGAGGAGCCACTCGAAGACACAAGGGCTTTAAACCTCTTAGTCAAACTGACTTTTGAAAATGGCTTCTCACTTCTCACAGACGGCGGGCGGCTTCTGTCCTTAAGAAGAGCAGTGTCAGGGGACTTCGAGCATCTGAGTGTCTAGTCCAGCACATCTTTGGCTGTGGTGACTGACACGGGTGGAAAAGACAAAAAGACGTTCAGTCTATCCTTTACTCTGTGGTACATGATTTGAGCAGCAAAAAATGAGTTGTCAAAGACAACTCTGGGATTGAGCTGGGACTGCAGCTTTTTCTCTCCTAGTGGGAAGGAGTCTGCGTCCTCCACTGTGTACTGGGATACACTTTCAAGGTCTTGCATGACCATATTCACTATATCTTCAGTTGTAGAAACCACATGGTGTGAGAAGGTGATGCTAGGCATGCTCTGTGGCAAAGAACAGTTGGCTTCGCTAGCAGCTCTGAGAATGGCCTCACGCACAATCTGTTTGGCCTTAGCTCGGAACTCAGCACTGTGAAAGCTCTGGATGGAAATGTTAGAGGTTCTGCTGGCTGCACTACGAGATCGCGTGAGCGTGGCAATCTTGGCTGACGTCACGTCACTCGAAATGGTGAGGTCCTCCAATTTCGAAAGTATCGAGTCCAACTTCTGGTTGAAGTCGAAGGACGCATTTGACGTGTTCTCCCCAACGGAAGCGAAGCGGTCTTCCTTTGAAGTCTCCAACCTCAGCACCGAGATCACCTGTTTGATGACCCCTTTAGTGCAGGTGTCGAGGGTGAGCTGGTGGGCTGAGGACATAGAAGAGGTATTACTGTCTGTCTTCTGTACAGGAGATACCTCCACAGTGGTCTCAGTTACAAGTAGTCCAGTGTCATAGAGCTCAATTTGCACAGGAGTATTTTTTCCCTCAGTGAGAAGGTGAGAGGTGAAAAGCTTCCTCAGTTTGTCCAGGGTTTTGGTATAAATCTTCTGGGAACCTGAACTCACTTCCACCCAGAACATTTTGCGACCTGATTTCGTACGCATGGAGGCCTTATTGACCTCAAATACCTCATGCAGGTCGGAAATAATTCCACCAAATAGATCAGAGGATGCTTCCTCAATATTCTCCGTGGAAACACAGACAGACAGAACTTCCGACAGTTTCCCACAAGTGTCAGTTTTATCCAGCATGCCAGTATATGTCACAGCTGCATCCTGAATGACCTGAGTGATGCATTGCTCAGCTTTGACGATATACTCCTCCACTGGTTGACCATGGAGGATGTCAATGGAGGATGTCAACTTTATCAGCAGGGAGCACCTTCTGAATACTCACATTCTCCTCTGATGGGCGTGGACTGTTGAAGATAATGCTCTCAGTGACCATGTTAGAGGAGGCGAGAGATGAGTCGAGAAGCAAAGACCTGTATATTATCGAGGTGGACATCTCCGGGTGCTTTATCATAGCAGCCTCCTCCAAAATGGCCGACGGGCCCTGGAGGACGTCAGAGATATCCATGTCCTCAATGGTCTCTACCAGAGACGATAGTAGGTCTCTGGCTGACAGGTTGGTAGGTCTCTGGCTCTCGAGCTCCGTTTTGATTGCTTGACAGACAGTTGCTGCAGCAACAGCAGCGCTACAACACAACTGCTTCAAGGTGGAGTCAGAAATAGATGATGACAGATCTGTCATGGACATGGTGGAGAGTTGACTCTCAGAGACAAAGGGTCTGAGTTTGACAGACACCTGTCTGACCAAGTCCCCAGCAAGAGCTCTCATGTCTATTGCTCCACTAGCTGAGTTGTAGGAGCAGGCACTCTGTGGCCTTGACGGGCTCCTGCTATCCAAAAATCCTGTTATCCCAAAAACCTCAAGTACAAGATCCACAACATCGGATGACACTTCTGTCATTCTGTTGTTGGACAGAAATTGACTTGGATGAATGGTGCCTGCATTCAGAGTCCAGTCGCAAATAGAGTTGTCGGACTGACTCTGGACTAGTGGAACTAGACAGGTTTCACTTGGACCTTGACCAAAGAGTTCTGCCATTTTGAGCAGAACTGATCTTAAGACCTTTGACTTGGAAATGTTCAGCAGTGGGTCGTTGTTGGACAGTCTGGTGGACGGTCTACTAGCCGATCTCTGAACAACTAGGCTTTGTACTTCTGCCGAAATGGCAGTGAGAAAATAGGTAAAGGGGCTGGTCGCTCACTCCTTGTTTCCTCCATTGGCTTTAGCCTTGAAGATGCTATCTATGATGATGACTATAACCTGTCCAGCCAGAGGACCCAATACGGCCTCAAGCTCCCTCTCTAACTCAAGGGGAGACTTGTGGCCGTGCGCAATATGCTCTATGGCATGGGAATACATCTTAGCAGACACCATGCTTACCATCTCTTGGGCAAACTGCTGACTTGCTGAGATACTACCAGACAGCGGACCTAGAGTTCCCTGACTGAGACTTCGCATTAGCTCAGCCAATCTGGAGTTGAGAAGGTTCATAACCAACTCTACAATACCCATCATAAACCTGGTGTCCGTTGGTATTTTGACAGGTCTGTATTTCTCCCGTCTACTCCAACTGGACGACAGTACGATGTCACTCTGCGACTGGCCGCTCTGGACCATGTTGAAGACAGAATCCTCAGAGATTCCAAACACAGATCTCAGTGGTGCTGAGTGGGGTCTGTGTCTCATCTCTCTATCACCACCCTCAGGTGAGGAGACATATCGCTCTTCATCCTCACTCAGCAAGGAAGTCATGGACCTGCAGAAGGCACAACAGAAATGAATAGTACATGGTAACAAAATACAAAATATGAACCAAGAATTTGGAAGTATCTAAGTAGTATTTCTCACTAAGTGGATCTGGAATGGATATTTGTACCTATAACAAGGGACATGGGAATAATGTTTTTAGAAAGACCTACAAGAAGAGGAGGGGAAAGGGGTAAGTACCTATGAGAGGAGGGGAAAGGGGTAAGTACCTGTGAGAGGAGGGGATAGGGGTAGGTACCTGTGAAAGGAGGGGCTAGGGGTAGGTACCTATGAGAGGAGGGGATAGGGGTAAGTACCTATGAGAGGAGGGGATAGGGGTAAGTACCTATGAGAGGAGGGAAAAGGGGTAGGTACCTATGAGAGGAGGGGATAGGTTTAGGTACCTATGAGAGGAGGGGATAGGGGTAAGTACCTGTGAGAGGAGGGGATAGGGGTAAGTACCTATGAGAGGAGGGGATAGGGGTAGGTACCTATGAGAGGAGGGGAAAGGGGTAGGTACCTATGAGAGGAGGGGATAGGGGTAAGTACCTATGAGAGCAGGGGATAGGGTTAGGTACCTATGAGAGGAGGGGATAGGGGTAGGTACCTGTGAGAGGAGGGGATAGGGTTAAGTACCTATGAGAGGAGGGGATAGGGGTAGGTACCTATGAGAGGAGGGGATAGGGGTAAGTACCTATGAGAGGAGGGGATAGGGGTAAGTACCTATGAGAGGAGGGGATAGGGTTAGGTACCTATGAGAGGAGGGGATAGGGGTAAGTACCTGTGAGAGGAGGGGATAGGGTTAAGTACCTATGAGAGGAGGGGATAGGGTTAGGTACCTATGAGAGGAGGGGATAGGGGTAAGTACCTGTGAGAGGAGGGGATAGGGTTAGGTACCTATGAGAGGAGGGGATAGGGGTAGGTACCTATGAGAGGAGGGGATAGGGGTAGGTACCTATGAGAGGAGGGGATAGGGGTAAGTACCTATGAGAGGAGGGGATAGGGTTAGGTACCTATGAGAGGAGGGGATAGGGGTAAGTACCTGTGAGAGGAGGGGATAGGGTTAGGTACCTATGAGAGGAGGGGATAGGGGTAGGTACCTATGAGAGGAGGGGATAGGGGTAGGTACCTATGAGAGGAGGGGATAGGGGTAAGTACCTATGAGAGGAGGGGATAGGGGTAAGTACCTGTGAGAGGAGGGGATAGGGTTAAGTACCTATGAGAGGAGGGGATAGGGGTAGGTACCTATGAGAGGAGGGGATAGGGGTAGGTACCTATGAGAGGAGGGGATAGGGGTAGGTACCTATGAGAGGAGGGGATAGGGGTAAGTACCTGTGAGAGGAGGGGATAGGGTTAAGTACCTATGAGAGGAGGGGATAGGGTTAGGTACCTATGAGAGGAGGGGATAGGGGTAAGTACCTATGAGAGGAGGGGATAGGGGTAAGTACCTATGAGAGGAGGGGATAGGGTTAGGTACCTATGAGAGGAGGGGATAGGGTTAGGTACCTATGAGAGGAGGTGATAGGGTTAGGTACCTATGAGAGGAGGGGATAGGGTTAGGTACCTATGAGAGGAGGGGATAGGGGTAAGTACCTATGAGAGGAGGGGATAGGGGTAAGTACCTATGAGAGGAGGGGATAGGGGTAGGTACCTATGAGAGGAGGGGATAGGGGTAGGTACCTATGAGAGGAGGGGATAGGGTTAGGTACCTATGAGAGGAGGGGATAGGGTTAGGTACCTATGAGAGGAGGGGATAGGGGTAGGTACCTATGAGAGGAGGTGATAGGGTTAGGTACCTATGAGAGGAGGGGATAGGGTTAGGTACCTATGAGAGGAGGGGATAGGGGTAAGTACCTATGAGAGGAGGGGATAGGGGTAAGTACCTATGAGAGGAGGGGATAGGGGTAAGTACCTGTGAGAGGAGGGGATAGGGTTAAGTACCTATGAGAGGAGGGGATAGGGTTAGGTACCTATGAGAGGAGGGGATAGGGGTAAGTACCTATGAGAGGAGGGGATAGGGGTAAGTACCTATGAGAGGAGGGGATAGGGGTAGGTACCTATGAGAGGAGGGGATAGGGGTAAGTACCTATGAGAGGAGGGGATAAGGGTAAGTACCTGTGAGAGGAGGGGAAAGGGGTAGGTACCTGTGAGAGGAGGGGATAGGGGTAAGTACCTATGAGAGGAGGGGATAGGGTTAGGTACCTATGAGAGGAGGGGATAGGGGTAAGTACCTATGAGAGGAGGGGATAGGGGTAGGTACCTGTGAGAGGAGGGGATAGGGTTAAGTACCTGTGAGAGGAGGGGATAGGGTTAAGTACCTATGAGAGGAGGGGATAGGGTTAGGTACCTATGAGAGGAGGGGATAGGGGTAAGTACCTATGAGAGGAGGGGATAGGGGTAGGTACCTATGAGAGGAGGGGATAGGGGTAAGTACCTATGAGAGGAGGGGATAAGGGTAAGTACCTGTGAGAGGAGGGGATAGGGGTAGGTACCTGTGAGAGGAGGGGATAGGGTTAGGTACCTATGAGAGGAGGGGATAGGGGTAAGTACCTATGAGAGGAGGGGATAGGGGTAGGTACCTATGAGAGGAGGGGATAGGGGTAAGTACCTATGAGAGGAGGGGATAGGGTTAGGTACCTATGAGAGGAGGGGATAGGGTTAGGTACCTATGAGAGGAGGGGATAGGGTTAGGTACCTATGAGAGGAGGGGATAGGGTTAAGTACCTATGAGAGGAGGGGATAGGGTTAGGTACCTATGAGAGGAGGGGATAGGGTTAGGTACCTATGAGAGGAGGGGATAGGGGTAAGTACCTGTGAGAGGAGGGGAAAGGGGTAAGTACCTATGAGAGGAGGTGATAGGGGTAAGTACCTATGAGAGGAGGGGATAGGGTTAGGTACCTATGAGAGGAGGGGATAGGGTTAGGTACCTATGAGAGGAGGGGAAAGGGGTAAGTACCTATGAGAGGAGGTGATAGGGGTAGGTACCTATGAGAGGAGGGGATAGGGTTAGGTACCTATGAGAGGAGGGGAAAGGGGTAAGTACCTATGAGAGGAGGTGATAGGGGTAGGTACCTATGAGAGGAGGGGATAGGGGTAAGTACCTATGAGAGGAGGGGATAGGGGTAAGTACCTATGAGAGGAGGGGATAGGGTTAGGTACCTATGAGAGGAGGGGATAGGGGTAAGTACCTGTGAGAGGAGGGGATAGGGGTAAGTACCTATGCGAGGAGGGGATAGGGGTAGGTACCTATGAGAGGAGGGGATAGGGTTAGGTACCTATGAGAGGAGGGGATAGGGGTTAGGTACCTATGAGAGGAGGGGATAGGGGTAAGTACCTATGAGAGGAGGGGATAGGGGTAAGTACCTATGAGAGGAGGGGATAGGGTTAGGTACCTATGAGAGGAGGGGATAAGGGTTAGGTACCTATGAGAGGAGGGGATAGGGGTAAGTACCTATGAGAGGAGGGGATAGGGGTAAGTACCTATGAGAGGAGGGGATAGGGTTAGGTACCTATGAGAGGAGGGGATAGGGTTAGGTACCTATGAGAGGAGGGGATAGGGTTAGGTACCTATGAGAGGAGGGGATAGGGGTAAGTACCTGTGAGAGGAGGGGAAAGGGGTGGGAGTTCGTGTGCTGCAAGTGGTTCTAGAACTGGTGCGCCTACTGGGTCCTCCACTAAAGCTGAATCTGACGCTGCGGCCAAGAGAGGTCACTTCTCTTGCCTCATTACTTCCTGATCCAGAAGAGCTTGACGAATCAGAGAGCTCTATCTGCATGGTGAGGTCAAGGGCGGGAATGACCACAGTGGATGTAGACTCCATCACCCAATTTGTGATATCCATGCACCTGGCACTAAACTCATGTCTGCTCATCTGAAATGTTAAAAGACCATACAGAGTTAGTTTGTTAACGGAGCTGCACTGCTGCACCATGTATTCACTCAAGCTAGTCAATTAAAGCAGTGGTTCAGGATGTTCCCCAATGCTGGAAAGGGGGGCCTGAGTGAAAAAGTTTGTGAACCTCTGAATTAAAGGTCCTGCACGATTTCCACCAATAAGAGTTTGGAATGTTTGGTCCATCTTACCAACATGAACTACTTTAGAAGTGACTATAACTCACCCCGGCACGCATATTCTCACTCAGCAGATTCCAATGGCTGAAAAGTAAATAAATAAAGGTACACAATTAAACTACATGACATTACCTCTATTCTCTTAGATTACGTTATGGATGGACCTCTACGGAACTAGGCCACATCCAAACATCCCTGATTGGTCATTTGGTCAGTTGAGTCCCTTGTATTTGCCCGAGACTCATCACCTCCTTCTCAAAACCCATTGGACGAGAAGGTCAAAAGGGAGGGCTTTCTCATCCAATGGGTTTTGAGAAGGAGGCGAGAAGAGAGGACGTGAGGAGTATGCAATTGAAATTGTCCCTATGGGTGTGTCCCAAATGGCCCCTATTCCTTAAATACTGAACTATTGTTGACCAAGGCTCTAATAGGGAACATATCTAGGGGATGCATGGGGAAGCCAAAGAGAAACTTACCCATCCTTCATGTCCTGCACAAAGGTGTGTAGGTCTGGGTAGCTTCTCTTTCCCCTGCTGAGGGTGAGGCTGGTCTGGGAGGCTGCAGCCTTGCGGGTCACGCTAGTGAAGGTCACCACTGCAGCCTGATGGGGACGACAGAAAGCAGACTTAGGCTGGAATTCAATCAAATTCGCCATAGCACTGTTAATGCAATGTCTGTTTACGAACTACTGTCTGCATGCACAAACAGAAATGTACACACACACTGTTATCTGGAAGCATTTACCTTTGCCACTCGTTCAGTCTCCTGGGATTGAGATGTCCCGGCTGTTTGTAGATCATCACTCTCCTGCATCACACTCTCTCCTTCGACCTCCAGTGTCAGAGTTGATGTGGCTGTCTTCAGATCAACCTGCTTCAACTCACTCTCACCTTTGGCCTCCTAGATTAGAAGACCTTTACTAGCTCAAGCTTTGAAAATTAATTTGTCATTTTAATCTTCAATGCGTCATTAAAACACAAAACACAATACATCATACCTCCTGTGACTGAGATGGGATGACAACGGCCTCGTCCAACTCACTCTCTCCTTCAACCTCCTGTGACTGAGGTGGGATGGCAACAGCATCGTCCAACTCAATCTCTCCTTCAACCTCCTGTGACTGAGGTGGGATGGCAACAGCATCGTCCAACTCAATCTCTCCTTCAACCTCCTGTGACTGAGGTGGGATGGCAACAGCATCGTCCAACTCACTCTCTCCTTCAACCTCCTGTGACTGAGGTGGGATGGCAACAGCATCGTCCAACTCAATCTCTCCTTCAACCTCCTGTGACTGAGATGGGATGGCAACGGCCTCGTCCAACTCACTCTCTCCTTCAACCTCCTGTGACTGAGGTGGGATGGCAACAGCATCGTCCAACTCAATCTCTCCTTGAACCTCCTGTGACTGAGGTGGGATGGCAACAGCATCGTCCAACTCAATCTCTCCTTCAACCTTCTGTGACTGAGACGTGCCATCTGTCTTCAGATCAGCCTCCTGCATCTCAATCTCTCCTTCAGCCTCTAGTGACAGAGTTTGGATATCTGTCTCTAGAACAGCCTCTTCCAACGTGGTCTGTCTCTCAACCTCTCTGTGATCTTTATCAGATCTAGATACAGAAAAAGTAATCTCTCTAAGGTCACTATAATGTGCTATAATGTGAGTGTGAGGATGTGTTCCAATTATAGAATTAGAATCATAGAAGTAGAATGAATCATTCTAGAATTAGAATAGAATCACTCGAATTATATGGTTCCAATACTCTGAGATGACTCGGCCTATCCAGAGGTATATACAGTATTTAGAGAATTTGGCAAACTTTTAGAAAGGACTCCATGTTAGCGCCTTTGAGCCTTTCATTTACCCAATAAGTCAATTATAAAATAGATGTTCAGTTACATATTATTGTTTAAAATGTCAATATTGCGCATGGGGAGCCAGCTCTCATATGGATATCTTTGATTATACTGTGTCATATAATGTATACATATTGATGTAAATGCAACATAATGCAGATAGATGTCCCATCTCTCTAAATACATGGCTCTGGGCCTACCTCTCCATAGGACCTTTGACCTACTACAGAATCTGTATTTGTAGGCCTATGTGATCCTGTAACCAGTCACAAATGTGTCATTAGTGTAAATCACTTACCTGTCTTCCTTCATAACATCACCGTCATTGATGGGGTCATCCAGGTCTATGAGGGTGAGGTCATTCCCACTGACCTCTGACTCCTGAAAGACAGGACAAAGTCATGTTTGGATGTCACCTACTGTGTCGCCTTTAGCCGTGTTGAAAACAACTGGGAACTCTCTGACTTCCGACTTCAGTGCGTTCAAGACAACCGGGGGGAAAAAACTAACTCCGACAGGGAAAAATCGTTTTCAATAGTCATCCAACTTGGATTTCCAAGTCAGAAGCAGCGCGGCTTGGCGTGTCATGTTTCGGAGGACTCCTGACCCGACCTTTACCTCTCCCGAGCCCGTTGGGAAGTTGCAGTGATGAGACTAGATCGTAACTACCAATTGGATATCACAAAAAAATGACAAAAAATTAAATTAAATAAAGTCGGAAACTCTGGCATCTTTTTAGAGCTCCAACTTTCCGACCTAAAGACCATGGAAGTCATGATTTGACCAAGATCACTTGCCTTGAAAGCACCATTAACCCAACACTCATTGTCACATCATAATGCATCATATGCATAGAAATAGAATCACCAGAACATCATGTCAGGTGTACAGTTCAGTTTACCAGTCAAATTGCCATGGTCAGAGGCTCTATCCTTTCTAGTGATTCTATTTCTACGGTCACATCATAATGCATCATATCTATGCTTGTGTCCGAAATAGCACCCTATTTCCAATATAGTGCACTTCTTTTGGCCGGAGCCCTATAGAGTGCCACAGTAATGAGTCAAAATCCCCATAAAACCTAGTAGTCAAACAGGGAAATGGTTCCAATCGTTTTCCCACCATACATTTTTCCATAGTGGATTTTAGAAACACTTAAAATAAGGGGTGTGTTTCAGGTAGGCTTACCATTTTGATAACTGTGTAAATCTCTCTAGGACAAGGTGACTTTTATCAATATATTCGCCTGTATTTACCCCCCCAAAATGAAATGCTAATTAGCTGCTAATGTGGCTATCATAAAGAATTTCAAATGCCACGATGATCATGCTGATCGAGGCAAAGATAAGAATCTCTTGACTAACTATCTAATGTTAGCTAAATGTAGTAATTAATAAATTGGCTACATTTCTTTAAATGGACAATTCTGTGAACTGTTTAGTGCAAGTTTTAAATTGACACAATACCTGTTAGCAAAGGTGTCAGCTAGAAATGACGTTTAGGAGCTTGCAGGGATTTGTAGTTTTGCATGTCTACTTTGATGCTAATTAGACATTTCGAATCTGAGAGTAAATAGAGCCAAATGTATTGCTAAAAGTCACCTTGTCCATGAGAGCTTTACATGGTTATAAAAATGTCACACCACGGTAAACCCACATGAAACACAGCCCTTGTTTTATGTGTTTCTAAAATCGCCTATGGGAAAAATTTATGGTGGAAAAACGATTGGAACCATTTCCCTCCCTGTTTGACCGCTAGGTTTTATGGGTATTATGACACCTCCACTGTGGGGCTATATAGACGGGTTGGTTGTTTAGCAACAACACTGGCAAGTAACTGTGGGTAAAATAGACAGGGTAAATAGACAGGGTTTGCTTAGAATGTTGACAACATGTAAACTATATTTAGTCTCTAAATGTTAATTGCAAACAAATACATTTGCATAATGAGCACTTGCTAGCTGAGGTTTAGAGTCATAACAAGATACACGCATTCCGGCCATTGATGAGCGCGCATGTTTTTCGTGACGTCAGCCAACCAGTGTATGTATCTTGGTCAAAAGTAGTGCACTAGCCTACATAGGGAACAGGGTGCCATTTAGGACGGAAATGTGAAGGTGGTGTCATAATAACCTTTGACCCTAGTCCCCCATTTGACCCACAACAGATTCTACTGTACCTTTAGCCAACTCTCATGACTCCCCGGCCATAGACTTTGTAGTTTGATATTACAGAATGAATAGCACATAATTTTATTTATTTAACAATATTTAATCCACAGTAATTAATATAAATGGGGATTTAAAAATAATTATAAACTGGGTGGATCGAGACCTGAATGCTGATTGGCTGAAAGCCATGGTATATCAGACTGTATACCATGGGTATGACAAAACGTGTATTTTTTACTGCTCTAATTATGTTGGTAACCAGTTATAATAAATAGTAATAAGGCACCTCGGGGATTCGTGATATATGGCCAATATACCACATGGCTACGGGCTGTGTCCGAACACTTCGGGTTGCGTCGTGCGTAAGAACAGCCCCTAGCCGTGGTATATTGACCATATACCACAACCCCTTGGGCCTTGTTGCTTAAATAACATGCCTACCTTGAACTCTTTATTCTCCATGTCCTTGCAAAATCAGTACATTTCCTTGCCAAAATGAACGCTCCTCCAGCACTAGCGAGAATCACTGAACTGCTCCCGCGGTTTCTCATCAGTTTCAACGTGTATCAGTGATGACGTAACAATGCTGTACAGATTTGACGCACTTCCAATCTCGTGCTGATGCAACGCTCTGTGCGGTTGTAAATTCACGCATGGAAATCCTGCGAGTTGTAAACAAATGTAGGCTACTATTGCCTTTAAAAATGTAATGTTGTGGACGCAATGCAAAATCAAATAGAATACATAACCCACACCGATAACCCAGAGTTCATCATTAAATAACATTTATTACTCATAAAATATACAGCAAACTTCAGATACTGAAAGAATTCATGGGAGTTTCGAATTCAGTCACTATTTCATATGTAAGTGCTAGTTTCATCCGTTTAAAAGAATGAAAATGACACGAAAAAACCTGTGAACCTCTTGTTGCTGATTTGGTGAACATAGCAAATGTATTGCACATATTTCCAGTTAAAATGATTTTCAAAAAGAGACAAAAACTGGGATTTGAACATGCAATCACATACAAGGATTGAGTGGTTTCATTTTTTGAAGAAGTTAAAGCAAGCAAAACCTGTTAAAAACATTGATTATAAGACCAAAGACAAATAATATAGATATTTATTTTCCAACAGAAGAAAATCTAATTGCTGCTGTCCTACCATTGGTTTACACAGTGTTTCTCCTCTCCAAGGGAGACATGTTTTCCACCTCACATGCCTCGGGATAGTATCAGTGCTTTTCACAAACGTTGTAGTACTTAGTGTGCATCATTGTTTTCGCTCATACAGCTGCCCCTACTCTTCTAACCACCCCTCAGTAACTAACGAAGGCATACAATTATGACATAAATATCACAAGAAAGAACACATGAATTAATCATTTACTTTCTAAAATACTTTCTAGAGGCCAAAGGACAGGTAGGTTTAATAACACAAATGTAATATGTCCCATCAAAAAGTCCTGTTGCTCACATACCGGTATGCAAAACCAGCATCCCAAATGGCACCCTATTTCCTTTAGAGTGCACTGCTTTTGACCAGAACCCTATGGGCCCTGTTCAACAGTAGTGTACTATTCAGTATAGGGAATAGGGTTCCATTTGGGATCATGAAATCTTTACAATTACTCATGAGAGCAAATACTACAATTTTTTGATTCCCACAGAGCTTAAGACATGAATGATTTTATTAAAATGTTTGTTCATAAAAAATGTATGATTTCCCCTCCTCCCACATGGATTACAGACAAGAGGCTAGGTGCGTTCTGACTGTCTTAGTGTGCGGATAAACAAGACAATCACTCTCATGAAACTTAAATGAAACATCACTCCTTATGTCTTTTCTCAGCCCAAACACTCAGCCCAATATCTACAGTCAAAACAGGTTTTGAAAATGCTTCTTCCACATCTTTTGGTCCCTGTCTGTTTTGCTCTCAGTGAAGTGCTACTATCCCCTTGGACTACAGGTTATTGCCATCATAAGGTGTCTGTCTGTTGGCCGGACACTTTCTACCGTTTAGGACCTTTGTGGGTAAAGGTAAAGATGGGGTATAGAAGCAGCAGTTCCTCTGAAGTCCAGTATCTGCTGGAAGGACACCTGGTGGTACGAGAGGATGAGTGTGGGCCAGCCAGCCTGTTGTTCCTCCCCCTCTCCCTCCCCCCTTTTCTCTCTCTCTCAGTCTGAGGGACTTTTAAGGCTCCTGTGCGGACTGTCTCGGTTCGTGCCCTCCCGAAGCTGGCTGTGGTGATTTAAGACACGCTATATTTATGTGTGTATTTGTTTGTGGCCTCGGGCTCACTTCGCTGTCCCTCTATCCAGTACGTACCGTTGTAGCAGGCCCAGTGTAGTGGCGTGTAGCCCTGGTTGTCTGTGATGACGGGGAGGGTCCACACTGACTGGGCGGTGTGTAGGAGCCACCCCAGCACCACGATGTGTCCGGACATCGCCACCAGGTGGACAGGGCTCCGCCCCTTACCTTTCCGAACCAGGAAGCTGGCGCTGTGCTGCACTCCTCGTGACCCGTCACCGCCTAGGAGGAAGGGAGGGGAGACAAGAATGGATTTGAATAATTCATAATCTATTAAATAATAAGGAATCATAATAGGTATATTTGGGCATAATATATATTCCATGCTAGATCCCACACCAAAGCCATCCCTAGTAGTTCAATGGCCCCATCCCTAGATCAGAACAAGCCTCCCCCTCTCTTTCTGTGTGTGAGCGCGTACAGCCAGCTCTCCTCACTACCCTTCTGTGTAGAGCTGTTCTGTGCCATTTGTCTCTGGCTCCCTTGTTGAGCAATGAGTACACACAGTCTGTGTGCCCACTCAGCACCGACAGCATCAGAGGGGTTCTGATACACAAGACAACAGGTCATATTACAAACTGGTAATAACCAGGCTGAGTCCCAAATGGCAACCTATTCCCTATATCGTACACTACTGTTGACCTGAGCCCATAGGGCTTTGGTTTAAAGTAGTGCATCAAGTAGGGTATAGGTTGCCATTTGGGATGAAGCCCTAGTGTCAAAATCTCTTTATTTCAGGAATTGTATCCGAAACCCAAATGAGTTACTGTCTATTCCCGTCTTGAACATCCACTGCACTCTGGAGGTCAGCATTTCCAATCAGCAAACGCAAACACTCCGAATAACCGTTGTTAGCTAGAGGAAGATAAACAGAGAGGATATAAGAATGTCAGATGATTGACCGTTGGTAGCTGGAGGAGGATAAACAGAGGATATAAGAATGTCCGATGATTGACCGTTGGTAGCTAGAGGAGGATAAACAGAGAGGATATAAGAATGTCAGATGATTGACCGTTGGTAGCTAGAGGAGGATAAACAGAGAGGATATAAGAATGTCAGATGATTGACCGTTGGTAGCTAGAGGAAGATAAACAGAGAGGATATAAGAATGTCAGATGATTGACCGTTGGTAGCTAGAGGAGGATAAACAGAGAGGATATAAGAATGTCAGATGATTGACCTTCAGTAGCTAGAGGTGGAAAAACGGAGAAGATATAAGAATGTGAGATGATTGACCATTGGTAGCTGGAGGAGGATAAACAGAGAGGATATAAGAATGTCAGATGATTGGCCGTTGGTAGCTAGAGGAAGATAAATAGAGAGGATATAAGAATGTGAGATGATTGACCTTCAGTAGCTAGAGGTGGAAAAACGGAGAAGATATAAGAATGTGAGATGATTGACCATTGGTAGCTGGAGGAGGATAAACAGAGAGGATATAAGAATGTCAGATGATTGGCCGTTGGTAGCTAGAGGAGGATAAACAGAGAGGATATAAGAATGTCAGATGATTGACCGTTGGTAGCTGGAGGAGGATAAACAGAGAGGACATAAGAATGTCAGATGATTGACCATTGGTAGCTAAAGGAGCATAAACAGAGAGGATATAAGAATGTGAGATGATTGACCGTTGGTAGCTGGAGGAGGATAAACAGAGAGGATATGAGCAGATTGCTGGATGACTATAACCTTCACATGAACAGACAGATTTGTAGAACAATGGTGTTGGTAGATGACATCCTCAAGATGTTAACACAGCAGATAATAAAGAATTTGGGGCTGAGGCCATCGAAGCCTGTCACCTGCTAGCTGTGTACCTGGCTCAGGATAGAAGTCTCCCCTGTGCATTGATGTAGGATCAGCTTACCCTCCCTAGATCCTCAATCATTAGTGGAAAACATGACAAAAAATGACCTTAGATCAGTGTCTAGTGGGCATGTTCACACTATACCATGTAACATCCCTAGAGTGGATATTGTCGTCCTAGCAACATTACCAAACAAATGGCCATCTTGGTCAGGAAAACTTTTTAATTACAGAAGCTCTGTGTGATATCCTATGTGTACCTGCAGCGTGGATGGGGGTCCTCTTTAGGGTGAAGTATTTAACCAGGATGGAGGCTCCCTGGTTGATGAGGACGTCAACACACTCCACATGGCATTTTAAGGCAGACAGGTCCAGAGGGTGCGCCCCTGGCTGTCCCTCACGTCTAGATCCAGCAGAGACTGAACCAGGACCTCCATAGCATGGTGGTGGCCGTGGTACGCCTGAATAGAAACACAAACACAGTCTCAAGCAAAGTCCAGTGGTACGCCTGAATAGATATACACTCTTAATATAATCAATGTCCTAGAGTAGACCAGTGGTACGCCCGAACAGAAATACAGTGCTAGACCTCTAAAGTAGACCAGAGTCTTTCAATCGGGAGACCATTTTTGCTCCCGCCCAGCATCAACATCTGAGGTCCCTGCCAAGCGTGGGATTGAGAAACAAACACTCTACTTCTCCTCTGAGGTTGATTAACTCAAATGGCAAAATAAGGAAATCATCCTCATCATCACTGTGTAGAATATGCATGTATTTTACACTAATCAGGAATAGATAGGAATTTGGTGTGTGAGTCTGTCTGGACAGTCAACTTCCTGTGGAAAATCAACACCATGCCTGCATCCCAGATAGCACCCTATTCCCTATGTAGTTAACTACTTTTGATCAGGGCCTATAAGGATCTGGTCAAAAGTAGTGTACTAAAGAGGGAATAGGGTACCATTTGTCATATGGAGACCACTACAGAAGCAGGTAGGCTTTACTCACAGCGAGGTGTAGAGGGCTGATGGGAGCTCTGACATCAAAGTCGTTTAGCATGTCTGTCCCTGAGGTTTCAATTAGTTGAGGAAAGACAAGGACGGCCAGTTCAGACTTGTAACATATTTACTTGGAAGGTTAGTCTAGTAGCATGTGAAACATGGTAAATCTCAGTGACCAGCCCCTGCAGACATACTGGGGTGTTGCATCCATACCTTAAACAAGCAAGTGTGAGAAAGTTACCAACTGGCACTTACATCTAAAGGTGTTTCACTTGCAATCTGGAAAAAGAACATCAAGAGTGACAATGCGTCCACGACAAACATGCAGCCACACCTTAAAACCTACTGTTGGGTTCTGAGAATATGAAATATACTAATTCATGTCACTGAGGGAGAGAGCTTAATGTATAACGTTTACATTATGTCAGGATATGTTATTGTTAGCCATCTGGGATCCTCTGGGATTTTTTGTTTATTTCACCTTTATTTAACCAGGTAAGCTAGTTGAGAACAAGTTCTCATTTACAACTGCGACCTGGCCAAGATAAAGCAAAGCAGTGCGACACAAACAACAACACAGAGTTACACATGGAATAAACAAGCGTACAGTCAATAACACAATAGAAAAAAGAAAGTCTATACAGGTGTGCAAATGGCGTGAGGAGGTAAGGCAATAAATAGGCCATAGTTTCAAAGTAATAAACATTTTGCAGACTAACACTGGAGTGAAAGATGAGCAGATGATGATGTGCAAATAGTGATACTGGTGTGCAAAAGAGCAGAAAAGTAAATAAAAACAATATGGGGATGAGGTGGGTAGATTGGGGTGGGCTATTTACACATGAACTATGTATAGCTGCAGTGATCGGTTAGCTGCTCAGATAGCTGATATTTAAAGTTAGTGAGTGAAATGTAAGTCTCCAGCTTCAGCGATTTTTGCAATTCGTTCCAGTCACTGGCAGCAGAGAACTGGAAGGAAAGGCGGCCAAAAGAGGTGTTGGCTTTGGGGATAACCAGTGAGATATACCTGCTGGAGCGCGTGCTACGGGTGGGTGTTGTTATCGTGACCAGTGAGCTGAGATAAGGCGGAGCTTTACCTAGCATAAACTTATAGATGACCTGGAGCCAGTGGGTCTGGCGACGAATATGTAGCGAGGGCCAGCCGACAAGAGCATACAGGTCGTAGTGGTGGGTGGTATAAGGGGCTTTGGTAACAACACGGATGGCACTGTGATAGGACTGCATCCAGTTTGCTGAGTAGAGTATTGGAAGCTATTTTGTAGATGACATCGCCAAAGTCGAGGATTGGTAGGATAGTCAGTTTTACTAGGGTAAGTTAGGCGGCGTGAGTGAAGGAGGCTTTGAAGCTCGTTTGGAGGTTAGTTAACACAGTGTCCAAAGAAGGGCCAGATGTATACAGAATGCTGTCGTCTGCATAGAGGTGGATCAGGGAATCACACGCAGCAAGAGTGACATCGTTGATATATACAGAGAAAAGAGTCGGCCCGAGAATTGAACCCCTGTGGTACCCCCATAGAGACTGCCAGAGGTCCGGACAACAGGCCTTCCAATTTGACACACTGAACTCTGTCTGCGAAGTAGTTGGTGAACCAGGCGAGACAGTCATTTGAGAAACCAAGGCTGTTGAGTCTGCCGATAAGAATACGATTGATTGACAGAGTCGAAAGCCTTGGCCAGGTCGATGAAGACGGCTGCCACAGTACTGTCTTTTATCGATGGCGGTTATGATATCGTTTAGTACCTTGAGCGTGGCTGAGGTGCACCCATGACCAGCTCGGAAACTGGATTGCACAGCGGAGAAGGTACGGTGGGATTCGAAATGGTCAGTGATCTGTTTATTAACTTGGCTTTCGAAGACTTTAGAAAGGCAGGGCACGATGGATATAGGTCTATAACAGTTTGGGTCTAGAGTGTCACCCCCTTTGAAGAGCTTTCCAATCTTTAGGGATCTCGGACGATGCGAAAGAGAGGTTGAACAGACTGGTAATAGGGGTTGCAACAATGGCGGCGGATAATTTTAGAAAGAGAGGGTCCAGATTGTCTAGCCCAGCTGATTTGTATGGGTTCCAGTTTTTGCAGCTCTTTCAGAACATCTGCTACCTGGATTTGGGTGAAGGAGAAGCTGGGGAGGCTCGGGCAAGTAGCTGCGGGGGGTGCGGAGCTGTTGGCCGGAGTTGGGGTAGCCAGGAAGAAAACATGGCCAGCCGTAGAGAATCGCTTATTGAAATTTTCGATTATCATGGATTTATCGGTGGTGACCGTGTTACCTAGCCTCAATGCAGTGGGCAGCTGGGAGGAGGTGCTCTTGTTCTCCATGGACTTTACAGTGTCCCAAAACTTTTTGTTCAAATATTTTTTATTGAACACACACAGGAATGGTGTATAGGTATGAAAGGCAGGTATACAATTTTTAACTAAACATAAAAGAGCAGACAGAAATAAAAAGATCCAGAGTTCTGGGTACAAAACAATTATTACAAAACAAGACATACAAAACAAGGACAGGTAGAAAGAAAGAGGGTGGGTGTCACCCCCCCCTTATTCCCCCCCTTTATCCCTCCCCCCCCTTTATCCCTTCCCCTTATTCCCCTCCCCACTGCTCGGGTGGCGGTGCCAGCACGTGCTGCCCAGAGGTGGAATTAAAATATTACAATTGAGAGTGCGTTAAAAAGTACAAATTCACAGCGCCGAATGGTCCAAGTAAGAGAGGAAAGGCTGCCAGATCTGATCAAATGTTGATAATTTATTGTTCAGAATATATCTAATCCTTTCTAAGTGTACAGTGTTTGCCAATTCGCTGAGCCATAATTTGGTAGTGGGCGCTTCCCTCTTTTTCCAGAACAACAAGATTAGTTTTTTTTTGCCGAAATGAGACTGTAAGAGATTAGTTGTTTTTTGGGGGTTGGTTAATCCGATTCGGGAATCAGACACTCCCAGGATTATCAGAAGCGGGTCTGGGTCAATTGAAGTCTCCAGAACTTCAGAGAGGATCCTAAAAATTCCACACCAGTAACCATACAAGCTAGAGCATAGGGCAAAGCAGTGGAGAAGTGTACCCTGTGCAGCCTGACATTTATCACACATAGGGGATGTATCAGGAAATATCCTATGCAGTTTGGTTTTGGAATAGTGTAATCTGTGTAATACCTTGAATTGTATGAGCCGATGTCTGGAGTTAATGGAAGCAGGTGTGGATATACTCCAAGCTATCTTCCCAGTCTGCCATCGAAATGTCAGTCCCTAGTTCTTCCTCCCATTTTGCCTTAATGGCATCTGTAGAGGGTGTGCTAACCGATTGAAAAGAATCATATAAACGAGATATCAGTTTGTCTGAGGTGGGGGATGTTTTTATGCATCCGTCAAACATGGAAGGCTTAGCGTTCCCAAATGTTGGGAGGTGTTTCCTAACATAGTCTCTGATTTGTAGGTATCTGGAAAAAGTTACTTCTGGGAAGATTATAAGTTTCCCTCAGCAACTCAAAGGAAGCAAAGGTCCCTTCTATATATAAATCCCCTATGGTACTTATCCCCAACTCTCCCCATTGCTCAAAGGTGTTATCAAGGTTGGAGGGGGCAAAGGAGGGGTTCCTGGCAACAGGGAGCATGAATGACATTGGTCTAAGCTCAAAGTGGGTTTTAATTTGCTTCCAGATTCGGACTGTGCAATGTATAATAGGATTGTTACGATAAAGTGACCTCTCCAGATTGACAGGCGACAAAATCACAGCACCAATAGAGAAGGGGTGACACTCCTCCCGCTCCATATTAAGCCAGCTGGGTGACGGACGTGCGTCATCCAGCAAAAACGTAACCGCGCGGAGGTTAGCGGCCCAATAATAAAATATAAAATTTGGGAGAGACAATCCTCCTTCCATCTTGGATTTGCAGAGGTGTTTTTTACCTATCCTGTGTGTTTTATAATCCCAGATGAAAGGATTGATAATTGAGTCCAGTTGTTTATGAAAGGATTTAGGTATGAATACTGGGATGTTCTGGTATAGGTAGAGCAGTTGTGGGAGGAAGACCATTTTAATGGCATTAATTCTTCCGAGCAGAGAAATTGGAGAGTTCTCCAAAATTGTATGTTTGTCTTTAGTTTTTGCATCAGCGAGGGGAAATTCTCTTTAAATAGTAAGGAGTATTGTTTGGTAACTACAATTCCTAGATAGGTAAATTTTTCTGAAGATAACTTAACTGGAAGATGTTCTAGCCAGGAGGTGTTTTGTAACCGTATGGGCATTAATTCACTCTTGTTCCAATTTATTCTGTATCCCGAGAAGGTACCAAACAAATTAATCACATCAAGAATAGCTGGAATACTAGCTTGGGGTTCTGTTACATAGAGGAGAATGTCATCTGCGTATAGGGAAATCTTATTTAGAGTATCTTTAGTATTATAGCCGTGTATTGCTGCATCAGATCTAATCGCCTGAGCGAGAGGTTCAATGATTAGGGCGAAGAGCATAGGCGACAGCGCACAACCCTGCCTTGTCCCTCTGTAGAGGTTAAATCGGGGCGACAATGATTGGTTAGTGAGTATTCTCGCACAGGGGTTCCTATATAAAAGCTGGATCCAATTTATGAACCCATCTCCAATATTAAATTTCTGTAGGACTTTGAATAGATAGGACCACTCAACTTGGTCAAAAGCCTTCTCGGCGTCAAGAGATATAACGGCAAGGTCCACGTTTGGTAACCTCTGAGAATACATAATGTTGAAGAGGCGCCTGAGATTGAAGAATGAGTTCTGCTTCGGGATAAAGCCGGTCTGGTCCGAATGGACCCAGTTTGCCAATTAAGTGCTAAGCCTGTTAGCCAGGGTTTTTGCTAAAATCTTTTTGGTCTGTATTGAGGAGGGATATTGGTCTGTATGACCCTACCTCTTCCGGATCTTTACCCTTCTTATGTATAACTGTAATGAATGCTTCATCCAAAGTAGATGGGAGAGCTCCATCCTCTCTGGCCTGAACCAACATTTTGTGCAGGTAGGGAGAGAGCATGTTGCTGAATGTTTTATAGAATTCACCAGGGTATCCATCTGGGCCCGGGGTCTTGCCACTCTTTAGAGTTTTGATTGTTTCTCGAATTTCTTCAAGAGATATTTCCTTATTCAGGAAGTTAGAATCTTCCTGGTTCAGGGCAGGAAGATTACAGTCATCCAAAAAGTTTTGCATAATTAAGGGGTTAGAATCGGCTTTAGATGTATATAGAGTCTCATAAAAACTGACGGAATCTGTCATTGATGTCTTTGGGGGAAGAGAGTAATTCCCCAGATGCATATTTAACTTTGTGAATCATTCGGTCAACTCACATTTTTTCGAAGTTGTCTGGCGAGTAATTTGTGTGGTTTGTCACCAAACTCAAAATATTTTTGCTTGGCGTAGAGAAAAGATTTAGCAATTTTAGCTGAGAGAATCTGATTATATTCAAATTTTAAAGAGGTAATTGTTTTATGTTTCTCCATAGATGGATGTCTAGCATTCTCCCTATCCAGTAAGTGAATTTGTCCCTCCAGTTCTACCAATTTTCCCTTGTTTTGCCTACTCCTGGCAGTCTGATAGGAGATGATACAGCCTCTCAAATAAGCCTTAAGTGTTTCCCACAGTAATGCTGGGGAAGTCTCTGTGTTGTCGTTGGTATCAAAGAAAAATGTTATTTGGTCTTTAAGATGTTCACAGAATGTTGGTTCTGTGAGGAGCTGAGGATTTAACCTCCAGACCCTCTCGTTTGGTACAATGTCACCCAATCTCAGGGAGAAGGTGAGTGGACTGTGGTCCGAGATTATAATATCATGATACTTCACATTACAGGTATAGGGGAGTAGTTTAGCATCAACCAAAAAGTAGTCAATTCGAGTATAAACATTGTGAACATGAGAGTGAAAGGAGTATTCCCTACCCGTAGGGTTAGTGATCCTCCATATATCAAATAAGTTAGAATTCTTTATGTAGGTATTCAAGAATTCACTTGAATAGGAGGTGGGGGTTCGCCGGGTAGAGGATCTGTCCAAATATTGGTCTAGCACACAGTTAAGGTCCCCTCCAATGATCAGGTTAGTATGGGAGATATCTGGAATCAGGGCAAGGACTCTTTTGAAAAAGAGGGGTTATCAATGTTTGGCCCATAGATATTAGTAGAGTTACAGAAGTAGAGTGGATCTCTCCTATTACGATCACATAACGACCCTCTTTATCCACAATAGTGGTTTTATGTAGAAAGGGAATTCCTTTCCGTACCAGAATCGCTGTGCCTCTCGTTTTGGCAGAGAAGTTAGAGTGATACACTTGCCCCACCCACCTACATTTAAGTCTGCTGTGAGAATATTTTTCAGATGGGTTTCTTGCAAAAATATAATATCAGACGAGAGTGCTTTCAAGTGGGCTAGGACCTTGCCTCTCTTAATTGGTTCGTTTAAACCCTTGACATTCCAGGAAGTGAATGTGAGCCCCGCCCCCCTCTCATTTGTAGTTCCTATGGTGGCCTGCATAACTTGTAACTCAAAAAAAGGTAAGAAAGCGCACCAAACCATCACGATCAGCATATGTAGCAGCTACACCCGAGCAGTATCCAACCAGCCCCTCCCCCCTGCAAGCCCCTTTTACTTCCCACCCTGTTTCCCCTACTTTCTCCACTATTTACCCCCCCGATCAACCCACCTTTAACAGGCATACACAAATAGGAGAGAAAAATAAATAAAAATAAAAATAATAAACACATTGTCTGGCCGATGCCAAAAAGCACGGCGCGACCTCGAACAAGAGGTTAAAACAAAAATAAAATCCCAACTGTACGTTCACCTCTCACTATCCTAGAACTTCTACTAACATATGAACTGAGGAGGCTCCCGCGAATAAAGTGTCCAATTAGCATCTAATAAACCTAAAGAGAATAAGTTGCAACTTAAACATATTGCGCACTTAAGCGTTCATCTTGGGTCTATCTATCCCTGAGATAAGCAAGATATAGCATCACAAGATTATTTTGCTAAGCACTGCCGGTCTAACATGAACCATCAGCAACCAACTTAGACAGCCGTACATTTACATATTGTGGGTTAGATCGGAAACAAGAATTTTTCTAAATTAAACGTATCCCCCAGTCAGAAAGTAAATAAATAAAAAGGTTATATACATGTATACATACACACACATACACATACATACATACCCAATATATATATATATATATACATACACACATATATATATACATACAAACACATACACACACATACACACACACACACACACATCCCCAAAAATAATATAAAAGTATATATTTTAAAAAAATATATACATATACCACACACACACACCCATACATATATACATATGCGCATATACACATACATACCCATACATACAGAAACATTCATGCCCCAGAGTAATAATCTACACTAATTTAAAATATACACATACATAATAGTAAATGCTAAGAGAAATAATTATAAAGTACAAATAATAATTATATGTACGCACACCTACATAGACACTACAGAGGGCTGGTGGGGATCTAATCGGGAGAGCGGCCCTCGGCTATAACAAAGGCAGAACGGCACAAACAACAACTGCTATCCAGGTGTCTGTGTCTGCCCCCTTCCCCACCATCACCCCCAGTCCCCTGCAAGCTTTAAATAAATGGTATTGTAATAACAATAAATGTAAGAATTAAAAAATAAATAACCAAACAAACAAAAAAATGGGGGAATATAAGTATATTCATCCGAAAGTGTCAATGATCAAACCTGGAAGGCATCCTAAATAGGCATCGCTCTGAACACAGCCAGAATGAAAAGTGACTTTAATTGAGAGCCAAGGACCCGCCCTCCACAGCATCTTACATGTTCGGTAGCCCTTTGTTGAGACCGTTCAATACGGTTTCACCCGTTATGGTTTAGTATGGATTCGATTCCATGAGCAGACCCTAACACACAATGACAAGGCACTCTAACCTGTACGGGGGATTGGCGTATGTTCCCGGATAAACTTCTCTGCGTCCAAAACCGAGGAGAGCCAAATCTTCTCACCGGAGGGCGGGGTAATTCTTAGTCTTGCAGGGAAGAGCAAGGCTGGGCGAAGATGGAGTTTGTAGAGTTTGGTCATGACATCTCTGTAGCCGCCACGGGTCCTTTGCCACATCGGGCGCATAATCATCATAGACACGGAAGGGGTGCCCTTTATGTAACAGGTTGCCCCTCATTCGGGCCTCGCGCAGGATAGATCCTTGGTCTTGAAACTGTGACAACAGATGATTACTGGGCTGAGGGCGTTGACCCGGTCCAGGCACTGGGACAGGGGCGCGATGTGCACGGTCAGCTGGGGGTCCGAAGCCAAACATCCTGATCCCATTGCATCCTTCAATAGCTTGGCGAAGAAGTCGGTGGGGCGAGAGCCCGCCTCTACCCCCTCTGCCAGACCAACAACGCGAAGGTTATTACGTCTGGAACGGCCCTCCAGGTCGACCACTTTCACAGAAAGCCTCTGCCACACTACCCTGTAGTGACGAGCACAGCTTCTCTAACTCGTCGATCCTACCAGCGCTGAATTCAGAAGCCCTATCAAGGTCCACAATACTCTGGCCCTGCGAAGCGACCGCTCGAATGTTGCCCTCGATTTTGGTGTCCAGTTCAGCAATAGTAGCCTTAAGATCCTCAGCTAAAGCAACACGTAGTTCTCCCAAAGCCTGGGTAAGTTCTTTAAGTGTCACGTTGTTGCCTGTGCCTTCCGCCATGCCTGTCTCGTTGTTTGGTGTGGAGTAGGCCTCCGATGTGGATTATTGTCCTTTGGTCGCTTATTACTCGGCCATTTTTACACAGAAAGTTACGATGTTGTATTAGAAAGAAACGTTTGTTGTAAAAAGTATCATAAAGTAGGTTAAGTTAGATTATTTCGCAAAAAAGTTGCAGGAGCCTCTCACACACCGCCGTTCACTCCAACATGCTAGCTCCGCCTCCCAAAACTTTTTGGAGTTAGAGCTTACACTATGCAAATTTCTGGTTTGAAAAATCTACCAGACACAGTCTGGTACCAATCACCATGACAGCCTGAGTTGGGGAGGAGTGAGCACTTTGGGGTAGCGGTCAGGTTCAGATGAAGTGAGGAAGAAACAGATATCACAAGGTTTCTGTCGAGCAACAGAGATGCACTGGCTGTTCAGAGGTGTAGGAGTAGACTCAGCATAGGAGAAAGGATTAAATATCAGTGCTTGTTGGAATATGTTTTTTGGTCTAATGCAGCTGTCTTGACCCTCTGGGAAGAATAAACTTGGTTTAAGCTTTCATAGTGTCCATCGAGGTTTTTACTCTGAGAATTAGAACCCTAACAGTTGGCACTGCGAGCAGGTCACACGATTTGCAGTCGAACTAGAGATTCTGAATCAGTGAAACAGAAACAAGGTAGGCACAGCCTTTAGAGGCCATGCAATTCAGTACTCATCTATAAAACAAAGGGAATTTAGATCAAAAGAGTCCATATTCAACAAAGGAAATCTGAAGGACTAACAGTACAGTTAGATAGCATAAAACAGTACCATAGAGGCACAGAATAAGTTAGAGGAAAAACAAAAGAAATGGAGGAAACTTATTCAAGAAAGATCAGTGTAATATATTATAAAATAAAGCGAACTGTGAATGACTATATGGGGAAAATGCACCAAATTCTTTTTCAATCTTCAATATAGAAATGCTACCAAAAAAAATGCTATTAAAACTTGTTACAAATGAGGAGTCACGCATGATTCACCAAATGATATTTTGAAAGAGGAAGTAAAGTACTTTAAGAATATGTTTTCGTTTCAGGCTCCTCCATCTCCACTAACTGAAACTAATTGTATGGATTTTTTTCCTATTAATAATGTAAAATTAACATCTGTACAGAAAGACTCATGTGAAGGCCAAATTACAGAGGAGGAACTGCTTGATGCAATTGGGGCCTTTAAGGATGGGAAAACTCCAGGGCTGGATGGCATACCAGTGGAAGTATACAAAACTTTTTTTGATATACTCAAAGGACCATTATTAGCTTGTTTTAACCACTCCTATATAAATGGTAGATTATCAGACACGCAACAAGAAGGTCTGATATCGTTATTACTGAAACAGGACCCAAGTGGTATATATAAAGATCCAGTCCAATTAAAAAATTGGAGACCTCTTACACTTCAGTGTTGTGATGCAAAAATCCTAGCAAAATGCTTGGCGCATAGAATAAAAAAGTTTTGTCAGATATTATTCATCCTAATCAGACAGGTTTTTTACATGGACGATACATTGGAGATAATATAAGGCAAGTACTGGAAACAATAGAACACTATGAAATATCGGGGACACCAGGTCTGGTTTTCATAGCTGATTTTGAAAAGGCTTTTGATAAAGTACGACTGGAGTTTATATATAAATGCCTAGAATATTTCAATTTTGGGGAATCTCTTATAAAATGGGTTAAAATTATGTATAGTAACCCTAGGTGTAAAATAGTAAATAATGGCTACATCTCAGAAAGTTTTAAACTATCTAGAGGAGTAAAACAAGGTTGTCCACTATCGGCATATCTATTTATTATTGCCATCGAAATGTTAGCTGTTAAAATTAGATCAAACATTAATATTAATGGATTAGAAATCCGTGGCTTAAAAACTAAGGTGTCATTGTACGCTGATGATTCATGTTTTCTTTTAAAACCACAACTAGAGTCTCTCCACGGCCTCATAGAGGATCTAGATACCTTTGCTATCCTCTCTGGATTAAAACCAAATTATGATAAATGTACCATATTACGTATTGGATCACTAAAAAATACACATTTTATATTGCCATGTAGTTTACCAATTAAATGGTCTGACGGAGATGTGGACATACTCGGTATAAAAATCCCAAAAGAAAGAAATGATCTCACTCCAATAAATTTTTATAGAAAGTTAGCAAAAATAGATAAGATCTTGCTACCATGGAAAGGAAAATACTTGTCTATTTGTGGAAAAATCACCCTGATTAACTCTTTAGTCATATCACAGTTTACCTATTTGCTTATGGTTTTGCCTACACCTAGTGACCTGCTTTTTAAATTATATGAAAAAAATATTCCATTTTATTTGGAACGGCAAGCCAGATAAAATTAAAAGGGCCTATTTATATAACGAATATGAATTCGGAGGGCAGAAATTATTAAATATTAAAGCATTAGACCTCTCACTAAAGGCATCAGTCATACAAAAGTTATACTTAAATCCAAACTGGTTCTCTAGTAAATTGGTACGAATGTCTCATCCTATGTTCAAGAAGGGCCTTTTTCCCTTTATTCAGATTACACCTGCTCACTTTCGGTTGTTTGAAAAGGAAATAATCTCCAAAATATCCTTATTTTTTAAACAAGCCTTAGAAAGTTGGTTGCAATTTCAGTTTAATCCACCTGAAAGGACGGAACAAATAGTACAACAAATATTGTGGTTAAATTCAAATATAGTAATTGATAAAAAAACTGTATTTATCGAAGAAATGTTTAAAAAAGGTATAATTTTTGTGAATGATATCATAAATAGGACTGGTGGAGTTATGTCACACATGCAGCTAACACAGACATATGGAAATGTCTGCTCTACCCAAAATTACAACCAATTAATTGCAGCATTACCACAAAAATGGAAGAGGCAAGTAGAAGGGGAAAAAAGTAAGGAACTTGTATGTCGGCCCTGTATTAAAGAACATAAATGGTTAAAGAAAAGTGTGATAAATAAAAACATATACCAATTTCATTTAAGGACCAAAAAACTGACAGCTGTGCCATATAAATTGCAAAATAGTTGGGAAGAGATTTTCGATGTACCCATTCCATGGCACATGGTTTATGAATTGATACGCAAAACAACGCCGGATTCAAAACTTCGAATTTTTCAATTTAAATTACTGTACAAAATTCTTGCAACTAATAGAATGTTATATATATGGGGTATACAATCTTCCCAGCTCTGCAGATTCTGTTGTGAGGAGGCAGAGTCATTAGATCATTTATTTTGGTATTGTCCATATGTAGCTCGTTTTTGGTCACAGGTCCAGGAATGGCTGAAGAATTGCAACATTTGCCTAGAACTAACGCTACAGATAGCAATACTGGGGGATTTGAAAAGGCCATAGTCAATCAATCAATAATATAATAATTATTTTAGCAAAAATGTTTATTTTAATTTACAATCTGTAGAAGCTATGATAATAGGAAGGTTCAAATCTTTTGTGAAGCATCACAGCACAGTTGAAAAATATATGGCAAATAAAAATCCGAAATGGATGATGTTGGAAGATAGATGGGAAGGGTTGAGTGGAACTGAAGGGTGGGACTAATAACAAGATAAACAATGTAGGGCATACGGGATCTGTGAAATTTGTATAGGTGCGGAGCTTTTGTGAAATAGCACAGTTACAAGTGGAAATAAAATTGGATGGACAACAGAAATAGAGGAAGGACTAAGAACAAACAAGAGAGAACTATTATAAAGTAGTCTGTGTCTGTAAAATAGGTATAAGATGTATAAATTGAAGGTAAAAGCAGAAGTGTTTATTAGTTTACTCCAATTGGGGGAGCGGTGGTAGGGTTGCGGGGAATAATAATAAAGGTATATTCTTTAAAAAAGTATGTATGTCTATTAAAGGTATGTGTATGTATATATGTATATATGTATGCATGCGTGTATGGATATATATATTTACCCAAAAAAATATGGGGGATTGGAAATGATGCAGACAATTACATTGGAAGCAACATTCTTTCCGCAATATTAAGCTGATCCACCCCAAAAAAAAAACAAAAAAAAAAAAAAAAAAAAAACAGGTAGGCACCGTTCCTACACCTGTTATCACTAGTTCTGAACAACTTGGGAGATGAGAGTCGTAGGCTGAACCAAGTTATAGGGTACGGACATAGCAAGGCCGGCTGAGCTTATTCAGTAATCCAATTGTATTACGACCGGTCGTAGCTTTGTGGTATATGGTAAGTCCTGGAAGGTAAACCCGAACAGGTTGATACCTGTAGAGGGTAACTCCTAGGGTGGGGTTGTGTTACTGCTATACCTGCAACGAGAGGGTGAAAGTCTCAGCCGCAGTGGCCATGCGGCAGTAGAGTGGGTGTGGATGGATAAAGTGACATGCTTGTGTACTAGGATAAAAAGTTGACATTCAGGGTTAGAAGAAAAGCAATAAGATACTCGAATGCTGTTGGATTTGGCAGTAGCAATAAAGAGAGGTTGGTTTTATGCCCTGTTGGGGTGGGGAACCATGACAGATTATGTGGAAATAGGAAGACAAGTGTGAATAATTTTAGTAATGTGTGTTATCAACAACAGTAATATTTGAACAGATTGGAGATGACTATCCATAAAAATAAAATCCTTCATACAGTGAGGTTAGGGTAGGTTACCATGCATGTCCTGAACCACAGCTGTAGACACAGCCTCCTCCAGGTCCTCAGACACTAGCTTGGAGATCCGTTACAGGATGTCTGTCACCCCACTGAGCCCCTATTGCAGGTTAGGGGTCACATCCACTTGAATGTCCTTCATATGACGAACCTCCTACAGAGCAAATGAGGAATATATGATATTTATGATTCATGTTAGTAACAATACAATATGGGAATTTTATCCCAAAGCTACCTACAGCTAACATATATATTTATGTATGTGATCTATGTAAATAAAGGAATATAACACAGCTGTAAAACTGTGAGGACTATATGGTGGAGGCCTACCCATTTCCCAGGAGCATTGTAAAAAGTGGATTTGGGTACAGTGTTTATTTCCCCCTAATATCTTTGAATATTACACCTAAAACAATATGGCCTACTTCTTTCTACTGCTGATCTGAGACCATGTCAGGTAAACTGTCATTAGTGGCCTATATAAGCCTCATACAGGCCATGTGAAGATATTACCTGTTGATAACACAGACTATTTTCATGATCATGGGAGGTGTGAGAGAATTGCTGCTCTTTGTGTTGACTGTGGGGGTTGTGAAAGGTTGGTTCACTAATGTTTTATTTGGATTGAAGGCATTTGTTTGGGAAATATGCTCAACTTTATCAGTTGGAGATTAAAATTTGACTGTCTGTTTGTTCCGCATTGGTCATCTGCTATTATTAATATATGTAGCTATTTTGTGTCAACTCAACTTCTGTCAACACTTTCTCCTCAGTTTCTTGTTACCTTGTTGGAAAGTCCCAGAAGCAAGAGCAAGTCTCTCTGCAGAGGAGACTTGGAGGTAAGTGTTTCTTTCCACAACCCTTCTAGCTTTGTACTGTGTCTATGGTGCTGCTGTGCTTGACACTCATTCAACACCATAGAGTAACTCAGTTGTCTAAATAATGTTGTCAAACCCTTTGATTTGGTCATTTTGCTTGTGTACCTTAACCTACGTTTTTCAGAGCTGTCATCAAATGACGTCTCCATTGTGCATGCCCTGGCCTTGCTCCGATCCATAGGGTCTGACGCTAAACAAGACAGAAGGTACGGCCTGAAACATATACTTTTAAATCTGTGTTGGGTTCATGTTGCTCAACATTCTAATGGCAATTTGGCCTAGACCGTGTAGAACAGCTGTGTTGCTGTAGAATACCCAACTGTTCCTTTATGTTTTCTCTCTAGAGTATTTCGAGACTAATGAAGTAGAATCCCAAGCTTCTCCAAACCATGGTAGCTCTCCGGCAAATGATGCCCTGTCCTCTGACGACGCTACCTCTGAAGCTGCCACTGGCCCGTCTGACGACGCTACCTCTGAAGCTGCCACTGGCCCGTCTGACGACGCTACCTCTGAAGCTGCCACTGGCCCGTCTGACGACGCTACCTCTGAAGCTGCCACTGGCCCGTCTGACGACGCTACCTCTGAAGCTGCCACTGGCCCGTCTGACGACGCTACCTCTGAAGCTGCCACTGGCCCGTCTGACGAAGCTGCCACTGGCCCGTCTGACGACGCTACCTCTGAAGCTGCCACTGGCCTGTCTGACAACGCTACCTCTGAAGCTGCCACTGGCCAGTCTGACGACGCTACCTCGTGTTAGGATTTATGTTAATGCACTATAGCCTGTTAGCATATTGTTTGAAGATGAATATTGTTTTTTTACACACACAATACAGAGGGGGGGGTGTGTGTAGGTGTAAGGACTGACCAACATAGGCCATAAAAGCTGTGGACAGTCTGGAGAGGGGAGGGGTGCATCTCTCTAGGCCAACCAGGAGATTAGAATACTGGACAATACCATATTAGGAACTGTTTCAGTGTAGAATCGACAGACACAAGACGGATCTAATCTACCCAGCAACCAGATGTGGACAAAAGGAACGCGCCAAGGGGCTTGGACAAATCCGAGGGCCAGCAAAGGCGGGGCAAAGTCTAAACCGCGCCCAGCCTCTACTGTGATAGGCCAACAGACGCGTTGGAACTACGTCATCACGGTATAAGAACAGCTGTTTACGTACTTCCTGCCAGTTCCCTGTGTACCCTGGGTGGTGATACAGCGAACCCGTATATACGAAAATTGCATTTGCCATTCATTGTTTGCGGTAATTAAACATAATTAAAGAAAGTTAGCAGACCTTGCTTTTTATTTATCCTGATACCGGATGTGATACACGCAGCGTTCACATGGTGACCCCGACGTAATCCGGGTTAAGGAACTCGCTGGACATAGAACGAGCCAGCTAAGATACCTTTACTGTCGTCGGACGGCGTTACTCACAAAGACCGGTCTTTAAAAAAAAAAAAAAAAAAGGTAAGCAGATACCTATTGTATAAAATACTGAAGTTCTGCACATTGGCATTATCCAAATTTATTTTGTGCGACGCTTGTTCGATGTAAGTTACCAAATTCCTTATATCCAATATACGAATAGTCTAAAATGCCGTGGACCAGGTAATGGCAAATGCAATTTTATTTGATCAAAATCGTTCAAAGATGCAATGTGTAAATGAAATGTACTGAATGTATGACGTAAGTTGGGGCTTAGAAGTATAATTGAGGGTAATATCATACAATAACGAAAGTAATGTACTAGGCTGAGCCAAGTTTGTATGACGTAGGTTGGGGCCTACATATGAGGTGAGAACGCAAATAAACGGCAATATAACAGTAATAATAGTGGCCAGGGGCCAGTTATATTTGAAATAAGATAAGTTTATAGAATAAATGTAGTACATTGAGTTAAGTCGGTGTACTTATACCAAGTTTGAATGACCTGCGGGTTTTAAAGTGTTTGGGGACACAAAGTTTGTATGGAATAATTTTACCGCGTGAATGAAAGTATATTAGATATTGCAGTCGGGGCTGGTATCTTAGGGACCCACAGTGCATAGTTGAATGTGTTGAGATTAATTTTGTTTATGTAAAAAAAAAAAAAAGTGTTATACGAGAAATAAGGTAGATTTTATTTCTTTTAATTAATTTACACACATACGTGAGTATACGCACGGAATAATAATGTCTCCAGAAACAAAAGGTTTTGAGGAAGTTGAAATCTGTTCTAGAGATGGATAATGGTAAGGAGAGGAGTGAAAGAGATAGAGAGTGGAAGGAGGGGCTCCCAGTCGACGGGGAACCCGGTGGAATGTTTGGGTGAATCTAATGCCCGGGGTGGAGAGGAATGTACGAGTTTGAGAGTATGGATGTAGAAAGATTACAATTAATGATAAAGTTGATATAGCAGACGGTAGAGATGCTAGAGTGTGGTTGTCTGAAGCCAGAAAAGAGAGGGAGAGTTACGAAGGGGTTAACTTGCAGATGCTATGGAGAAGGCAAGATAGGGAGGCGCAGATAGGGTTGGCTATGACGGAGAAGATTTTTTAACTGCGGCGCGGGAGACTCGGGTTAGTATCTCAGCCTTGGTACCGAGAGACTAAAATACATTCTTGCGATATAAATTTAGCGAGGTACATGGGGTTTTAAAAAATTTGGGAGTGGAGAAAGTTGATTTTACTTTTACGATAGTTAACGTAAAACTGCGACAGTATTTGGGATACACAATAACGTTATGCAAATGGGTTTGACCGTTCAGGTACACTATTTACTGTACTTCGGGCAGTATAATTTTGATTAAGAGATGTTGATTGATGTTGTAAATTCTATTCAAGATCCAACATTAGTGATACAATGGTGATAAATTGGTTTTGGTTTATCGAAGCAATGATGTTGTGACTGAGAAGGGACAGAGAAAATGGTTTGTGTCATTTAGAGGGAAAATGCGTGCATTATAGCTTTGAGCCACTTTTCAGAAGTTGTTAAAAGTTTCAAATAGAAAATAGGAAGGTCAGAATAGTTTAATCGTAAAAGTTTATGATAGCTAATGTTAAAGGGACAGTTATAACTACTAGGTTTTGTTTGTAGTAAACGTTTGGGTTAGAGGGTGATTTCTAAATTTCCCAGCGAAAAAATATCTTAAAGGGATACACACACATAAAAGTGGGGGTATGATTTCCAAAGTTACTTTTCAGGGTTGTCTGATCAACCTCCTTGAAGAGCCACTTAAAATGGAGAATATAAGGGCCTTGGCGTCTGAGTTTAAGGTAATGTGATAGATAGTAGTGATGGTGAAAAGTCACTAGAGGGCGCCATTGGACATTTTAAGCTGATTTTAAGCATATGGGCTTAAAAACACAATGAAGACTTGGTTGGTTTCAGGAACTAAGGGACAGCACTGATAACTTTAAAGTAGATAAGACACTTGACAGAGAATTGTTTAGATTTGTGCCAGTATTGATACAAGGGCGGAGCCATGTATCAAAAGGGGGATGGAATAGGACACGTTGTGGTGTGGCCTATTAGTTAAACATTTCTAGAGATGGTGGACTAGGATAATAATGGATGACATTCTAGCTAATCAGATAGAACAGATAGAATGACAGAGGTTCTAGCAGAACACATTAAAATACTGTTAATTAACCAAACCCGTATGTCCATGATTTTATGCTCTACAGGAGAACTACAGGAGGAGATTACCCACATGAATGGGCCAGGGGACTGGGTCTGGGTCCAATCACTAAAGAAAAAGGACTGGAAGCAGCCACGGGGGAGGAGTCATACCAAGCACTCCTGGTGACTGCATTCGCAGTGAGGATAACTGAAAGAGCTACCTGGGGGCATATCACACATTGTATTAGGGTAAGACACACTGACTCTGTCGAACAATCACAGGGGTAGGAGCAGAACCAGAACCAACAGGGTACTGGGGGCCAACTCTCTACTGAAGATTTCCTTATACCCGATCTTTCCCCGCTGTGAGCGTTCATAGAAGTGAAAGTGTGGCTTGGCCTCTGGCTGATGATGTGTTCTCTGGGAGAGGGTGGGGCTTTAGAGGAGTATTGGTTGTTCTGAGCTGTCTGATTTGTGGGAGCCATATTCCTGATACACCATGAGCCCCCGAGAAGGCTAAAGAGGGTAACCTGACCCATAGTTTAGACGATGAGGATTTTGTATTAACCAAGCATGAAGGATCACTTAATCTGGATAAGCAGGGAAGAAATTGAGATATTTGTGGAACCAGGAGAATTGAGCCAAAATGTTTGGTTTTAACACCTGTGTATAGGAGTGTGCCAGTGTAGCTGTGTAATGGGCATGGGTGTGCTTATTGGGAATGGAGGAGGGGTTACCCGTACAGCATAGGGAACCCGACAAAAGTAGACAGGTTTCCCATTATCTGGGGAAGGAGTGAGGGGCAGACTGATGTTTGTAAAGGTGATGAAATCCTACTAACCATCAAGTATTAAGCTCTCCGATGCAGGTACCTATACCCTGGGATTGGAAAGAATCGGGGCGGATACGATGGGGATGGTTACCGTCACAGTACTGCCAAAACCACCACCAGTTCCAACAGGCCAAGGCCAGGTTCAGCCGAACTCCTCCACCACTTCAAGACCGTGTGCCACATCACCTAAGCTCTCCAATCCGGTACAGGTAATAAATGTAAGGGATATCGCAGACAGTGACCAATTGGGGACTGAAACTGGATATGAGGGTAGGGAGAACATGTGGTTAGCCTATATGAGATACACCGCCAGAACACTTAATAGAAAAGACTGATCTGTGGACATGCTAGACCTGTTCTGGCTACTCACCCATTTGCCCTAAGCAGTGGGGAGGTTGGATGTGCATATTGGAGGGTTTTTACCATAAGCTAAATTCGACCCTGTGTAAAGCTCTGAGTCTTGTGTTCCCAGAAGTCCCCCCCAGAAGGCACCGTGGGGAGTTGAGGCATATGGGGGATATTACAGCTGTATCACTGGTACAGGTAGGGGTATAGACTATGGGAGGCTCCCTACTGCATCACTAATGTCACTATTAATGCCACCTGGCCCGTTGAAGGGCTGAACCAAACTAGAGGTGTTGCTGATGTATGGTGGATGCGTGGACCTGTCAGGCGGTTGACCTCCATTTTGAAAGGAGACTGGCAGGGCACATGTGCTTTGGCCAGTCTGATAACACCATTGACTATTATTAAGGTTACAGCTAACCAACTCCTGGGAGCTACACATGACACAGAGGCGCGGGACCAACCCAGGAGACGGCAGAAACGTGACGCTCCTTGGTCCGAGGGTACAGATAACATCCACACCAACCTGTTGGGGTTCCCTGTAGGGGTCCCCCACGAATTCTGGGCGTTAAACAGAAATGATGGTCTGTGGCATTTGTTGCCCATTATTGGCCCAGCTATTGTTGATGATAAGCAAACTGCCTGGATCAATTATATTTACTATAATCAACAATGAGTTAACCACACCGCACTTATAGGGATGGCTGAACAATTGGATGCCACCTCTCGAACCGCTAGACAAAATAGGCTAGCACTAGACATGATTCTGGCCAACCAGAGAGGTGTTTTGTAAGATGTTTGGAGAACAGTGTTGTACGTTTGTTCCTAATAATACCAGTCCGGATGGGAGCATTTCAAAAGCTCTGAGCGGGTTGGAAAAGTTATCTGTGGAGATAAAGGGTTTTGCAGGTGTGGAGGAGGATGGACTGTTCCCCTGGCTGGGTGGTTGGTTTGGTAAGTACACTACATTGATGGTTACTGGATTTCTGACCCTAGTAGTTGTATTTCTTATGTTAATGTGTTGTGCTGCTTGCATCATACCTTGTCTAAAGAAATCTGTTACAGATGTAGCGAAGGCTGCTGGTATGATGCCTTTGTTTGATGTCCGGATGGAGATGCTGATACTGAGTCAAACTACAGGAGAAGATGGGTCTGACTGAGGATGACCTTGGTTTGC